>NW_009647676.1:490612-562390 GCF_000708025.1 Charadrius vociferus
GGGGTCATCTGTCCTTGCTGTCTCCCCTCCCAACCTCTTGTCCACCCCCAGCTAACTCTGGGAGGGGGCAGGGTAGGACACAGAAAGGCCTGGATGCTGTGCAAGCACTGTTCAGCGATAGCTAAAACATCAGTGTGTTATCAACACTTTTTAAGCCACAGATCTAAAGCACAGCACCATGCAGGCTGCTATTAAGAAAGTTAACTCCATCCCAGCCAGACACAGTACAGGGACTCATGTACTACGTACTCCACTTCAGCATGTCTTTTATAGTTTCTAGTGCAGCTTTTTGTTCCCTGCAGAATAGTATGTCGGGGATGTACTATACTAACAATGTTCATACAATTCTCTTGACAGTCATCTCTTACAAACAAAACACTGTTTCTCAAGGACGTTCTATTACATATGAAGTTTGAGACTGTTACCCTGTTGCTAGATTTACCTAAGTTCTGTCTGTAATTACTAAGCTTCCTATTATTTGTCCCAACATAGTAAAAAATTACAAAACATCTCCCCCGTCTTCTGGGGGAGACAAAGATGAGCATTACTGGGACTTGAGCACTTGTGCGCATTGAAAGGCCGGGTCGGTGCTGGTGAATTAGATGTGCTCAGGACTGTTCTCCAGGGTTGAGCCCAGAGGCGACTGAATGCCCTACATCTGTGCTCCTGAGCACTCCAAATTAAGGACTGCTCATTTGGATGGCCTGCTGAGAATGGTCTTGGCCCATTCCATTGTGTCCACTAGCTCTGTTGTGCCCTATAATTATTTCAGTATCACAAAAGACTTGCGGTTGTAACTTGGATATTTCTCTTGTTGCTTGGGTACAACATCCTGCACCAGTGGAGGGAGGGGTTGTTCTTTGGCCAGAAGCAAAAAAAAAAACCAAACCAAAAAACCAACAACAAACAACCAAACACAAGAAAAAAGGATGGTGCATTTGTCCATTATCAGAACATACTGTACTTTTAATTAGAATTATAGAGACGACTTGAGCTTATAGCAGCTAAAGTCAATAGCACAACTTCTATTAACTTCACTTAGTTTGAAATATTCCTAAAACGGAAGATAATTGCTTAAGACTTTTCTGTGAGGATTTATGGTTTGTTCCCACAGTTCTGAAGGCTATTTTACTGTTGGGTTGTTGTGGAGGAGTTAAGGGGGTGTTGGGAAAATTTACAATCAGCAGTTGAGGCAAAGGAGGGATTATTTTCCCATACTGTACACAAATAGTTATTGTCTACTATTTTTTTCTTTCACATTTTAGTATTTTGACATGCTGTTTCTGGTTTATCTCACGTGTGCTTCCCTTTTCTATCTGCCTGCTTCCCTGCCTCCTCCTACTGCACATGCACACCGAGAACTGAGTTCCAACTAGGTGAAGAGAGGGGAAAATACTAAACTTTTGTGAAAAACTAAACATGTTTTAGGCAAAGAAATGTCCAGGTTGATATAAAATGCTCAATTTTGTATTTTGAGAGTCCCTGGGATTCATGTGTGTATAAAGGGTGTGCTTCACTGAAACAGAAGCTCGTCCTTCTGTCCTCGCATTCAGGTGCCCTCAGCTGTGTGCAAGCTCACACAGTCCATGTTTAACAAAAAACATGCTCTGCACACCGCATATGCTGTGGGTTGTGCGAAGCTTCTTAACATTATAAAAAAGGTAAGCTTCTGGTAAAAAGTTAAACTCCACAACCTGCCAATGTTAGAGGAAGAAAATTCATACTATAGAGGACTTTGCCAGTGTTTTAGGTTCTTGCAGTCATATCATGCTTTCAGAAAGTGGGTCATGTTCCAGACCACACAAGACAGGAAAAAAAAAAATAAAAATCCAAGTTTTCCTGCCTTTTTAAGTAGGAAACTTTTTCTGAACAAGGGATAGATGGATTTGACTCTCATTTCAGGTTTGGGCCACTGCATTATTTTCCCTGTATTTAAAGAAGTTTAGTTTGACTTTTTTGTTTCCTTTCCTTCCTTTCTAGTTCTAAATTACAAACCTTTGTGAATTAGTGTCATAATCGATATCATCTTCTGTAGAGTCCTGTGGTTAAAGCTTAAATTGCATCTTATTTCTCAAAATGTACCATTGGACGTCGAATCACTAGGCTACCCTTCGTCTTACCTGACATACTCAGTTATATGCAGACTGATGAAGAGAGTTGAAAATATACATCACTGTTGTGCTGCCAGCACATATTATGCAGCAAGAAAAAAGCAGCCAAAGCTTGCAATGTTTCCCTTTATTATTTTGCAAACTGCAAACAGCGTTACATGAGATGAGCGTATTCAAAGGAAACAGAGCGAAACACTGCCAGCGGGCAAAAGGAAGGAGAGGCCACTGGCAATCCTGTGGGCAAGTTACAAACTCACAGTCTCATTTGCGGTGCTCAGTCCCACACATCTTTCCACTTGTTTTTCAGGACTCTCCATGTAAGCGAGGTCACTTTTCTACAGAAGTCATTCGACAAATAGATTTCTGACTGCAGCAAAATGTGAATCATTCTAAAATTAAGTTGTCTGTTCCAGGGATTTATCAGCAAAAATACCTACTCCCAAAATAATAGCACAATAATACCATTCACTGTGTGTGTAAATAGTAAAGAATAAAAGCAACATTATTGCCTACAAATTTGTTTATTTAGGATTAATACTGCAACCTAGGAAGCTCAATGAGCCAGAGTCTCACTTTGCTTTGAATCTTTACACCTTCTGAAAAGGCTGAAGTTTTTTTTATAAAGGACCACTGGAAGCTTCTATTAGTAGCTTTCACTAAAGTTAAGAGGGAAAAAGTTAAATTCATTTTACTCATTGGTCCTATTAAAATAGGAAAGACTTATTGTTACAAGCATTATCCTTCCCTTTACCACTAAAGAAGTTTTCCAAAAGCTGTCAATGAGATACTAATGGAGAAGAGAAAAACCTCTGTAATTTAACAATAAAGCCTATGATGAAAAAAATAAAAATACTTTCCAGACCTGATGTTAAGTACTCAAAGGTAGCTTGTCCCAGGGGCAGATGGTGTTAAGACCGCCAACTGGCAAAAGGGAGTAGCTGGGAGCCCTGGAAAAATGGTGTGGGAGAATCTGGTCAGGAAAAGAGCAGAGAGTGGGGAGAGGAGAGTATCATCCTCATTTTCATCTCTCAGGTCAGACCACATTTTAAAAATTTGGGTCCAAAGGATGGCAGATTATTTAAGAAAGTGTGGGTGAACGATGCCAACGTGGCCATATGTACAACAGTGCAGCTGAGTGGCCAATCTAATAATGTCAAGATGAATCTTAAAGAAAGCATTTGGGAAGCATGTGTAAAAGCAGAATAGGGGCATATTCCACTGGACTTCTCTTACAACCTTGTACCTTATTTGGATGTGTTTCATGAAGACAGTTTCTTAAGAAACTCTTAGCTTTTTTTAACTTGGTACCTTGCTTAACTGAATAGAACAGGTTTTACTCCTGTTACAGGGCCAATCACAATGAAAAAAAAAAAAATTGAATGTGTTTCCATGAAATGTGTGGTACAATTAATAAGCAGTCTTGTATTTCATAAGCCATATTGTAGCTATGAGGCAGCACTTCTTTCTGTAAGACTTACCAGCCAAGGTGGAGAAAGATGGAAATCACAATCTCCTCATCTACTTTTTGAGGGGTTTGGGAAGCGTTATGAGTGGTACACAGCAGCAGGAGCCCTAAAGACACTGTGCCAGGTTCTGCCCCCATCCTGGTCCCTCTCTGCTGCACTTATATGTGAAGTACCTACCAGTCAGCTTATACCCATCTCCCGGACAGCTGCTTTGGAAATGTTGCCAGCTCTTTACGTTGGAGCAGCCAGGGCCAAGCTACATGTGAAGCGGAGAGCAGACCCTTTGAGGTCTCTGTTGCAGAGAACATACCTCCACAAAATGGAGAAAGGCCTCACAGCCTTTGCATTCTTTTCACCCCCTTCTGCAGACTGCTCTCAGTCTTTTCATTATGGTGTGGTATTGGTTCTAATTTGGATTGCTGGCAATACCTTGTTATAATCTGGCATGTCAGCTGAAGATATTTGTTATGAGCTCTGTTGTTACATATTAAAATTAGATGGAGGTTTTCCCTGCTGTTGAAGCCTGGCCAGTGTGTCTTTTAGCCTGCAGCTTGACCAGATTGTTCTTCAAAGTGACAGACACAGTGGGCTGACTGTTCCTTGCCTTCCTTCATAAAAGTCTTTTAACACTGTAGCTCCTGCCATTCCCCTTCTTTCTCCTCACCCCTCTCTACACTCCGTGCAAAGAAGATAGCCTTGAAAATTATTAAAGAGAGTCAGCTCACGTCTGCTCTTTGTTCTCTGGCTTCCCTGCTAGCAAAGATACACACAGGTCATATTCCATACAAATGTCGCTGTTATTCTCTTCCACTAGGGGCTCAAGATCTGGATCGCATTCGTTTGTCCACCTACCGAACAGCATGCAAGCTTAGATTTGTTCAGAAGAAATGCAACTGTAAGTATGTCAGTGCTTCGTTTGTGTCCCGGGGTTATTAGTTTTCCTGTGCACTCCCGAGTCTGTCCTTCAGATCAGTCACAAATGGGGACTGTTTGATTCAGCATTGCAAAGGACACTAATCGGAGTTCCTGGGCAGATTTTAAATATTAACCTGTTTATATAAGGAACTTGTCTCAAACATGCTGTTGATTCAGTCATAGAAGGATGGGTCGTGATACAGGCCACAGCTTTATTTAATAAGTACATTAACTACATTCTCCAGTTTTATTGTAAAATAACATTTGGGGACTCCAGTAAGATCCTGCAAATTAAATGCTTTGATAGCAGCTCCATGGAGAAGAAATGGTCCTCATCTATTTGGGGTGCAGCAAAGTAAATGCAATGTCAGTCATCCCCCTTTGTTCCAGAAGGCCAGCTACAGACACAGAATCGTAGAATCATCTAGGTTGGAACGGACCTTTAAGATCATCGAGTCTCTGCATGTCTGTCTTCCTCCAACTAGGCTTCATTCTTGAGAAGTTTCCCACTTGATTAGTGACTTTTTAAATGTTTCTTCCGAGATTCAGTGTTTCTTCCTTTACAGCTGCAGTTTCTATTGGCACAGTCATGCGCTGTGAACTTTAAAGAGGAAATACATATAAAATCTGTTATGGAGTGCATCCTTTCTTCTCCATCCAAAATAGCATGCAAATACTTAGAATGGAAGGTTTTGGTTTATGCATTTTACGGGACCTTTCCACACCAAGTAAAAAAAAAAATCCTAACCAGGGGAACTCTTATCAGCAGTAGCAGCAGGGAGAGGACTAACGCAGAGAAAACAAGTTTTTTTAGTCTTCATATCTAAACTAGAATGACAGCCTGGCTACGCTTGTGCTATGCACAGTGGTAAGTATGTTAAGAAATGCTCACTGCGGATAGAGATTAACTGCCCAGGAAAGAGTTTCCAGTTTTCAGGCTACATCTATCTGCGTTACAGAAATGTGTAGCTTATGCTGTCCAAACATACTGGAGAGGCCAAGTTGTGGTGGAAGAGACTTTGGGGAGTATTTATTGGGTTATTAGCTACGGAGCTTGTCATTCAATCACTTCGGCAGCACATTGCTCATGTTTTTAATATGTGTTTAGCTGAAGTGTGAATTGAAGGATTAGTATAACATTATAAGCAGGCTGCCAGACACAAAACCCAGGAGGGGTTCAGTACCTGCCCAGCAGCTGGCTTCTCCCGTTCGGAAGGAAATGCGTTGAAAAACACTATTGTGTTGTATTCGGATGTTTATTTTAATTTTTTAAATTTTATGTTTAAGAGGATGAAATTTTCACTTCATTTTCATGGTAACAGAATATAATGGGCTGAGGTGACAAAAAGTATCCAATTAAGTTGACAGTGATAGCAAAGTCGTGACACTAATTGCTTTGATAACTGCAATGAAAAACTGCAAATGAAAAAAACTTAAGGGTGCAGTATCCTCATTGTTGGGAGTGGCTGCCTGGCTAAAAATATTGGTGCTTAATCTTAACTTTCTTCCTCTTATTTAGCTGTGATCTACTTTTGTGGAACTATGGCTTCTCTTCATAGAGAACCAATACACAAGCCCTTCAGTTTGCCAGCTTGTGCCAAGTGGCTCATGGGCAGTGCTTGCCTTCTGGTTGCCATTGATAATGTAGGAGAAGCGATTTTCTAATCTTATATCAAGACTTATACTGTACCAACCTCTTCTGAAAAAAAAAGGGGGGGGGGGCTTAAAGAAAAATTATGTGTCTGAATTATGTGTCTTTTCACTGTCAAGTATAACTTGCTTCTGATTGTTTCTGTTAGACTGCTGCTATCCTAGGTGGCTTTCTCTTATCAGTGGGAAAAGAAGTCATTCATTCACCTGATATGATTTCAAGCAATGGCTGTCCAAGGCTGTCCACACTGCTGAATATAGAGCCACTGAACTAAGCACTGCCCCAAAATGGTTAATATCAGACCTCCGGCTCATGTCAGCTACTCTTTTTATTATTTTTTTTCCTACAGAAGTTGCCATTCTGCACCACCTCCAGTAGGTTCAGGAGAGAAAAAAAAAAGACATGGGAAAAAACCTCTCTGCTGCATCTGAGCTGTTTCATTTAGGAGAGAATATAAAAAAGAAAAAGCTCAAAGGCAGTTCTGCTCCACTCCCAGTGCATAGCACCTCCTGTCACTCAAGCTGTCCTTGTCTTCTTTCAGCTGTGCTCTCCTGCCCTGCCCTGGCACACCAGCCCAGACTTACTAGGAAAAAATTGCTTGCAAAGAGTGTATTCAAGGCGTTCTTTTAAAGAGCTGATTTAATAAATTGCAGGGAGCTGCTCTTGGCTACAGGCTGAAGGTGTATGAGGATGGACGCAGAGAGCTGCTTTGAGTGCCAGAAGTGGCTGTTCCAAGGAAAGTGGAGCACAGATTTTATTAACACCATCTTTTTTACCGGAAGGTGCCTATTAGCATAGACAGGCACAGGGTATCATTTAAGAGGCAGCTATGTTTATCAAAAACAATGCACTATTTGTTTCTGCTGTCTTTAATGCAGACACAGACACAGGTTTGTTTCCTGGCCTCCCTTTGTGAATTCTTCTCTCCATACAAAAGGGTGTTTTACTGAAACCTTCTGGATGGGTTTTACTGGTGAAGTAAGCAGTAGCCTTCATATTCTAAGAGCCATTCTCTCATGCAGCATTTCTCTTTAAACTAGTAAACTGTCTGGCCAAAGATTATAGAGGAGGTCACAGTTTACCACCATGTACCAGAATACCGCTACATACGTTGCACTTTGAGTACTAACACTGTCAATCAAATTAATTGCTCCATAGAATTACTTCATTTTCACAGGAGGAAGACTACTTTAAAGATATTTAGCAAACAGTCTTCAAAATTACAAATATGTGTATTTCTGATAACTCTATAAAACCTTAGGAAAACTACTGTGCATGTGAAAAGTATAAAAATCTCTCTGAGCATTTAAACCAACAGATAGTTTAAATAAAATCAGCAAAATGAGAAAAATCAACATCAGTCATAGCAATTATTTGTCAAACAGGATAGAGTTGAATCCAGTCCAGCATCATTCTTCAGAGAAGCAAGAAATTCTTAACAATTCTGAAAGTTATAAGTATATAAATTTTAAAAGGCTGCAATAGTATCTTTCAAGAAAAATTTCTTCAAATTTAAGCATTCCCCTTTGCCTGTGTTAATGCTACAAATAAATAACAATAACATTTAAAATTATTGTTGGCACACCTCTGAATCTGCTAAGTACCCAAACATGGGATGCAATATGTGACAAAAATCCCAAAAGCAAGAGACGCACAAAATTCTAAATGAAGGAATCCTAAAAGCTGGGAAGCTTTGTTAGTGCAGCATGAATATAAACTCATTTTACGCTTCTGTATTTCTGCTGACAATTTCTAAAATTGGAAGTAAAGAAAAGAGAAACTCTGTAGGTAATGTAGGTGCTTTTCAGGATGCGATGGGTATAGGAGGAGACGATTGCAGACTATGTGCATGTTACTTTGCCGAACTCCTGTAGCAATAGACCTGTTGCAATAGCAATAGTCTTCTCTTGGTCATAAATACTAACAAGATGTATCTACAAGATGTAGATACCCTTTCTGTAAAAAAATAAAAAATCAAAAAAGTACTAAGGAAGTCTTGAGAAGATCTTGAAATTTGGGCATGAGCAATTCCAAATGAATGCCAGGAGTCTTGGACAGATGGACCCTGGAGAAAACACTGCTGGTGGTTGCAGCATCTTCAGATCTCAGAACATAAAGCAGGAGCATGTGAGCTGACTGTGACTCCTCTGGTGGATCATGGTGTTGGATATAGTCTTGGAAATAGCAGCACCCTGATCATTTGAGGTTAAATTTCATTATTGGGGATAATAAAAGCAGACAGGAAGCAGGTGCAGAAACCTGATCAAACATGCTACATGTTTATTCTGGTCTGTACTGTACAAAATGTACAAAATGCGAATAGCTGACTTCTTCATCATCTAAATTTTCTAAATATGTTTTGAAGGTGGCCCTAAATAGCTCATACTGCAAAAATCAAGGAGGGAGATGGAAAAACTACAGGTGAGCACTGTGAGGTCTGCAACAGTTGCAGAACTTGAAAACCCTACAAACCAGTGTTGCTCTGACAAAGTCAAACATTAGGATATTGTCCTTCACTCCTACCTCCAGTGCATCGGAGCAGGTTTTGGATCATCCGATATACATTCTCACCCTACTGACTCCCACTCAGCTCCCCTTACCACCAGGACAGTGCCGTCTTGACAAGGTTGATTTACAGCTGTTTATCCATAGCATTCAGACATAGAATCGCAATAGGCTTATCTAAAACAAGACATGAAAGACCAATGACAGCAGTTGCACACATCTCTCAACATTCACCAGTATTCAGGAACTGCCAAAAAGCACAACTTGCAGTTATCCCCAGTGATCATTGTGCATTTGGTTTATTTTAATATTTGGTTTTCGGTGAATTTATTAAAACCAAATTGTTTATACCAAAAAACAAGCTGAGATGAAATATCGTGTTCACATGCAAATTCCCTCTGGGCTATGGTGGCAGCAGCAGTAGAACATAACAACATATTGTAATCAAAACCATTATACAGTTAGACATCACTCACTAATACAGAACTGTACAGCTGGAAAAATGGCTGTCCTTGATGAACTTTCCTGAATGTGTTGTGAGATTCTTCTATGACTCTGGCTGCAAAAAGCAGAATTTGCTGATTTCCCTAGATCGGAATAAATCATTGGCAGTTGAAAGCTTTAAGCCCTGCCAGTGATAGTAATATGGGGCTTAATTAACGCAGACAAAAAGGGAGCTTGTTTCTCTGGCGTTTTAATCCCAGCACCTTAGGGTTTCAGCATCTTTGTTTCTCCCTTCAATATTCTTCTGCGTGAGTGATTTTTTTTTTTTGCATTGTTTTGTCTTATCCAAGTTGTGGCACAGCTGGTTCCACATAGGGAGCACAGCTGCCATGACTGTGGTGGAGACCTTGTGAACATCCAGGGCAATCACCTCCACCTCCACCCTGCTCTTCCTCCCACATCTTCTGGGCTTAAATAGTCACAGCTGAGGCATGTAGGTATGTCAGCTTAATTTCCATACATGCTCTTGGGTGCCTCTCTGATCTGATTTGCCTTTTGACATTTGTTTTAAGTTAGAATAATTTCTCACCCTCCTGAAATTTAATAATTTCCCACTGAAAATGAATGACAGTTATTGTAAACACACTATTTCTGGATGCTTTTAATAAAGCTTTTTTCCGTCTGTACTCTTATACCTTCTGTAACACTACAGCAAGCTGCTGAAACTGGTTTTGTCCTAGAAACTGACAATTTGGGTATCAAATTATCTGAGATCAGCCTGTGTGAGCTACTGGCCCCCATCAGGATGGCAAGCTCTTTTTAAAAATTATTTGATTAAAAGTAAATAAAATTACTGAGGTTTGGTTCTGTTGTTTTTTTTCTATACTGGGCTGACACTAAAAATAAATTTTATCCCATCCCGTTCAACATGCCATTCACCACAAAATGAAAAGTCACGGTATCTGATACTTGTAGTAAAAGGAAAGGATATGAAAGTCTCAATTTCACACTGGAAATGGTGCTATGACCCTTGTGTCATCCAGTGGCTGAGGAAGTCAAGAAGAGATCCAGGTTCAACTTTCTCTTCTGCATGACAAAATATGCGCTGATTTTACATATCCAAAAAAGTTCGCTAAACACAAAGCTGGAGGATATGCAGAAGTGTTCCATTCTGTCCTGCTGATACTTAACCACCAAATCTTCATCTTTATATGTTAATTGATTTAGGAACTGGCAACTGATTGTCTTTACTTAAATGAGACATCTTGCCACCATAGTATAAAGCCATTCTTTCTTTGACTCAGCAAATATTTCTTTTCTCTAAAGTGAAATGGAGTGCAGAAGAAATACCTGATGGTGGTGTCCTCATTGTGCAAGAATCCCATGAAGATCCCTGCCATGGCAGGAGTAATTCATTCTCAATATCCTGCCTTTTACTTCTGAAGGACTGTATAGCCTGTGCAATTTTGTGCTTGCCCCTCATCCTTTTTTTTTCACAGAATTCACAGAATGGTTAGGGTTGGAAGGGACCTCTGGAGATCATCTAGTCCAACCCCCCTGCCAGAGCAGGGTCACCTACAGCACGTTGCACAGGACAGCGTCCAGGCGGGTTTTGAATGTCTCCAGAGTGGGAGACTCCACCACCTCTCTGGGCAGCCTGTTCCAGTGCTCCACTAAAGGCTGACCATCAGAAACAGAGCCACCAAATTAGCATGATTACAGAATGGTTTAGATTAAATAACTTAATCCTTCGTCACTGTAGGTTTCCATGGTTAGTGCTCTGTTCTCATTGTTGGTTTTTATCATGTTTTTTATTCCATCTTGGAAGCAATAAAGCACGAGATAGATTCAGTCTGGGTCACAGAGCAATCAAACTGAATGACAAGCAATGTTGCCTACTTGAGAAGTGCAAAAGGTCTGCTTGGCTGCAATTTGAAACATTATTTCCTGGCAAAACAATCTGCCTCTTGAATTTGTGATCATGGCATTCTCATATTATTTTAAATCCTCAGTGATCCGTCTTCTAATGAAATTTGCTTTAAAATCCTATAACTTGGGAAAAAACCACACATTTTTAGTTCTTAGTTTTATTCTTCTCTGTTCACCATCTTGGATACTGTATGATCTGATTATTATTGTTATTATATAATTCTAAAGGCTGAAAATATTAGTTGTGTTCTTTGTTTTCTATTTCAACAAAAGCTGAGACCTCTAGTCATTCACATGTCTCCAAGAGATATAGCTTTAAAGAAAGAAAAAGCACTCTATATTACAAGAGTCATGATACCATTGTGTAAGTTACTAATTTGGGTATCCTGCAGTACTTGAATAATGGAAAGAAAGATGAGTTAATGATTTTAAAAACTTTTTTGTTCCTTTGTCTTTACCAAAGACTTAGAGACTAAATGCTCCTGAAACTGCTAGTACCGTTCCATATGGGTTTCCAGGCAACTATGGGGAAAGGACGCATATATTATACATTCTGCATTATGCATCAATTATTTAATCAAAAGTTCAAAAGGGCTTGATTTAGCATATTCCCTGCAGATGAATCCTTCATAAGGATTTTAGTCTGTAAGTGTTCACTCACAGCACAATATCCTGAAATGGGTTCAGATTTTCTTTTCTTTTCCTTTTAACTGTGAAAGTTTATTAATATACTTGACAGATCATAATAGCTGTTAGAGAGCTGACATATAACCTGTATATCTGGCATGTTCATTGAGGGACTACTATCCAGCCTTTTCTTCAGTGTTAGCATGAAGTGGACTGTTATTACTTAAAGGGGTTGTGGTATCTGAGATGTCCCTGAGTATTTGCGCTTGAAGGCTGCCACTGGAAGCCTGTCTCGTACAAGATTCATACAAGAACTATCAGTGGACGTTTAGAATTCATTTTAATATCAAAAAGAGTAAACCAAACAAGGATATAGATCTGAAACTCTCACATTTTCTTTTCCTTAGAGGTGGATTTTTCAAACATACCCATGATTCCAAGTGGCTCCTGTTAAAAACTGAGTTGCAGAAGTTTGTCAGCTAATATTATTTTGCCCTTTACAGAGGACAATGACCAAATTGGCGTCCTTTGAGTCAGAAGTTGACAGACACACAGATTAGGCCGCGTCCCAAGTATACCTACACGCTGCCCTCTGCTACACAGGTGGCTCAGCCCTGCCTTGATGCAGACAGCTTTTGTAATTGGATCATAGCTGAAAGTCTCCTCTTCCTGACTTCCCGAACTCTGCTAAAACTGCCATTCACTGTGCTATTTCTGATGGCTTTCCTCATGCAGGTTTACAGTTGGACAGTCTGTTCAGTTCCCCACTGATGTCTCTGAACATCTGCTACCGGTAACAGGCGTCAGTCCCCTTTGTCTGGCAGGCTTTGGATTAGTTACCCAAAACCAGAAAGTTTGTGCATCTTCTTTCACATTGGTCCGCCTAATGCACATTTCAAACAGAATAAAATAAATTATTATTAGCTTAGTACTCTTCTAGACAGTCTAAAAAGTGCAAAATATATGCAGACATACAGTCTTATGCGAACAAATGATATCTTGGTGATAACAGGATTAGTGTATCTTCTGAGGGATCCTACTTCTTCACCTGGGAGCTTTTTCTTTCACCCTCTTGTTTTTCCCCTCAAACTGTGACTGTGTTTTAAGTCACCTTCATCATTTCCCTGTCCCCTCTTCAGCTTCATGTCATTAGTTGTGGCATTTGCTTTATCTCTGACTTCTCTGCAACCCTCCTTCTCTTGGCTTCTCCCTCCTTCCCTGTTATCCTCTTGGCTCCAAGCACCTTTCTTCAGGCAAACCCTTTCTTACACTTGAGCCTTTGTTCCCTTTCCCTGGGCTGTTCTGGTCTGTCCTGTTTGGGTATTTTGCTGGGCCTGTTCTGATGTCACACCAGCACCTCCATAATGTGCCAAAGTGCACTAAGCGGTGTCATTTAATGCCTGTTGCATGGTGATCATTCTCTTAGTTTTTTGCTGTATGGCAACATGTTTATGTGAAAAGGCTGGGGGGGGGGATAAGAAGTCTTCCTCGGAGCAGATATCAGTGAGTTTGTTCTTAGGGAGCTTCAGTCCATCATCTTGAACCAGCCCTAGCTCCGTTCTGGACTCAAAGCACTAAGTCTTGAGGAGCCATGCATGAGCTCAGTCCATATGTGCTTTCTGTAGAGAGTAATGGACTGTTTTGATGTCCTTGCAGAAAATTGTTTTCCTAAGAAGCTGCAGCATTTGCCCTATGTGTGTGCTGTAGCATTGCATTCAAAGTGTCCTTCTCCAATCCGTCTGCTGCGTTGGGATTTTTGCTGAGGATCTTTTGCCTTTTTCTGGTTTTGATGCTGTCTTTCAGCTCTGGACAATGAGTAGGGACTATGCAGCTTTCCTCCACCTTAACCGCACAGTCTGCACCATCTTCCTGCCTAAACAGCAATCTCTGCTGCAGCCTCCCATAGATGGTCTGATGTCTCCAGCCTTTCCTTGTTCCCTTTCAGTATCCATCTCCAGTAACTTTTACAAATAAAACTGCTGTGGAGCCAGCAGGGATGCTGGCTGTCCATGTTCTTAGCAATTATGGGCTTCTTCAGGGTGAAGACAGCAAATAGTCCACAGAAGGACAGTCAGGGTGTGGGGCCTGACATAATTTTTAGTATAAGTCTCTCCTTCTGTAATTCCCAGAGTGTATTTCTCCATGTTCATTTGTTTTCAGAGTTACATCAAAAG
This sequence comes from Charadrius vociferus, assembly GCF_000708025.1. Taxonomy (NCBI): domain Eukaryota; kingdom Metazoa; phylum Chordata; class Aves; order Charadriiformes; family Charadriidae; genus Charadrius; species Charadrius vociferus. The sequence continues at coordinate 504,435 of NW_009647676.1, forward strand.
TGAGTCTGTGTCCCTCTAACAATATAGATCAACTTCCTAACACCTGGAATATTCAGAGAGAAGCTTTAGCTTAACTGTTATCTCATATTTTTATCCCCCAGCTGCACCTAGGATTATTTTCTGTAAGTCTTGGTGGAAGAATTTGTACAGCAGGTATCTGGTATGGTAGGACAAATTGTGAGAACAGGAGATGTTGGCCATAAAAATAATTTCCTGCTTTTATAAGTGTGAAGAGACCTCACAATATAATGTCCTCAGTGTGTGTTGTTATTAATGCAGTTCTGGGACTCTACACAATGAACGTTCAGCTTCCTGGCCTTAATGTTTGTGATATACAATGGCTTTACAGAAGCAGTTTTCCGTGTGCTGAATTAAGGCGTTTCTAGGCTAAATTCAGACTGAATTGTATCTGTGATACTGTTGTTGACCTCAATGGATTTCTAGCAGGGTATTTGTGAGCAGTCTTTGGCCCTTTACTGTGCAAACTGTGGGCTAATTCCAGAAGTCCCGTCTATGCTCAGCCTTTTCTTTGGTCCATGTGGATGGATAGATGGATGTCTCCTTCCCTGACAAAAAGTAAATTGAAAGTAACTCTGTTGAACTCACTGACATTACTATGGCACGAAGGAAGGAATGAATCTGTCTCTCGGTGTATATTGTTTGTGGAGGTTGAACTCAATTTCTGATAAATGAAGCCGACACTAGTATCATACTGCATCTCTTGTAAAGGTGCTGATCTTCCCCGAGTTTAATTTTCCACACTTCATTCATCTATATTTTGCCTTGAAGCTCTTATTTTGTCTTGGATTTGCAGGATATCTTTAAGGATTGCATGTGTTAAATAAAGGATGACAGATAAGTGGCCATGTACATTGAGACTCTTACTCCATCTAGGGGCCCTGACAACATCATTAAAGAGCTTCTGTCACACAGAGGAGGAAGGACAGATGTGTGGGACTGCACCTAAATCCCATTTATCTGTCATTTCACATTCTGCCGTCTTGTTTCCTTTCTCATTGTTGCTGATTGTTGAGCTATGTTTGTGTCAACTAGAGCTTTTCTCCTTGTCTTAGCCTATTCCTTATACCCGTTTCCTGAAAAGATGTGAAGTTTTAGTGTGTGATACGGCAGATTGCTGCAATGGGAGCCACTGCAGTTGCCTTCTGGTACTGGTGTTCTGGTTACAGCCGGGGAACTGGAGCACGGTGCGGGTCTTGCAGCAGACATTGCTTTGAATATGAGTAATGGCAGGAGGGCAAATGTGGAAATACTGTGTGAACACAAAGCCAGAGTTTAGTCAAATATTCTCTACAGTATGTCTGAATGAGATATTGTCTACTCAAATGAATGTGATACAAAAAAAAAAATGGATCTTCCAGATACCAGGATCTATCTCTCCCTATCTCAAAGCTGATTATAGCTCAGATCCCAAAAGATTTTGGGGCAAATAAATCCTGATTTTTTTCAGTGTAATAGGTCTTTAAATACCTATGAAAGCTTGAACCTATGGCAGTAATTAGCATCTCCATTACCAATCCCAGCAAAAGGTTAAATAAGATTAGAGTCTGAACTGTCCTTATGATTTCAGGCATCAGATGGTTTTTCACCAAAGTCCTGCATGTCACATGAATGTCCTATTTCATAGCAATGCTCTCGCTCTCAACAGCTGATGTTGATATCGGGATTTTGTCCCAGAAAACCTCTGGATTGACCCAAACTCTTCAGAAGAGAGAGGCATATGCCATCGCTCTTTAGTGTCTCTCTTCTGTTCTGGAGGTGAAAAATGCAATTCCGGTATCAGTCAGTTTACCCAAGCATTAAGTTCAGCTTAAGTATTTCTCTAATTATTTTTAATAGATGAAAACATTATGGGCCAAATTCAGCCCACACTGCATAAGAAATTATTTAAATTAATAGAATAAGGATCAGCTTAAGAATATGCATATATGTAAAATATTACATCTTTTATATTCAAGGAAATACACAATTCATGTTTCATTAGTGTTTTGTACCTTGTGTTGCTGTTTACGGTCTTGCCAACCCTAAATGATTAAAAAAAGAAAAATTACAGAAGACAAAATAACCATGGGTGAAACTGAAAAACAGGAGATGGGCCAAGAAGGGGTTTTGTCTTCAAGCAATTGTAGATGTATATATAATATGTGCTTATTCTTTTTCATTGACCTTTGTGATATGACTGAACCTTAAAGGTTGAGAATGTAATCTCAACTTGTTTCCTATAGCCATGAGGGAAGAAATTGTCACAAAGAACTGTTAAAGAGTGTATTTTATTATCATCTCAAGCTATCTTTTAAAGAAAACAGGAGTTAATATGAGATTGGGGATAATACTCTATATCCTTAGAGCTGGTAACACATACCGCTTCAAAATTAATGAAAAATACAAATAACCCAATTTGTTAACATTTGCATTCGCTTTACACTTGCTTTTTGCTGGTAACTGTGCCAAAGCAAGCTGTAGTCCTCTTGTGGCATGAGGAGGTTTTTAGGGGGGATAGAGGGAGCTGGCAGTGGTTCTATCAAAGGAAAAAAAAATGAAGTTATTTAAGAAAGAAAGATGTAGTATTAGTCAGACTTGGCATTTGAAGAAACATACTTCTGGTGGAGATTTTATCACTGTAATAAGGACATTCAACATGAAGACATTTTGCCCTATCATATGTGATTGCCTGTATAGGACATCCACACCTCCAAATCTCCAAGCACATAGTCTTTATTCATGCAAATACATAGACAAGGCCATTTTCTGGAGACAGCCGTGGGGATGCACAACCTTTGATTTGTGTTATCTCGTTTGACGTTGTGCCAGTAGAGAGTTAAACTGTGTGCTGCATTTACTAAAATACACCCAGTAGTGCCATCCTGTGGTCAGGACTGTGGCTACCAGAAGGCTTGTGCACCGTCTGCCGCCTGTTTTCCAAAAGCTGGTTTGTCTTGGAGTGTTACACACAATCTGAGTTGTGCCAGGCTTTAAAATTATGGTTTTCTTCTCATCTGTTCACTTATTTCTGAACATCTAGTTCAATCTCCTAAATAGGAGTGGTGGGACATGGCTTTTTCTTTTCTCTGCAAACATTTTTTGAAATTCTTCATAATTCTGATTCTGTCACCAGATCTATAACAGAGAAAACTTTGAAAATCAACTCCAGATACAGCATCACCCAGCCTTGGAGATGTCTTTTGCCACCTTTTGGGTGTGCGGCCGTGTTTTCCTAGTATATGGTTTGCTGTAATATAGTACAGAAGAGTTATATTTCATTAAAAATTTGAAATGCTGTAATTTTACTAATTGAAATATGAACTCAGATATAAGGCAAATTGACCTTATTTTAAGAGAAATGAGAAAGCTGTTCTGTGTCATGCGTATTTACTGACCAAGTTTTGTTACCCCATGTCTCCATGAATTCTTTGGCTAATTTAAAGCTGACACTTGCAAAATCCATTTGAAGGAACTATTTAGTCAGATTGAGGCCGGATTGCACAATGCCTCAGGTAAAGCCTTTCTCATTAAAATAGTATTGTGGTGGAATAGCAAGAATAATAGAGATGCATAATCTAGGAATACCATTGTTTGTTTGGGGGGGGGGATTTATAAAGTTTCTGGCTATGGAACACAGGTAGCAACAGGTCTGTTATTTACACATTGGTCTTTAATTCGTAAATATGCTTAAATCTTAATCCAGGAAAATTATGTCTAATCAATGGATTTAAGCTATGCCATTTATTAGCAACGGTGCAGTTTTAATTGATGGTTGTCATCAAAATATTAACAAGCTTGGAGTTAGGGGGTTTTATTATTTTATTTTATATATGTCATACTTCATTCAGCATTTTGAATAAATTATTTCAAAGTGTGTTCAAAAAAAGGAAATACTTTCTCAGCATCTGTGTGACAGGTAGATGACAAGAGTTTCCCAGCCCAGCACTGCAGGGTGCATCGCCCACCGTTCCTTTTGCAGAATCAACTGTCATTAGTGCTGCTCCTTGGGGAGACTGATGGCCTCTTCTGCCACCCACAGAGAGGCCTTCAGGCTTCACTTAAATATAGATGATGCAAAATAGGCAGGAAATGACAGCAGGGGGACGGGATGGGATGGGACACGACGACACACTTTTATTGTAAATTAAATTTATGCCAAAGAGAAGGATTTTACTGGACATCTGTACATAGTCTTACACCTTGGTGGATTTGTCAGGTACCATATTAAAAGTAAGAAGAACATATTTCAGTGTATTGTTATCCTAATGGTTATTCCTCATTAGTAGCACTTGGTCAAGGTGATAGACGCTTCCAACAGGCCACGTTTGTTTAATGTGCTGGAGTGATCAGAATCTCGGAAGGAATAACTCTTTTTTCCTTCTGGGCAGAACAGTGGGTGAGGACCCAAGGATACAAGCCCGGGTATGTGGACAGGAGAACCTTTAAAACATTTCCCCAAAACTTGCAGTGCTTCAGTTGTCCTCATCACGTCCTGCAGATTTCGAGACACCCAGCAGCCAGGTTTGGCAGCCGCTCAGAAATGTCTCCTGTGCGGGCAGTGTGCAGCTGGCCAGCATGTGCATAGAGAGCCCAGCTCCTGATGGGTCAGGCATCGCTTGCGCAGACTGATTCCACACACTGTTTCGCACAAAGTCCAGCATGTCCCCTGTGGTGTGTACCACATGGACAGGTGATCTACATGAATTCAGTGAGTCCAAACACAGCTAACTTAGTCCATGTGCACAATAGTTCAGAAGAAAGATGTTTCTTTTGGCTGGTCTGAATGTTTTGTTCCTTATCAAGGCCCTTCTGCTCACTCTGCGTGTCCATCATTGGGGTGGGCAGGTAGAAGTGGATAGCCTTACTCCAGCTTCTCGCTGGGCCAGTGCGTATCGCACACCTGCACACTCTCACAGCACAAGAAAAGAGATAACGAGGAGGAATGCATGTAGCTGATGGGACTAAATGAAACCATGACCTCGCTCTGAGATCCCTTGGCTTTCAAAGGAACGCTTGAGGGAATATTTGAGTAGGCAGAGCACCATGAAGGCCCTCTGTACACCTCACACAAAACCTCTTGAGGAGACTCGTTCCCAAGCGTTCAAGGGGCCTTGGGGCAGGCTCTGTGCCTTAAACCATTTTGGGATCTTAAACCATTTTGGGATCTGAATAACACGGCAGTAAATATTCTGAATATTTTGTTAATTTCTTCTTTAAGCTTGTAGTATTTACTCACTGATCACTGCATCTACAAAACCTAGAAATCAAGTGAAATAGCAATAGACAGAAAGAAATACATTTTGACATTAACATGTTCAAATATGTGCTGACAAGCTAGAAGTCCACCAGTCTTGGTTTTGGAAAGCGGTGGTGACCATCCCGGGAGCTGTTGATGGCCGGCAGAGCATTCAGAAGTGACCCAACACACACCAAGCTTGTTGGGTCGGCTGCTTAGTGGGTGCCAGCTATGGTAGAAATCACTGGGTTGTATGAACTGTGTCTGACAGCAGAGGTAGGCAAGGGTGGTAGATGAGGAGCCCAAGAGACATAGGAGCAGGGATGGGAACATACAGGACATTTCCACGTACAGTCTGAGAGGAGGTTCAGATATTTGAGCAATGAGCAGCCTACGCGTGACAGCTGTCACCAGAGGTACCCGGCCAAAGAGCTGGGGTACCTCATCCTAGCCCTGAGCAGAAGCAACACCCTGGCACATTTTCTTTTTCATGTGATTTGGCACCAGAGAGCATAGAAGACTGCAAGCCATTGTAACTGGCACGTTGATCTCTCTAGTGGCATTACATGCAGATAAAGCTTTTGGTGTTCCTGCTACAGGTGACTGATTTAAGGGGCAGCTTGGCCACAAACAGGTAGTTTAGAGGGAAAACGTGCTTTGCTCAGTCCTCTGTCACCCTCCCGGCAGGAGGAGAGAGGGAGACAAACAGACAGAGTGAGTGACTTCCCAGGGCTTCATAGCAATGACGATGACAAATGGTTCCAATACCCTGATAGGTGATGGGTTCGTCGATTCTAATCAAAAAAAGAAGAATCGCCTAACATATTTTATAATATTTTTAGGATTGTTGGACAAGGAAGCATGAATCTGTCCCTTTTAATGAAATGCACCTGAAATACCTGACATACATTCAAGTGACATTGATTTCAAATGACAGTACTAATATGTTTAAACTTAAGCACGTCTGTAAGAGCTTTGCTGGACTAAAATTGTAATGAAAAGTGTCTTAAAATTTTGGTAATAATTTAAATTATTACCTCTTTAAAAGTTTTTCCCGTATTCACCAACAAAGGAAAATCTATCAAGGAGGAATTCTGTCCTAAGTATGAATCGGGTGTTTTTAACTTAGATTTACTTAGACCTACTGTGTATTAAGTAGATTTGGATTGATCATTAAAGCCCGAATTTAGTCGCTTCCCTCGATTGATTAAATGCAATCTCCTCTTCCATGTTCACTTAGTAATAACATTGTCGAATTCATGGTTCGGATGGAATACAAAAAATGCAGTAGAACAGGTGGGGATTTTTGCATAAGTAGATCCATTTAATGGTAAGAAAGCTTAAGCACACAGACTGGTTTTAATTATTTTTTTTTTACTACTGAGAAGATAAACTTCCACTACAGTTTTCTTTTTTGTGCTTGCTTAGGGCAACTTCATTTCTTGATAACTGATGTTTGAAGCAATCTGCCTCCTTTGAGATTAGTGATATATCCATGATGATCTATATCTCACAGCCTTTCCATAATTCTAAATAAACCACATGATAGAAACAAGACTTCATTTTTCACTGCATAAATAAATTTTAATTTCTTTGCTTTGAGTTGAAAAAAAAATGAGTGTAGTCCATCTCTTCTCTCACATTTTGGCTATTAAGATACCTTTACTTACCAAACAGAAAATTACTAGTTGCAAGTAAATTAAAGTTACTAGTTACGATAAATTAAAAATGCATTGGTTTCCTACTAATGAAGAGGCTAAAAAACACTTGAAGAAAAGAAGGAGGATCAAGATCAGTAAAATTGACATATGCATTTATAGTAAGCAACATCATTTTGTCCTAAATTCTTTCTCCAAATGTATCCAGAGTACACCTCTTCCACAAATTAACCTGTTGACAGAGTTGTAAGTGATGAAATTCTGCACTGTAGCTACTAATTGCTCTTTTTCATCATCAAAGTAGTAAAAGGCAATAGGAGAAGATGTTGTGAACACGGGTAAAGGCAGAAGGGCAGGGTGGAAAACTTCAAGGGTGTTTGAAAACTTTAGTTTGAGGGAAATATAAAACTCCTTTCAAACTGAGCCAGCTGTCTTCATTCACCCTTATATCCTTCAGAGAGGGACTCGTCAATTCAGTTACAATGTATTGGCAACAGGCACTCTCCAAATGTTGTTTTAACAGGTGAAGGACTCCACTGAAGGAAATAACATTTGTTATTTGGAGTATGTTTTAATGCATTAATCTTAATTCTCTGCAGTTCAGCCAGGGTCTCCTCAAAGTACGCATTTGTTGGTAACGATTGCTGTGGGGTGAATGGCGGCCACCTGTAATGCTGCTCATCTGCGCCGTCCCACGTCTGTCCAGATACTGAACTTCATTTACATTCACTAATCACTGTCTGTTACGGGATGTGCTCAAATATGAAACCCTCTATGACAGTGTTTAAATGTTACTTAATCTCATAAAAGTTAAATTAGCAGACAGTGTTTGCCATAGAAGATCTAATAATGCAGATGTTTAGCTCATCTGTGACTTTAGAAATCACTTAACAGAAAATTGAAGGGGAAATGTATAGTTTAGCAATTGCTTGTGGAAATCATTAATTTTTTCTCAGGCATCAGGCAAATGAGGGAGATCTTCTAGACCTGGATAGCTGTGCTGTTTGCAGAGTGCGAGGCCTTTGAAGAGTCTGTGAAGATTGGCTGGGCTGCACAATTTTGGATACCCTTATACCGCGGTGCTACATACAAGCAGCTTTTACCCCTGCTGCCTAGTGATCATCTGCTGACACTGAAGAAACAACTGGCAGATTTCTATAGCTTCACGGATCCATTTCAGAAAGGGCATCTTTCTCATTTTAAGGGATAATTCCCTTTTCAGAGGGAAATGTCTGTAAGGCGACAAAGCAGCAACAGCAACGAGACATTAAAAGCAAACTTGTAGAGTTTGACTTTGTTGAAGGAATTTAAGGCAGATTTTAGGAGAGAGTACGCTGTCCTGTGTCTGTGAGCTGTACATTACATTGCAAACTCTTTTTGTTAGCATCATAGTAGTATGTAGAAATCAGATTTGGGTTTTATTGCACTACATGTTGTGCAAACAAAGTAAGGAGACGAGCCTTCTTCAGTGAGATTAAAACAATCTCAGGGTTAGATAAATAAATAAATGGGCATAGCAGATATTATGGAAAATGGGTAGCAGAGATGATGAAAATTAAAATGAGAGGAATGTAAGCTTATGCAAAGTCTGGAAGGTCGACATTCTGTTACTACGTTGAAAATACTGCAGATATGATATTAGCTGTAGGCATAAATTTCTAATAGTACGAATGAGTAGTGGAGCTTGCAGAGGCCTGTGTTTTTCTGTGCCGTTTCCCGATGTTGATAGGTTGACTTGGCAGCATGATATAATACATAAGAGTCTTCTTACTATATGAGTAAGTGTTAAAAATATAGGATTCAAAGTGATCAGTATGGCACTACACTCAGATGTAATCTGCACAAGGTCAAGCAATGCAGTGTAAGAAGCTGTGACTATGACAGGATCTGGTAGCTGTTCATACAGATTAAAGTATTTATTATTCATATTTTATATAAAACCTGAATTATTCTAGGCCATGTAGTAGTCAGAACAGAAAAGACATCATCTCTTAATGTTTAAAGAGCAAGATGTGGGATTCAGTTAACTCTACCAGCTCTGAGGTTACATGTCTCATGTAAACTTGTCCCTTTAAGCTTTGTCTGTAGTCAGTGAAGAAATACGGGCATCTTCGAAGCATGGTTCCTCCCACCTGTCTCCAGACGGCGTCTTTAAGGTGCCTTTTTCTTCCACTGACTTAGAGGGAGACTCGATAATCACCAGCTGACAGATGCCTAATTTTTGACATTTAAATTTAGGTGGGTGAATTCCTGTCCATAACAACTGACTTCAGGCCAGAGACTTCAGACCTCTGTACAACAGTCAAACAAACTCTCCTTGTGATTTTGAGCCAGACATTTCAACAGATATTTTCAAAATTAGCAGATCTTGTTAAAAAATCTGGCTCTTGTCCATCTTCCATTTCCTCCTCCAGGAAGTATTACTTTCCAGCCTCTGTAGAGAGATTTGAAATTCGTGAATAAAATGCAAAATAAAATGATGCAGTAGGATTGTTGTTTATTTAGATTCAAGTGGAACCAAAGTGTTTCTGAAAAAAAAACCCAAAAAAACAAACCCAAGTAAAATTATTTATAGTACCAATGCACAGCAGTTCCTCGAGACTAATATTTCATAGTGGGTGGGGGACTGTTCTGCTGTGTAATTTCCCATAAGTCATTTTCTTATTCTTGTGCCCTAGCTTTCTGGCATACCAATGAATATCAAGATAGCTTATGAGGCTTTCAGGTTAGAGTTAACTCTAAAACCAATATTTTTCTCTCAGATCTGTTAGTGTACTGATGTTATTAGTCCCATGGCTGCTTGCCTCTGGACATTTCCTTTCCCAGGACCGTCATCAAAACCAACTCTGGATATGACTATGTTATGAAAAATATAATATCAGTGGGAAATAAGAAAAAAAACAAATGTGAAAATCTGACAGCCACATAGTTTCAATACTGGATCATGTGAAGAATAAAGACACCAAGCCCTATTTCTGGATATGAATATGTGATGAAAAATATAATATCAGTGGGAAATAAAAAAAAAACAACCAAACCTGAAAATCTGACAGCCACGTAGTATCAATACTGGATCATGTGAAGAATAAAGACACCAAGCCCTATTTCAGCTTCATTCCTTATGCCAGCTGTTTTCCTCCATGCTCTCATTCAAGAGTTTTCCACTACTAGGCTATAGCAATTAAAGTTAAATTGCTGCGTGAAATTCTTACTGTCAGGGAGTCTGGATGTCTGGTTAATCCTCCCTGGATGTCCTTTTATGAGTGCTGGGGAAACCATCGCAGTTCCCTGTGACTGCAGAAGTAAACACGTATGGTCAAAACAACGGGCTTCATGCTGTGTTTGTTCCTCCACACTGGTCAGGTGCGGGGCTGCTTGAGAGGTACCCCAAGCAGCTCTGATGACATGATTTGTTACCCTTTAAATTCCCCTTTTCCACTCCCACGCTTTTTTCCTCTACCATGCTCACGCACTCCCAGATAAACAGCCTGTCCCTGTTTATTCTTTTCCCAGTACCTCTAATGTTGCTGATCCTTATTCAGGATTTATAATAGGGTTGCCCGTGTAATTTCTGCCTCGGTCAGCAGTGCTGTTAAGCTGAAACCCCTGTTTGTGCTGTTTCTTGAGTTGCGATCTTGTTAGCGTAGCCTCAAGTCAAGATTAGCCATCTGCATACACCTTCCTCCCTTTTTGCTCTTTGTTATGCCTGGTTAATTTCTCACGTTGTTACCTTGTTAGTGTAGCTACCGTTCAGGTTCGACAGTTTTCACACATACCCTTGCACCCAGAAGCCAGCCAGGTGAAACTGCTGGTGAAAGCACCTTCTCCTTCATCTACTTGCTCTGAATTACCAGAGCCAGCCCTCTTGGTCAGCAACAGCTAGACCTTGAGGGAAACATCACGCTTAACCTTCTGCTTTCTGCCTGCCCTTCCCTTCTTAATAAGGTCACAAAATACATGTGCGTGGTCCAGCCTGTTGCTGTATCTTCTTGTATGCTGCTCTGTATTTCTTCCCTGGCTGCCTTACAATGGTCAGCCAGAGTGAGAAATGCTCATTAACCCTTCTGTCCTGACTAGATGATGGCTTTCTGGTGACTTCTTCCATTGTCTGCCTAGTCTGGCCTCTGAGCCACGTGGCAAAGCTGCCCAGAAAAGATCGGTTATTATGGGCAGGCTGTCTTCCTGGAGATCGTTCGTTTCTCCTTTACCCAGTTTACCTGTGAAAACTGGTTGAATGGGAATGGGAATGGCTGCATTAAAAGCATCTGAGACCTATGTCAGACTTTTTACAGGGAACATGCTCTTCCCTCAGCTAGAAGACAAAAAGGAGTTCGGAGACGTTGTATGCTCCACCCATCTGGCTTAATTCAGGATGACGCTCTGAAGACAGCCTGCCAGCATACGAAGTCACCTATAGAAGTTTCCTTTTAATTTAAGGTCAAATAAATATTAAGATACTGCAATGGAGCTGCATCTTTCATTTTTTTCCCCAATTATTTGCTAGGCAATGGCAAGAAGTGGAAAAGTGCCTTGTCTAGTGCCTGAAGTAGTTGTTCCTGGTGTTGCCTCTCACCTGTATGGTCTGTCTTCCTCTCTGGAATTACACATACGGTAGCAGGATGTTAGACATTCTTTTTTTTCCTGAGGCAGAAGAAAAGAAACCCAATCATAGGCAAAAATTCTAGACTAAGTAAAATGACTATATCTGGTTTCATTATCTATCTAATATCAGCTTACATTTCCCGGCCATCAGACCATCATGTCACACTGCAGTCTGAGACAGCACCTGCAAACCAAGCAAGAAAAAATGAAATTATGAGGATTAGAATTAAATTTCTCTATCCACAAAAAAATGTGTCTCCTTGCACATACAGATGGCTCTTGATATGTCATAAGACATACCACTAAGTAATAAGAACTATGCAGTAGTTTCTCTGGTCAAAAAAAAAAAAAAAAATAAAGAGCAAATTTGCACCCTGAACTTCGTGATTTGTTTCTTATTGACAGTTTCATAGGACAGTAGGTAGTACTTAAGATTAAAAAAAAGAAGGGATGATTCTTTGAGTTCAGGTTTGAACTAAATCCAAATTTTGAATGAGTGTAGTTGTGTTTTTTTTATTTTTGGCATGGTCCACCACGTCTGGAAATGCCAATCTGTGGCAAGCCAGTCATACTGCCACAGTAACAGTGCTATGCAAACAACATTCCTGTTTGGGTACAATATGAAGGGTGAGCAGAGATTGTCCTTTAAGCTGTCATTGTAGGTAAAAACAGCCCCCATGAATTTCCACTTAGACTGAGACTTTATCAAAGAGAGAGATTTAACAAATTGTTTGGCAAATATATTTAGAAGACACGAAATATGACTTTGGGATCACTTCATTACGTGTTCTTTGTTTAAATGTGGCTTGTCTACACTGACTTAATTACAATTCTGTTTCTGTAAAATATTTTGCTTTCCATACAAATTGCTGAAAAGAATTTTTAAAATGTCAGTACGTGTTAAGCACTTAGTATTCGTAGGATCTTCTGAAAAGCCCATCTGCTATGCAAATTAATATCTAAGAGTAATTTCTGAATGGGGATTCAGAGGCGTAATTCAGAAAGACAATTAGCATATGTTTACCTTCCAGTGATTTCCTTAAAATACAGATTTTTACTTGAATACTTTATACAATAAGGAATGATTTCCCCAGCTGAAGTTGTACTTATTACAACTAATAATATCAATATATCGTTTGCTTATTAATGGATTTGAATTTTATTTGCTCTTTCCTCTACCGAGTTCACGTCTCAGTGATGGAAAATACATTCATTCATTCATTTAATTATTCATGCCTCCTGTCCTGCGTGATTGTGTTATTCCTCACCTTGTGGGATGAGGTGACTTTTTTTCTCAGTTGCTTTCAGGAGCACATGTCCCCACCGACTCTTTTTGTCCTATTCCCTAGTGCACCTGGTGGACATCTGGAACGTGATAGAAGCCTTGCGGGAAAACGCACTGAACAACCTGGACCCCAACATCGAACTGAACGTGGCTCGCCTGGAAGCTGTGATTTCAACTATCTTCTACCAGCTCAACAAACGGATGCCGACAACCCACCAGATCAATGTGGAGCAGTCCATCAGCTTACTGCTCAACTTCTTGCTAGCGGCCTTTGATCCGTAAGTCTGCCTTTCTTCCCTCCTCTTCCGACTGGTGAAAGGATTTTACTTGCTCTGGAAATATCTTCGGAAAACAATTGAACAAGCTAAATACTGACCCAAATAATGAGCATATGAATAGTGCTAACTAGGGAGAGAACCTAAATTAAGGACCTCTGCTTTCCTTTCTGTTGAGCCAAATTCAGCACAACTGTGTTTTCATCCAGTTACTCAGACTTGTTCCAGTTTATATCAAAGAAGGATTATCTACAGAAACGAATTTACATCCACTTCTAATTTGCCTTGTTATTTATTGACACACCAGTGGCTGACACTACTGCAATGCCTCTGCAGCAGTGACATGGGTTAATAGCTCATTATTGTGAAAGAGCTCATTTTCCTGCAAGTTTTGCAGCTGTAAGCAATTTTTTTTTTTCCTGGCTTGTGCCAGTGCAGCATGATTTTGAGACCATGACAGAAATAGGATAAAGACCTGGAGGTGATGCTGAAATTCATGTTGTTTATTACTGCATGGGAGCCGTGTTACAAAAAGGACAAGCTTGAGATAGAGTGAGCCACTTACCGTAACAAATACACTGTGCATACATATTACAGTTTCTGAATACATACTCATCAAACTGTACTGCCTTATTTGCAGTCCTCAAAACCAAATTATTGGAGAACAGGGGTTAGGTCTGACAGATGCAGATGACCTATTGCCTCTTTGTGGTAAAAATTCACCAGCTGAAAACAATGGCCATGACACATTAAAATAAGGATGCTGCCCCTCTCCCCCTCCCTTTTTCCTGTCCTCTCGCTGGAGGGCCCCGGTGCTGGGTACCATCAAGCACCTTGCAGAGCCAGACCAGCCAGCAGCTCAGTTGCCATGGCAACAGGGGGGAAAAGTAGATGTTCCACATGAGGGGAGGCTGCACCCAACCTCCCCTCCGGCCCCTCTGAGGGGAAAAAAAAGAAGCCAATCTGTTGTGAAACCCTAGACTTCAGGAATATTTTTCTCCCCTTGAGGGCAGTAAAAGAAGGAACGGGCATTTTAATTTGTACTGTTGTGGCTGTGACAAGAACACTAAAGGACAATGAAAATTGCCGAATGCATGGATTGGTGCGTGCCGCAAGCAAACTGCTTCCCGGCTGGCAAACACAAGAAAAGACCCAGGACTGTGGAAGCAAGACCTGCAACGATGTGCTTGTTTTGTAGCTTGCTGTAACAGGGGTAGAGATCGCAGCTAGACATCAAGGCTACTTGCAGAGGAGGAGATTTTACTCCCCCGTAGGGAAACCAAGAAGGTGCTTAAAGGGGCAAGGTTTTGCTTTCCCTGAAAACATCCCATGTGCTGTGGGTCATGACCTGTTTCTGGGCTCCTGTAAGGACCTCCCAGGGGTGAGGAGGCTGTGACCCACGTTCCGTTCGCCAAGCAGCCGCTCAGTCTGTTGTGCTGCCTCCGAGCGGAGAGAACAGGATGCACTTCCCAGAAGGACAGAGATACCCAAAGGACCTCAAGGAACAGGCTCCCAGCTCTGGGACCTGAGACGGGGACTGACTGCCTATCACCCTTTTTTAAATCCACCAAACGTGTGGGATGAGGTTCAGGTGCAATCTGAGATATCGAAGTTCAGGCTTCATGGAGATGTGTGTCAACTAGATCTCTCTTTACTGTAATGGGAGTTTGGACACCTATCACAGATATAGCATGCAAGTTAAGCATCTGATTCTCAAAATGTGCCCTATCCTTCAGCATTGTTCAGATTATTGAAGTGTTGGGTCAAGTGTTGTTTTAGCAACAGATCTGGTGGTCCAGATTTCCCTGTTTCTGGGAAACAGAGGGAGGCAGGGAGGTGGCTCTCCATGCTACAGGGACAGTGTGAGAGCTGCTGGGGTCTGGTGCAGCAGAAAGGTCCTTCTTTGCTGAAGGCTACAAGTTGGTAGAAGGAGGAGCAAGGTCTTTTCTCATGGTCCCATGCTTACAGAGAGGCAATACATTGCATATAGGGGGAGCAGGAGGGTAACTGTGAGGTGAGATGATGTCTTTTTCTCACTCTCTCCCCACATATATAGAAATTGGACAGTTAAACTAAATTGCTTGCAGTCTTCTCCAATTAAAAAAGGGGATTTACTAGATGCATGAATCATACTGAAATTACAGCAGTCACCCCTAAAATAATCCTGTTTTCTTTGCCTGGGTTCACTCCTCTGTTTCTTAGCCTTGTGTTTGAAGGAAACTGTTGACCTGCAGAAATGCTATCCAAATTTCTAGATGGCTACTGAGGAATTATTTTTTATTATTTATTAATTAATGTTAACATGATCACACAGACAACAACAACAAAAAAAAACCCCACCCAAAACCCTAGAAAACCCAGGACAGCTTTCTAAGACCAAGACAGCAGACCAAGACCAAATAGCTCTTCAGTGTAAATGAGAAGGCTGTTCTAAGTGATCATGGATGTTTTTGGTATTTGTGGCTACGCGGAATGATGGCTGCTCCTGCTGTACTGTGGGCAGGTCCAGAAAAGGTTGTGCAGTTTCTCATGCCCTATTTGAAATGCAAAGAAAGAGAGTGGAGAAATGGAGTTTGCAACTTAACATATATGAAAGGACCACAAGGGACAAGTTAATGTGTGATTTAAAATCTAATAAGTCTACCGCTGTCTCATTTATTTACTTCTAGTTAATATGTACTGCCCCACATGTACTGTGCTGGCTGAAGATTGTCCAGGCTTTAAACAGAGCTTCTTCCTTTGTTTATAGCCTGCTGAAAACCTGACAGGTTTCTCTGCCTTCTGGCAGGGAGTATTTCCCTCGGCCTGCAATACAGATGTCTTCTCAGGAGCTAGAAACTTAAGAGGAACCACGGTGCAATGCCATGGCATGTCGGACAGCTTGCCCGCTTCCTATGCTGAACATTCATCCCAATTTTTTGATGATTTTTTCACAGCCTTGGGGATTCATTAGGCCTACAGATAATTATATTTCCCTGCTGCCCAACCCTGAAGGCAGGAAAAATTACAGTGTACAAGATTTCACGTGACACTGACTCTGGCGCCCCTTCATACTAAACCAAAACCAAAGTGCGACCTTATAGAACTGCAAGACAACAAAATCAAAATTCACAAACAGAAATGCCAGTCAAATTAATTTGCCATAGTTTGTGAAGGTCAGCATCATGTGGTAGAGGACCCCAACAGACCAAAACCAGTGAGCAGAATGAGGCAGTCAGACTTTAAGAACCTGGACAAAAACATGCCTGATTTGTGTTTTTAACTGCACAGTAAAATTGGGCAATAGCTTTTGCTTCAAGGTCTAAGGTGATTAAGTAGCTTTATGAAATAATAGCATACTTCCTTCACTGGCACACAAGTACTATATAAAAAAATGACAAGTTCAAACCTCTCTGAAAAAATCATCCCAGGCTGGTGTCAAAGCCTGCACAGGCGGCTGGGTGGAATGACAGCCTCGTTCAATCGAGCTGTTCCCAAAAAGACTCTTTTTAAACAGGCTTTAAAATATTCTGTGCTAGATCATCTTTGGCACTGACTCAGTATTGCAAAACAGCTATTCCTGCTGCAAAATTTAACTGACAAGATCACAGCTGATTTTTCTCTGTCCCATGACATACCTGTCCTACGAATGGAGCTGTGAGCTCTGTGCTGTGAACAGACCCAATCGAACTGGAGGCGCTTGACTTCTATGAAGAAAAGAGGAAATACTCATGCCCTTGTTTAATCAAATGCACATTTGAATCATACTGAGTTCCATACATAAAGGGGTTCGGTGTCTGTTTGGGAAGCTTAACTTCTTGCTCCTCCACCTGTTCAGTGCTGTGAAGTGTTTAATTCCCTCTCTTCTCCTCCTTCGCTAATCATTGAAAGCCGGACAGGCCAGCTAGCTTTTATGAAGGAAGTCCAGCAAAAAAATGCATTTCAGATATTTGGTCATTATACAGTTTTCTCTCCTAAATGAAAGAGTTTTGCTTGATTCCAATAAAATTTCCTATCTGAAACCAGTTTGTGAAAATGGGAATTTGTAATTACAGCCTCTGACATTTCAGAATTGGCTGCCCTGATTAAGGTGGGCAGTAGGAGGCCGACAAATAAGCAAAGAGATTTCGTTACTTTTGGAAAAGATAGCTTAAAGTGTTGGGGGAGCACTACTTCATGCCTCGTTAATGAGAAAAATCATATTTTCTCGATGTCCGTTTCATGGGACACATTTGCTGTTTCTAAAGATGAGATGTTATTTCTTTATAGCTTTCCCCACCATATGTCTGTCTCAGGATGAGTATTGCTAGAGATTCTGACGAATGTCAGTGTCACCCATTTGGTACCGCTCTCCTTGCTGACCTGAAAGGCAAATTCAGGCCCTGGAGCTGGACTTAGCCTTGTATGGTCTGTGGAGTTATCAGGCAGTCCATGGGGCTTCCTTCCTCCTTGCTCTGGGGAGAGACTGTCTCTGCAGCCGTGCATTTGAAGAGGAAGCCTTCTACTCTTTTCGGGTGTCTAAAAGCCTGTGTTATTTTTTGCCCTTTTTTCCCCAAGCAGCAGGAGATAACCTTAAGCCCTGACCATCATTCCCTTTCCTAAGTGCTCCATCCTGTGTTGTTGCTAAGTGCACATCAGTGTCAAGGTTTGCCTTTGCCATCATTTATGCTTCTAGTGCTTTTCTGTAGGGATCTGAAGAGTAACCTCAGTAAGAGAGGTGCTATAGAAAATCAAAATATTTTCTGTCCTCTCCTGTTTCCACTAGTAAAATTTTTATCTCTTTGCATTAGCCAGCCTAAAGCTTCTTTCAGGGAGCACCGACTTCAATAGAGATCTTCGTGCTGCTATGAGCCACTGTTTCAGGATGTGCTTTTATACAGCAAACACTGCGAGGCCCCAGCGCTGCCAGTCAAGGGCATCTGTAGTGCTTAGACATAGCTTAGGGCGCTTCTGGATCCAAATGATATTGGCAGTTCTTAGGCCCCATTATCCTGTCTGCTCATCAGTCATATATATTTAAATATGCGTGTGTGTATATGCATGCACACACTCACGCACACATATATAAATTTGAAGGGCAAATTGAATTTATACTGGCTCTAGTGATGCTTTTATGAATACAAATGACCGATACAAAATACAGTGTCAAAACTGATCAACTCAAACGGAGAGATTGAAGAGATAAATGAAATCTTTTCTCTTTCTGTTCCTCTGTTCCATAACTATTTGAGTACGGGAAAAGCCAATGGCTCTGGGGTGGAAAGCTGAAGGCAAGTTGATATGTGTCTGCCTTTCAATAATATAATCCTATTAGTAAATGTAACTAAACCTACTGGGAACAATAATCTAAATCTGAAGCACTTCCACATGGGCTTTATTTTTTCCTGTAATTCTTCCATCGCTTCTTAATAATGCCATTGCTTCCACTTAGCATTAATTTTTCTGAAGAGTAACAGCTCTTTTAAAGGCAGGTGAAAACCTCATGATGAAACAATGCAGAAAAATTCCCAAAGGTCTAAAGGGTAGCATGCACAAAAAGAATACAAAATGACCAGAGTCTCAGCCATAGCAGTGCTAGGTTCTGGTTTACACAATTTAGAATCTGGTCAGTGAAGGATGGAAATACAGAAGACTGGAAATTCCTATACTGTGATTTTAATCATATGAAACCAGTCAAAGGGAACACAACATAATGAAAAAGAAAATGTGCATGAAAGCCAGCAGTAAAGAACATAGTAAAGATTTATTTCTTAAATACTGAAGTAGTGAATTTATTTCTTTTTGTCTGTATCTCTATTTGATTTTCTGACAAAAAGCAGAATTTTAAATGAGTGTAAAGAATATTTAGAATTAATATTTAGGATCATAGGTTACACTGATGTAGAACTAAAGCCAATTCACTGGACTTTAAAGATTATTAGCTGGCCAAGCTTAGGGAACTGACTCATTTTCCAAAGTCTGAGTGACTTAATGAACGTAGCAGTGAAGCACGTAGCATGCTTTAATGTACTGATATGAGTATACCATTCATGTCTGCTATATATGTATGTGCTACTGTATTAATCTGGTTTGGGGGTTGCAGAGAGAGAGACACAGTCACAGGCTCTCTGTCTTTCCAGAATCGGTTTATCTGTTAGTTCCGATCAGACGCAATTTTCGTCATTAGAATTATGAGTGACAATCAACAAAGTAATTTCAGAAATATTGATGAAGAGCTAAATTTCTATGTATTGCTGTTACCAGTGCAGTTAGACTGTCTTATGTAAGACATAATTTTATCTATTCTAACAGGAAACCTCTTACAAATGTAATGTTCCCTGATAGAGTAAAGACTGAAGGTCACAAAAACTCCACTTCCAAAAAATGAGACAAAACTTTATTATCTGGTCCCATCATTAGCCCTATCAGCAGAATTTAGAAGGAGACATGGGTGCCATTTTGCTAAGCTCACAAGTATTGGCTGACTCTCTTTTTCAAAGCTTGATGACAACGTGTTCTCATTGATGTCATTAAATAGGCATATGGGAAGGTATTAAGTAATGCTAAGGAGTTTGGATGACAGATAAAAGTTGCTCCAGTGCAACTGTGCACTCTTACTGCCTTATAGTAAGACTCTCAGAATTCCAAGAAAAAACACATTTCACCATTTGGATGCCAGAAAAAATGAACATTAAAAAGCAGATGAACTTAGAGGAGCACATTCATTCTCATCTTTGGAAAGGGGCTGAACATTGCAGTGCTTTTGTTCTGCCTTTCCTGTTAACACTGGACTTAGTTTTGCCTAAACTGGGGAGATAGGTCTTTTAGGAGGTAAGAGTGCCTTGCAGCGTGTGAAATCATGCATTACTCATCCAGCTCGAATATACCAAAGTTTCTATAATGGCCGGTAATCATTGGGGACCATCATGACTGTAAAGGGAGAATGAGAATAGCAAGAGGAGCAATAAAGTTAAACCATTGCGTGCTTCGAGACAGTTGAAGGAAGAGTTGGCAATGTGCTAAAGGTGAACACTGCATCCTGAGAGGGCAGTGTATGGTCTGATCCTTCCAGAGAGCAAAAAAAGGCTTTTACTTTTACCTGGAAGTGACTAGATTTAAAGAAAAAGCTGTGTCTTTTTGCCCTAAGGCATACTCCGGTGTGTATTTGGGGTTTAATAGCATTATGCATTTTAAGTCAAAAGTAGAGAGCCAGGCACAGCCGCAACTTGAACATAGCAGGGACAAGACTCTTTTACGTTTCACAACAAATGTCCTTTGCTCATTCTGGATGCAGGTATATTCCCCATTTTTCAGCAAAGTTCTCAGAGGTTCATGGGGGTCAGGTGTATCATTTGAAAGGCAAATTGTCAGGACTTATTAGCAGGTACAGTACACAGCTTGTGCAATCACGTCAGCCATTTCTGATTTTCTTCTCAGTGTTGATTTTTGCACTTATTTGCAATCTTCTAAGGACAGGTGACGATACACATTGCACTTAGGATAGGGAGAACATGAGTGTGATCGGTGCCTTCCAGTGCTACTATAGCACAAATAGCAGTAATAATCATCACCTTAGTGTATAATGAGATAAACAATTTAATACTGAGCTCCATATACATAATAAATCTATTCTGATGTCTTTATAGAACGATGTACTGATGTGTATGCCCACAAAACAAACTGGTTTTAAAGGTCTTGTTTCTTTGTATGTCAATCCATATATAGTGTGCGTTACAATAGGTCGTCATGTCAAAGATATACATTTTAAATTGAAAGAGGCCCATATTATAAAACGGACACATAAAATATGTCTACTTTCTGCTTTTGAACAGGGAAGGACATGGTAAAATTTCCGTTTTTGCTGTCAAAATGGCCTTGGCAACTCTCTGCGGAGGAAAGATCATGGACAAATTAAGATGTAAGTCTTTTGGGTGACTTTTTTTACCTGTTAATCGTTGTTGTACTTGGAGAGATAACAGTACAGGTAGGAAAAGAGGGAATTAGGATAAGTTACAGTTTCATGGCTGCATTTGGGGTTTGCACTATATATATCTCCAAGGAAATCCTGCTAAATATTTAGCTGAACTTCACACCAGACTTCATATTTTTGCAACCAAATTGCATATATTGAGGTTCTGATTGGTAGATTTTATTTTTTTTTCTTTGGGATGATTGAATTCAGTGTACAGGTAAGTGCCTCAAATGTTCAACATCATGGAGCATCATATAGCAATTTCTTCAGACTTTTTTTGAATAACGTCTCTTTCAATTCACACTTAGAAGTACAATATATTTATGCACTATTTATATTTCTTCCCATAGGGCACATACTAATTCCATCTATTTCAGAAAACAGATTCTCATTTCACAGGATTTATTCCCAGTTCCCCAGTGGCCAAGGCGTAGTTTACTTGTAGCTGCAATGAAAGACTTTCTGTTTAATGCGATGATGTCTGTAGCTCAGGTCCAGAACACCATTCTCCAGACTTTTTGACCAAAGCATTAATGTCAGCCTTCGGTTTCCTCTGAGCCTTCTACCACAGCCAAAGAAAATTGAGTTTACAAATTATTGTTGATTAGAGTAGACGAGTAGAAATCCTCGGTGCTAATTTAGTCTTCCAGAGTTGGTGCCATTTTTTAATATATTATGTCTGTGTAGAAACTCAGACAGACTGAACTTAAGTTATAAATTGAACACTGTTATAAATTGAACAACATTTATCCACTAGGTTGTTTTAAGAATAGGAGCAGGGTCTATCCAGCGGAAGGCTAGAGCACGATGATGATTTTTCTGGTCAGCAGTCCCAGGGTCCTGTTGTCTGAATTTCCCTTCCAGGTTCCTGCAGCTGACATGACAGCCTGAAAAATGATAAAATGTTCCTTAGTCTATGATCCCCTGCTAAGCTTAGGATAATTTTAAACAAAGAAAAAGGTAAAGGCTGAAAAACATGCATCTCTGGAATAATAAAACTGCAAAATTTTTATACATGAGCAAAAAAGAAAAAAAAGGGAGAAGACTGAAAAGTAATGCATTTGAAAGACCTTCAGTGCTCTGTGTGACCAAAACAATAATAACTGACTTAATGAATTTATTGTCAAGATGCAAATTTGACACGATAAGCTGTCAGTAGGCAAAAAGCTGATGTTGCATATCTTGTCAAATATGATCCTTCTTATCTGATAAAATTACAGCCTCATGCCGTGCATCAGACTTTGCTTTAAAAAATGACCACACGCAATGAAAAAAAAAAAAAACCCAGGGATATTTTAATATCAAAATCAGCTACTTTTTAATATGTAAATCATTCTCTCTGTTTTCTATTGAGAAGGGTTATAATTAAAGATGCAGTAATAGTGGAGGTTTCCATAAGGAGAACATGCTGTTAGGCCTTCTGGTTCAAATCAAATGGTACTGAATTCAGAGTGAATCTGTAGCTCTCACTGAAGTTGTTGTGTCTTTTTCTTCTCTTTTCCCCCCTCAGATATTTTTTCAATGATTTCTGACTCCAGTGGAGTGATGGTTTATGGCAGATACGACATGTTTCTGCGGGAGGTTCTCAAGCTGCCCACAGCTGTTTTCGAAGGGCCTTCATTTGGTTATACTGAGCAATCAGCAAAATCCTGTTTCTCACAACAGGTAAACGAAGAGTGAGCATCCTAGATACAGGATCTCAATCACCCCTCTGAGCAGGCCAAGACTTTCTTCTTTTCTTACACGTGTGCATATTCACCTAGGAAACCAATGGCTGGGTGGAGGGGAGGTCCACTTTGCTAATTTCTGGCATGTAGGCTAGGTGCCTTCAACAGGAAGCTAGATTCTGTAGGTTCCCCATATAACCACGGATGAGAGAGAGGCTTAGTCAAAAAGTAATTCAGAGCAGTATCTTAACTTACACATTCCTAAATTAGGGAGCCTGAGGAGACTAACTTCTTAATTTAAGCACCTAAGTTAGATACTTACATTTTGGTGATATGAATACCCCAAGACATGAAATCCTCTGCTCCAGTTAGTTGTTGTTGCTGTAAGGATATATGAGACTTTAACTTCTCCATACAAAGCTCAGCTCCCATTGAAAAATCAAGTTGCATGTCTTCCAAGTGATGGTGTACACACACAAGAAGTTTATGAGTGAGAAGAAAATTGCCTTAAAGCTTTCTTGAAAATGGGAGTCAGTAGGTATTAGAAAATATCTAGTCTCTTACAGATAACATCAATGAGAGAGGATCAGGAAAGCAATGAATTTACCCCGAAGAAAATACAAGATTTTTCCACAACTCATCAGACTCTGTAGGTGCGCTGAGTGCAGTACGTTGCCTGCAGCTTATACCTAGCACTTCAAAAGAACCCATAATTGGGGCTGGTTGTCCACTTCTCCAGTGGGGAAAACGAGAATTCCTCTGGCTCTTGCCACACATCACACTGTATAATTCCATAAATATAAAGTAGGGGAAGATGCTGAAACTGGGAAAATGTTAGAAATAAAGTGGTATTTTCCTTTTCTGTATCCTTCCATTCACTAACTGAATGGTGTCATTTTCATGCAAAACGGAGTCTCATTTTTTGTTTTCCCTCAGTTTCATCACTAATCAATAGGCACTCCAGTCAACTGAAAGACATTATCGAAATTAATTTATCAAATAATCTCCCAAATCATTATAAATCATAATGTTTGCATATGTGAAACTAGTCTTGCTTCACAGAGGGAGACTTAAGAAAGCACTTCATCATATATTGAAGAATTTACATAGTGAAGTGACTTTGGTAGTTTTGTGTTAAAATAATAAAAGAGTGCTCTTGCATGGCAAAATGACATTCAAGCTTTGTATGTTGGACATGGTATTATTAAAGATCAAAAAAGAGATTTCTTTTCTTGAAAAAATGTCATTCACGCCTCATTTTCTATCTAAGCAGCCATCAGAAATGGCACTTTCATTCACATTGCTCCAAATGAGTGGACCAGATGTACTAAGGTACCTTAAGAAACAAAGTCTCCAAATAAGCATTATACGGTTTAGTCCACAATCTCCATTTAAAGCTAATGAGACTTAGGTCTCTGACTGATGTAGGTACACAGCAGATTCACTAAGCTGCTGGTTTGCATCTGTAGGCAATTAAGTGCTCCTGTAAATCTAGTTTAATTTTTCACTTAAATTTGCTTTATGTAATTCTCATTATGTTTTCACTAGGGATGAACCAGAGTTTTGAAATAAGACTCAAAACAGCATATCCTTATGATAAATGATAGCCACAGTCTTAGTCACACCGAGGTCATTCTTTCACTCTCTCATATTGCACTTAGTGTTATCAAAAATTGATACCTTGGGATAAGTTTGGCACTCTCTCTGTTGTTCTCAGTACAGATCACTTTTGCTTACCAGAAGCTTTTCACCCCCAGATACATAGATTCCTCCATTTCAGGGAAAGAAAAACTCTGGGAATGATGTTCTGCTCACAGTGTCAAATCTGTTTCAGTTTGCATCTGAAAGGATTGTTCCTATTGCAGAAATGTTTTATTATTCCCCATTGTATTGGTTTACTTGATCAAACCATGTATTTTCCACTGTCTATGAGCCACTGCTAGATTGAATGGCTATTCAAAATAGAAACAATAGCATTTCCTCATCAGCAGATTTATGGAACAGAAATGCCAGAGCAAGTGACTTAATGTTTCAGAATACAAATCTGTGGCTCAAAAAGGAGTTTTATAGCTACCGTTTTCCCCCATGGGTAGGTTTAATATGATGTTATATTGCATTTGTATTAAAAATTTTGTTATTATTTTAAAAAAACACTTTTTGTTTCTCTTTTTTTGTCCCAAATTAAAAAGATAGATAGACACAAACTTGGTTTTCTTAGCACTTGGCTAAGTGTTATCCCACAAACCTAGACTCCATCTGCATGTAGCATGTATTTATAAAACAGCTTTCAGTTTCAACTTTCCCAGCAGCTGAAAAAAACTGCAGGAGTAAAATATGCCTTTTAAAATGTATGGAAATTGCTCTGCTCCTTTTAAGGGACACTCTCTAATCCATAAAATCAGTGACCACTGGAGGAGTCTGACCGTAAAGCTGTCAGTAAAGTTAAGTTGCTTTATTTGGTGCAAATCGGGTTTTAAGTTATAGCTGCATTCAAAAGACCTACTGCATTGTGGAAGAGCTGTTCTTGTCTCCCCATCTATTTGCTTGTTTAGACTGGTTGTGCGTTTGCTGCCAACTTACCTGCCTTCAAAAGCAGAGGGAAGACTTAAGACTACTCAGCTCTGCAGTATGGGGCACTGGAGGACCTTTCTTTTCCTAGATTTTATTCTGCCTTTTCTCCTCTTTTTCTCTGTTCTGCTGTAGACAGCACAGATATTTGCTGTCAGCATTGGTCAGCAAAGCCATGGCAAGCGTCCACAGCAGAGCTCCAAAAGAAAGACCCTTTTCTGTAAGCCGATGCTTATAGCATAGGACGCCTATTCAGGAAGTGGTTAGCCACTCTCCATGGCTGGGAAGATCATTCATACAACAAGAAGGTGGTAGCTGTTTGATTGGACTTTCATACCGCAGGTATTGTGGGAATAGATAGTATTTCAGTGAGATAAGAGCTCACATTCAGGCTATTTCTGTTCATTAAAAAATCAAGACCATTTTGACAATTAGCCCAAAGTATTTTCTCTTCTATTAGGGACAAATACCTTTCTATATTTCCCAATAACTTGCAGTATTTCAGCCCTGAGACTGTTACAGAGCGAGATGTTTTCCATTGATCACTCGGTGTATAAGAGAAATAATGATTTTCTTTACATCTGGTGGCAATTTTATATAAATGCAGCACAGACACTCCATCTGGAAATCTCAGCTCCTAAAAGCCCTCCACAACACATGGAGATGATACATGTCACTGCATAGCTGCTGTTTTCCTTCCTCATGGGGTAACCACAGTTCTTTAGCAAGTTAAAGCAGTAGCTTACACCATCAAATATGAAAATTTAGCAATCCCTTTGGATATGGGGATACTACTTAAATATGTATGTCTATAAATTATATCTGCACACATCCTCAACAGGCCTCAATTTTTTTGCATCTTAATTTTATTTTAAAGGAAGGCTCTGTTGCTGATTTCTTAAGGCCTGTCTGTCCTTGACCACCCAGTAGCTATGTGCTTTAGTACACACTTACGTAGCCAGTTTACTAGGTAGGAAAAAGCAAGTATTTATGGTTGGAGGTATCTCAGGCTGAAATACCACCTCTAGGTCTGAAAGAAGCAAATGAACTAAGGTTTGTGCTGACTTTTTCTGGATGTCCAAGAAGCTTAAGGCCCTAGTTTACATTTTTTAAATCAACAGGGATATTTTAGAGTTTAAATCTCTTTGAAAGATAAAGGGGCATAGGCTTTTAAGTGCTTACAGGTGTGGAGAGTTTAGGAACAGTTGCAGTCCCTGAGTGTATGAAAACACAATGTCCCACAATCAGAGCCCACCCAGAACTATTTGCTATCACTCAACAGGCAAGCATAGTTTCTTAAATTACAGTAACACAATTGCCCGTGATGGTCTGTCCTTACCCTATGTTTGTTTTGAAATTATTATCCCTTGTCATTATTTTCTTTCATTTTCTTTGTTGGAGTACCATCAGTCATTCCCTGCAGTGGCTTTTCATGTGAAAATTGATAATACCTAGTGATACCCTACATGCAGTTGTAACTCGTTATAGGGTATTCAAAACACGTGAGAACATGAAGAGTTGAATGCCAACTTTATTCACAAAGCATCTCCAGGCAATGGCTTTAGAAGAGGGTCTTGAAGTAAATGGGAGCTAGGTGTCTCCAACCCAGCCTTCTGAACAGGACTGCTAGTCGTCAGTACTATACATTGTAACTACTAAAAGTAGTCTGGAAAATCTTTGCTAGTATCACTTGTTCTTTTTAGCAGACCAGGGCTACAAGTAAACAGTGTCTGAAACTCGTACCCAAGTGTTTCTATAAGGACAAGATAAAATCATTTTGATATGTCTAATTACTGATTGTTTGTTTGCTTGTTTGAGCAGAAAAAAGTCACATTAAACACTTTCTTGGATACTCTCATGTCTGATCCCCCGCCGCAGTGTCTAGTGTGGTTACCTCTTCTGCATCGACTGGCAAATGTTGAAAATGGTAAGTAAGAGCTGCTGCTCTTACAGAGTTACAAGAGTAAACTTTTGTGTAATGATTTTCTCACTCTGTAGATGGTTTTGTAGGAGTCACTGTGCTGAATTCATTGACTCCCATTGCTATTTTTATAGTCACAGGTAAAATATTTAAAGAATCCTTTTGGTCATTTGGCCAGGAACGTGGCTTAATTTTTGCTATGCTTAGGAAATTATCCCGATCACGTCCTCTCCTCCTGCACTCTGGATAAGCAAAGAGCGATAAGACTTGATCCATTCACACATTTACATTTGGTAAACTATCAAGGCTACGACTTTTCTTAGCTATGACATATGGCAGCAGAGAAGGAACAGCTTGGCAGTTTCTATTCATACAATATCCTTGGCAGGAGATGTCCAGTGCAGTGCAATATACCAGCAAAAAGGTCCTTATGAAGGATCTCCTGCTAAGCCTACACTGCCAGACAATATACTCTGAGAAGGAGCAAGGGAGTTCCAGAGTTGTCCTTATCCTTGGCTGGTGTGGATGATGAGGATTTAACTGTGAAGTGCCTCCTTCTCCTCAAGGGTTGTCTTTCCCCAAAATAAGTCGATCACAGATATTAAAAAAAGGGACCATGAAATTCAACTCATTTGATTATTGCACAGAGCATGTTGCATGTCCCTGAAGAGGAACATCTTCCTCAGCCTTCCAACTTCTTGAACACCTGGGGAAAAGTTTATAGACTCACAAATGCAGTCCTCCAGCAAGAAGCCTTCATATACTCTTTCTGTGGAAGAGGCTGCCACACTGAAAGTGCGGAGGCAGAGGCAGAAAGCCTGTGCATCTCATCGCACTGTGTGCACCACCAAACTGTAGCCCACAAATCCTGCACAGTTCCTCATGTAGTTCTGGAGGAGTTCCCTACCTTCAAAGCAGCCTGCTTCTGCTGTCCACAAGGACCAGCACTGCCAATATTAAATAGGCAAAAGAAAGACAAGACAAGAAATGCCTTTTTACTGTGTTGTTTAGCTGGGTGTACTTGTTCCTAATGTGGCATTTCTTCCTCTTGATCATCAGGAGGCAATGATGCTGACAGTCATTATTCCAACACTGTAAATCTAGAAAAGGGAAGATTTGAAAATGGAGGAAGTTTATACAAAAATTTTAAAATATTAATTTAGCAAGATAAATAGATTTTTTGTAAACAATTTTCCAGCCTAGTATTTTGCCTCAGAGGTTGTTGTGTAAGGCACCTGTTGAATATTCCTGTGTTGTTGCTTCCTTGAAGGTTTACCTCGAGCGTAACTGAAGCTTTGGGACGCTGCAGGGAAAAAGAAACAGGGGGGGAGTGGGAGGGACAGGAGGAAGAAAAAATCATATATACTCTTCCTATTGAGGAATAAAAACATTTATACCATATTTCCAACAAGAAAGTGGGGCTGGAGAAAGGCTGGGGGCGTGGGGCGTGCAGCCATTTTTTGGTGATAAAAGGAGAAAGGGGAAGTTGTATGCATTCTTGTACTAAATAAAACCCTCTTCCACTGAAAGGCACCAAGGATGGTAAGGTGATGTTCGCAAGTCCTTCTTGGCTTCAGAGCCACCTATATACCCCACCTTCTTCAAGCTCTTGTCATCCATCCTTGTCCCTCACCAGCTTAAAACTGTTTCCCAGCCTAGAGCACCCTTCCCTTCCTGCTGTGAAATTCTGGCAAGGAATTAAAACTTTGACATGCTCAGCACTGATCCAAATCCTCCCAGACTGAACGTTACAGTAGAAGAGCAGAAGGTGTCTGGCAACAAGGAGATGTTCATGACACCGTGGTAAATTGGGTACATGCTGTATTGAGGAGAGAAGAACAGAAATAGCAGTATTGCCAGGAAGGGGCTTCAAAATGTCGTGACTGGTGCCTCAGCATGCTCAGTGACTTGCATCGTCATTACTGTCTGCTTCTGAGTGGAAGAGAGAACAGGACCACACGGGTCCCTTCAATGGCCAGCTTTCCAAATCTGGGTATCCAAAGCTAAGTGTTCAACTCCATATAAAGGGACCTAAATGACGCCAGTTGTACAGACAGCAGTAATTAAGAGACAATGACATGCCTAAGTACATTTTTGTGCTTCCAGTAATCAGACAGCTGAGTTTGACTTTCCCTCCGAGGCGCATCGCTTTAGCTCCTCAGAGCACAGCAAAACACTCAGCCTCCCCTAGTAACGCAGCTGAAGGGTGCAGTGGATTTTCCCACATATGAATTTCCTCTGTCGTGGATTCTGTGAGACACTGAACACATTTTTCGCTGCTTGGAACAGCAGGTGCAGGTATCAGCTCAGAAGTGATGAAGGGTTTGGGGCCAAGTATAGGGAGCTTTGCCCATGGCTCAGCACAGCTTACTGGGAGGCTACTCTAGTTTTCATGAGTCAAAGCTGCAGGTGACATCTGACGCTGTAGACGCTAGAAATAATGAAGGGATTGACCCTTCATTCTGGGGCTTTGTCTATAAAATTTTGCTGCGGGTTTCTCTGCTTTGCTTTATGGCTCAGCGTTTCTTTCTCCTGCGCAGTCTTCCACCCCGTCGAGTGTTCCTATTGCCACAGCGAGAGCATGATGGGGTTTCGCTACCGCTGCCAGCAGTGTCACAATTACCAGCTCTGTCAGGACTGCTTCTGGAGGGGCCATGCCAGCGGTTCCCACAGCAACCAGCACCAAATGAAAGAGTACACGTCATGGGTAAGGGAAGGCTCGCGTCTCGCTGCAGACTGCTTTGCCCTCCAACCAGTGGAGAAGCCCCGGGCCGCAGCTCCGGGCAGCCATCCGGCACGGGGAGGCCGGGAGCCAGGCTGCCAGTTTGGATCGGTGATCCTGTGAGGGAGGCTCCAGCCTTGGTAGCTGTCAGGAGAGCGCGGAGGTGGGAACGGTCCTTTTTGGGTGAGGATCTGGGGCTCCTGTGATGGTGCGTGCCGGTGGGAGGGCAGCGCAGGAGGGGCTGGCAGCAGGGTGCCAGGCACACGGCAGCTTCTCCTGTTCCCACAGGACTGACGGTAAAATCGTCATTGGCTTGCTCTGTTTGGCTACGTGTAAGTGAAATGATGAATGCTTAACGCTCGTTCATCAATATTTTCAGTCGAGTGGCTGCAGCATATGTGTAGCATTTGGGATGGTCCTGGCACTGTAGATTTGAGTGTGGTCACAGGCTTAGATCCGCAGTATTGTTTACTGTAGAGAAAAACACACTTCAATCTTTCCGTTGTTAAACAAAATAATTCAGTGCTTTTTCTAAGCTGAAAGAGATATATCAACAGCTACATTAACCTTCTTTAAAGGGCATCAGACCTGGGGCTGAGCTCTCCAGGGACTGGAGCAAAGCCCCAACAGAAGCCCTGGGTCATGGAGCAGCCACATCCTTCAGGGTTCAAATCTAGAGACCAGCAGAAAAGTCCTAAGTAATCTCAAATATTCCAAAAGCATATTATTATTAAAAAAAGAAAATTATGCATATAGCAATGACTCACATTTGTACAGCACTTTGTGTGCATTTTTTAACGAAGTTCTGAAACTTGCCACTTTTAAAATGTCCATTTTTCTGTTGATGGAGCAGGCAAGGGTTAAATTTGATGTGGTTTGCTCTGTATGCCAGTCACACTGCCTCCCAGCAGATCTGGGTCTGTAATTGTTTTTGTGGGTCCTAATTGCTGCTTGTTGCATAGACACCAATGGCTTGAGTTTTGTCTCTGAATAGGAGAGTGCCCACTGCATAACTCTGACTCCATTCCTAATAGCAATTTGTGCTATAAAATAATTTTTGCTGTAGCCAGGAAGCTGTAATTATAGGTAGGAAGTAATTGGAAAACTTAAGATTTCTGCTCAGCAGAAGACAAAAATGTGACTACATGCCCAGTGGTTTGAAATGTTTCCTTGTCAGAAACAAATGTTTTGCTTCGAGTTTGAAATTGCCTTTCTGTAGCGTTCATTAGCATTTGTTCAAACCTGGTTAGCATTCTCCATAATGCATCTGTATCAGGCTCCACATGCAGATTTAAGGTGTTCATGGGTGCAGTGGCATTCAACTGTTCTCAGAGTGAAGTCTCATTTATAATGAAGGAGAAAAAGCATGAACTTTACATATTTAGGTTGGATTTCTGTAACAGAAGTATTTCATTATTATCTTGATTAGAGTTATAAGTCGGTGCAGGATGTGTGTGCACAAATACAATACCACTCCTGTAAAGTTCCAGAAAGATTTTTAAATTTCAGCGTGTAGAGCTGTGTTTTGGGGGGAGGAGGCAGTGTAAGCATCACTACCCCTGTCTTACTGGCAGAGAAGCTGAATCAGAGAGAGGTGAGTTGGATTCCCTGAGAATCTCTCACACAGCCTAAAAGACACCCTAGATCTCTGAGCCCTTCCTTAGAAAAGCGTTCAGCCACAAAGGCTGTCCAGACAAAACCAGAACGCAGAAAACAGTGATATGTTTTCTTTAAGACTCTCTGATGGGATTTCAGGGTGAGAACCATGCTTCTTGCACAGAGCCTCCCCTCTTTTGGTAGCAGTGACAATATATCAACCTCTTCTGGCGTGCTGTCACCATGATGGGGCAATTCCCTCCACGAGTGTGTCTGAAATTTCTCATTCCCCGGTGTGGCAGGGGCTGCAGCAGCCATGGGAGGTGGAAGAGGAGTTTAATAACAGCAGCAAAACAGTACGGGGTGCTGGAGCTGAGGAGGGAAGTACTAGCAAGGAGAAAGAATACAGTGGCCTTGTGCCTGGCCCACAACTTAGGAAGGAAACCATGTCCCATACGGTGTATCTATATGGACAGACATATACAGATTTGTTCTGCTTGCACTCCAGGCTGGTGAGGTACGAGCCAGCTCCAGTCCAGATGACACAAACTTTGTGATGTCCTTCATTCAATACTACCCAAGTGCAGCATTGCAAAGAAGCCACGGCAACTACATCTGTCCATATAGATATAACCTGGCAACTGCATCTGTCCATATAGATATAGCCCCCCCCAAGCCTACTCTAAAGGCCCCTGAAATTAAGAGTAATCTTTCCTCCAAACTGAGCGGTCTTTGATTTACCAGACTCTCAGGGCGGGAGGGGGGCAAGGGGGATGTTCATCTATATGTATGTAAGCCGTAGAGCTTCCTGTTGTTTTGTGCTTCCTATAGCAGAAACAGTATGCACCTTACTTGTCCAGATTACCTCTACCTTCCTTGTTCCTCCCAGAAATCACCTGCTAAGAAGCTAACTAATGCACTTAGCAAGTCTTTAAGCTGTGCTTCCAGCCGTGAACCTTTGCACCCAATGTTCCCTGACCAGCCTGAAAAACCTCTAAACCTGGCTCATATTGTGTAAGTATCTGTGTGCTGTAGAGAAAGTAAGCTTTGTTGTAGGAGTTGCTTACACCGAGCGTAGATACTATAGCTCTAAACAAAAGGGGAGACAGCTGTGGTGTATCAAGCTCAATGCATCACAAGTGCAAATTTGCTGATAGGGGTATTTAGTTTAAAAATGTTCTTTCTGGTGTGACTTCACATGAAAGGTCAGTGGGACATGTACAGATAACCAAATACTGGGACATAGTGTTGGTATGTCCCCATTCTCCTCAAGACATATCCATGCAATTTCATAGTTTCAGCACTTTGGGATGTATGCATGCTGAGAACGTTAGTTTTGTCATCTAGAGACTCTCAACTTCAGTGTTTCACAGGTATGTCTTGATATGAAGCACCAGAGAAAAGTGAAGTCTTACCAATTTTGTTGAAATCAGTGTCAGAGTTTTCACTGACTTTAGTGGAGCTGTAGCTTCATCCAGCCCTGAAGATTAGCTACACAATTCTGTGTAAGAGCTGTGTCTTTAATTGCCAAGTCACTTAAAAAGGGTCTATGATCTTTATATTTTGGGAAAGCAAAATTAGGTTTTGATATAGTAGTTTGTGTCACTACTTTTTCTCCGCAGGAACCAAGAAACTCAAAGCACAGAGAAGGTGTATTTGTGCAGGGTGGGGAAATCATCACTCTGGATTTTTTTTTTTTTCTAAAGCGTGTCCACTGCCCATAGTGGCAGTTGCTCAGATTTTCTCATTTGTCAGTTTGTTTTCCCTCTGCTTCCTGGGTCCTTAAAAAAAAAAAAAAAAAAAAAAAAAGGTTACATTTTCTGGGAAAAACCAAAACACTGGTTGGAAGAAAGTTGCAAAGAAATTAACTTTGAAAAATTATTTCAAAGATGCCACCTTCAAAGTATTTTTCTTGTTCTGGTACACATCTTACAAAAAGACCTTTCTTAACCACCTTCCCAGGGGCCCTGGTGGAAGCATTTGAGGCAGCAGCCATTAAAATTGTATTTGCATGCCACATATCTGTGTTATTGGCTGCTGGAACTATTCCAGTCTGTAATTATTATACATCTTTACTTTTGTCAGTACTAAATACTTGTCAGTAGCATCTTTAAGGGCAGATGCATACTGTCCAATGTGGGCTGTGTGACACCTGGAATGTTCATCTAACCTGCCTGACATTTTAAGGGTAAATCATGCTGATGGCGTGGTTACAGCAGAACTTTTTCAAAGCGTAA
Organism: Charadrius vociferus; assembly: GCF_000708025.1. NCBI lineage: Eukaryota > Metazoa > Chordata > Aves > Charadriiformes > Charadriidae > Charadrius > Charadrius vociferus. Next base: position 538,132 of record NW_009647676.1, read on the forward strand.
AAGAGTGCTCCGCTCTTCAGACGCGTGGTGCCTCTGAGAGACAGACAGTGCCAAATCCCTGTTATTACTCGAGTGTCAGTTAAAACCCATGCACCTCTTTATGGAGGTGTAATGGGAGGATGTTGTTCTTTGGAAGAAATCATCTGGAGTTAGGTCTGCTGAGCTACCCCACTGCTGTGGATGGTATAAAAGTCTGGCTCTGCTGGCAAGTCAGTGATGAATTCACAGGGCAGATTTTGGCCATCCTTAAGAGAAATGGGAAGAGGCAGAAAGCATGAAACTGAAAGAGAAGCTTCTGTTCCCTGGTGGCTGGAGGCCCTCGAAGGCCGGGGGGTGTCTCAGAAGATAACAGGTAGTGAAAACTGGGCTATTGTGAATGGTTTAAATGCATTTGGGCAAGGCGAGGTGAAGGTACTGTAATTGAGCAGGATCTGTTCCAAATCTTTGCTGTGAAATTAACACCTTCCCTTCTTTCTAGCTATACAGACATAATTTAGAGTGATTGGATGTGAGAACAAACCACCATCTATTTTGTTTTATGATAAAGTTTCTCTTTATTCATAGATTGAAGGCAATATAACTTGGCAATATTATTGGCTATAATGATACATGAGTGAAAAACCTGTACGTTGTGGAGGTAGCATGATCTACAGCATAATTCACATAAATTAACTGAGGGGAGAGATATGCTACAGTACCTCACTGAGAATATCTTTTTGCTGATGAGATTTTTATTTTTAAACATAATGGAAGTTGAGAGAAACAGCTCTGGGCAGGAATCCAGGCAAAAAGGGTTTTATAGGTGCATTAAATGAAAGAATTTTGGCAACTAAACGGTATCCTTTTCTTAGCTTCTAGCTTAAATGGGGACAAGTACTCTCTGCATTACTATACAGCCTTTCCTTTTCATTGTTCTTCCACCTTTGAGTGGTATCAGACAGAAAGACTGCATCATTTTTTTGTCTTACTGGTGCCACACAAAACTTTCAATTAAGCAAGAGACACATCTACAGCTCATCTAGAGAAGTAGTTATCAAGGTGTCTTTAACCTTATGGAGGGACTCCCCCCTCCAATGGAGAGGTTATTTTTCCTTTCTATACATGAGGCTGGCAACAAAAAAAAAGAAACACCACACTGCAGAGACGACAAATGGTGTGCATCATGGATGGATTTTTCAAATGCATTCTGCACTGGCCTGACTTTGTTTCCATCTAAGCCTGTGGGAGCATTATTTTTGAAATCAGTGTGAAAGGTTAGAGCAGCACGGGACACTTTGGAGAATTCCTCCTGTTTAGTTTGGTTTATTACTGTGGGTATGTGTTATGCCGTAATATGCCTTTATTGGATAGCATATTTCAATAGTATTAAGTGTTTTCTGCCTCCTTGAGGAAAGTTGATTATCATCAGCTCACTTTTGTCAGAAAGGTTAATCGCTCACTTCCAGATGTTTAGAAATAACCTCAGAAAGATACACATTTTTAGCCAGTAGCTGAGTTTTCAATTGCTTTACCATAAAGTCTGCTGTTCTTGTCTTACCACATCACACAACTGTATATGTATGTTTGAACATCCATTTGATATTCAGCTGAACCTGAGGAATGTGACAGTGGGCATCAGCCTTTAAGAAACTCGCCTTGGGAAAGCTCAGATTGGTTTAATGTAGTTTTCTTCATAGGAATTGACATACTAATGCTCATCACAAAACCTTGGCAAAGCCTTGGAGTTTATAGACATTGGTACACAAGAGTAACTCTGCATATGTAAACAGATCAATGACCTTTTATGCATAGAGGCTCTCACGCTTTTTGCAGAATCAGGGTCATAAGAATGGAGTATGTCCAATGCACTACTTAGACCACATACATATTAAACTGACAGTTTAATTAATGATCTCTTTTCCATTTCATTTTGGCTGCAAAAGAGATACTTGGTGAGTATTTTTCTTCTTTAGTACACTTATTGGAGGAAAAAACTTGGGGAAAAATATGCGATAATCTCATTATTACCAAGCCTTAACTTTTTATCAGAGTCCAGAGCCAAATAAATAATTGGTTTTGCGTACAGACAGTAAAAGGGAGGAGCTCTTTTGGGGGTTAGAAACTTTCTCTTCCACCCCTATTTTGAGATAAAGCTTAGAGAAGACGTTAACCTGAAGTGTGTACGTGGGGTTCTGCTGAAGTCCATGGGTGCCATTTATCCACTTCCTACTCAGTCCGCAGAGTGGACTGGGTGCAAGGCAAAGCAGAGCCCAAGCTCTGCCAAGGAAACACTCCTCCTGCCACCTTCTCTGGGACAGTGTTGAGAACCAGCCCCTCCTCCCTTCTCCTCTGCTGTTCAGGACTCCACAGCCCAGGGTTGGACCCCTCTTTCAGAAGCCCCAGCCTGTGCCCAGTTAGTTTTTGAATGTGTTCGCTGGCCAGTGATTGCATCAATAAAAGGAAAAATGCGGGAATCGTGTGTAGTTGGTGTGAACTATTTCTCCTACATCAATTACCAGTTTACAGTTCCCAGGCAACAAGATACCAGTTGCTTACCTATTAAATACAATTAGTTTCTAAGTATCCAAGCTCTTCCAAGCTCTGATGGAGTCCATGAAAAATAATGTTAAACACTTCTGCATAAGTACATGGAGGACAAAGTGCTGCTTCTGAAATTCATGACTGACCAGAGCTGGACATTTTGATGTGGGTCTGTAGACGTAGGGTTAGGCTAAAACTATATTTTTGTATAAATAAGTAACATGCCAAATTCTACATCGTTCTATTCCCAGTTTTAAACTTCTCAAAATCAGTGTGGTATTGTCATGCTGAGAAATCCATTTGGACTTACTGAAGACCACATTTATGCTTGTTTTCTAACAGTTACAAAATAAGAAAGAAATCCTATAGTAATAGTTCACTTCTGTGCAGAACTGGCTTTCTTTATTTCTTACAAATGGTTTGGATGACCGGTTGTTTTGCACAATTGAAGCCCAGTGAATATTTTGCAGATGGCTACTATATTTTGATTTGCACATCTGCAGAATTCAGAAAGCAAGACAGATCTTTCACAGACCTTAAAGGGGATATTAACTAACTTGAAATCTAGGCAATTTGAACTCTGAATTATATATGCTTCAGGTTCTGCTCATATCTGATTAAAAACCCTGTGATTTTAATAACATATTTTTTAGTTTTTCCAGAGTGTCTATATCCTTTGCTCAGAGTTGTGTAAGAAGCCCATTAAGAAGGGGAAATTTCTCCTTAATGGGTACAGAAGAAAAAATTATGCACAAAGTATTTTTTAAGAGTAGACAATAAAAGAAAGCAGAGGAAATATTCCTTCTCATTTCCTTTTTAGTAAGAACAGGGAATAAAGAATGTAATAATAAAACCATCTTTATTAATGGGTCCTCTTAAACTCGATACTTATTTTAAATTTTGATTTGGGAGTGATATACCAGTTGAAAAGCTTTGCAGTTAAACCAGTTCAGTACTGCATGTATTTTATGGGTTACTGAGGTCACTATGTGGCTATGGTAGCATGGAGCTAAGTGCCAGGGATAACCTCATGAAAAAAATGCCTGATTTATTGGCAGTCACACCTGCAGACCTCCATGCTGCTACAGTGAACCTGCTAGCAGTGCTCAGCCTAGCTGGTTGGAAGCAGCGACTGCACTCTGGACTACAGGCTCTGGAAAGAAAAAATGCCACAGTGGTTACTTTGCAAAATCAGGAAAATAAATCAAGCAAGTGTCTTAACTCACCTCAGCACACACAAAAGCATTATTTCTTTCAAGGCCCAAGTAACAGTGCGTTTGTATCGACTTTGGTTAAAAACACAGTGTCTTTAATTTGGAACTGTTGCTACTTAAAGCAGAAGATGCTAGTAGCAGCGTTACTTTAACAAGCAGCTCGTTTAATGCTCTGTAAATACTGTTGCTGATGAGTTTTCTTCTGTGCAAAATTAATGCAACTGGATATTTTTTCTTCTAGGCCCCCCCGACCTGTAACCAGCATGAACGACACACTCTTCTCCCACTCTGTTCCCTCAGGAAGTCCTTTTGCAAACAGAAGGTGAGTTCTTACCCTGATTTATGTTAGATTGTTATATGAGAGTGCTGAAGGTTTCAGTTTTCAAGTCCCCGCAGAAAAAACAAACTCAAAATAAAATTAACAGACATGAGCAGAGAAATGCCTTGGTCATTTTGGATTGATACCGAGATATCTGGACGGAGAGCTGGAGTTAGGGCACCCCAGGCTCCTCACAACAGAGCACAGGGCTTTGGTTCTCATTTGAACCATGACATCCCACTAAATGTGTTCACATGCAACCTAGACACCGTCCCGTAGGGGCTGGAAATGGGCTGTTGGTGAGAAGCCATTTTGTAGCAGCACGGTGGGAATAGAAACTGGGACATGCCGTTCCCTTCTGGGAATGCCTGCATCATACTTCAAGACAGGATATGAACAAAGAGAAAATGTGTTCATACTTGCAAGATATAGCAAGGCATCCTTACTCCTGCTAAACCATTCAGATTTTCATTAAAGGCTACAAGAGAGAAAGAGTAGTCTTGGCATATGGTGACCCTTCAGCAAAAAAACCAGAAAAGGGTCGCCAGAAACATTAATCCCAAAGAGAAGGTGCTTGCAGCTGAGTGTACGTTTTGGCTCAGTATTTTGACTCATGCAGCCAAAATACATGTGTAGCATTTGCTAGCTGTTTCACCCGATCTATGTAAGCACATAGATGAGAAGGTGGCAGAAAAATAACTTCCGGCTGTACTGGGGAAGATGAGTGATATGTCTTCCTTGGGTGCCTTTTATTGCTTGGTTCCTGCTGTATGTGTCAGCGCTTCAGCGTTCCTAAATAACCAAACACAATCTCTGAGTATGTATGGCTACATTTTTTAACACCAAAACCAAACCCGCGGCCTACCATACTGCAATGTCAGAGTGGAGATGGTTTACTACTACTTTGATTTATGAGCTTTGTTACCAGAAGCTGTAAAATGTAAGCTGTCAGTGTTATCTTAGTGCAAGTAGCTGCTGGGTGTGACTGAAATTTGAAAAGCAGGTCCCAACACAGCCCCCAAGACCAGATCTGCTACCTGTACAGACAGTGCAACTGCAAATACATATTCATTTCTGTTGTTGGAGTATACGGAACTGTATGTGCCAGGGCAAGGCAGGATAATCTATTTGTGGTCTCTCCAGGGCAGGTCAATAAGAGCAATGCTCTTTATGAGTGTAGCTGTTGCTTCTGTTTATCCCCAAGAGGTCCCTGTGCTCATTCAACTAAAGTATGCCTTGCCATTTAAGGTCCTTCTATCTTCTATCTATTGTGGTACTTGTTTTAATTTATATATGAAAAAATCCTGATTATTTTACTTTTGTGTTCTTTAGTAATTCAGCTGACTGTCTTTAACTATCAGGATTAAACATATAAGATCCCTGAGCCATTAGAATCCCTTTTCTCCTAGATCAAGAACTCCTTGATGGAGAATCCCATGAAGCCAGGAGACAAAAAAAACCCATAACCATAGGTACCCAGACTTCCTTATAAGTGGATAGTATGACGTCCTTACATAGCAAAAACTTTCCATGATGCAACAGTCACTTCTGGCTTTTTAGGGTTAACAGTACCCTGATATGTAAAGCAATTACATCACTTGTATATTAAAAGCTGTTGTAACTCTTGTTGCAGTGACCTAGCAGAATTTTAAGCTTGACAGCTTATTCTCATTATTTTTATTTTCAACTCTTATAAATATAATTTGCACTTCTTTATTCAAAAAAAAGCACCCTACCAACTGTCAAGTCAGTATCCTTTCTAAATGGTTACAAATTGCATTTATTGTCATGAACCCACTCTGAACAGGCTGGTCTCTATGTGTACTTTTTAGGATATTAACAAAGTTTCATTGTTTGAATCATTCAGGTTACTTGGGGGTATAAATGCAGCCAGTCCTGTGGCTGATGAGCATTCTCTTATAAAGCTGTATGTAAATCAGCTTCACAACAATTCACGGTCAGTATGAGAGCACTAACCGACTAATCGCTGTAGTTCTGTAGCTCATGCACTAAATCGTTAGTTATTCTGCTAAACTACTAAAGATGTTCTTTAAGGAAGGCTCTGGTGGGCTTGAGGGTTTCTGTGGCTCTAATTAGTCTTTTGAATAGACTTCCTGCTGGCTGTGGGCTTTGCCAACGTTTCTCGCTTCTGCAGAGCACAAGTCTTTCATTTTACCCTTTCACGTAGGATTAATACTAATGTATCTAGAGGAAGTTGGAAACATTGTTTTTGAAAACCAAAAAATACACGTTTATGGTTTCATCGTCAGTGTATGGCTTGCCTGATGCGTTCTTGACCGAGAAGCGAAAGAGGCTCGCACGAGAGCCTGGAAAGGACTCCAGGTCTCACAGCCAGCCACCTCCTCCTCCTCTTCCATGGCTCTCGCTGCTGTCCGTTACTGTTCTGCAGTTAGCACCGTTTCCCAATAACCTTCCCCACACCCCTTTCCTTTGCTTTTCAAAATGGCCACAGAAGAGGCAGATCTAAATCCTACTGAAGCTAATGAAGACTGCCCATTTACGTAGTAGGCGTTGGATTTGGACTGATGCCTCTGGTTGCTGCACCCTTTTTCCAGCATTTCCTCTCATCTTAATGACCTAAAAGAAGAGCCTATTTCATTCTGCATAAAAGAAATATGCAGTTGGATAAGAACAGTTTCCCCATGGTTTTTTTACTGTGGAATGCAATGACCTTTCTTTTTTCTTTTTTCATTAAACCATCAGCATTAGCTATAATTCAGCATGAAAGTACTGAGACCAAGGTACTTTTCTGCTAAATGCCAAGTTCTTCAATCTGTATTAGACTAATAACAGTACCTTCATTCATTTTTTTTAGGTTTTACTATTATTATTACCCTGGGAAAATCAGGCCTCATTAGCGGAAGCTCATCCTCTCATACATCAGAGAAACAGACTATGACAGCTCTGTTTGCAATTGTGCTGATTTTATATTAAATGCTCCATGATTCATATTATAATAAAAATTGTACAAACTCAGAGTAAAATTTCTAGCTGAACATAATCAATGCTGAAAGCTCTGCTGGCTGTGTTTTCACTGCAGATAACTTATGGTTACTTCAATGTGAGTTGCAATCTAGTCCAGAGGTTTCAGATAGCTTTAAAGAAAGTTTTTAAGTAAGTAGAATGTTTATGCAAAGGAGAATTGGCACAGACTGACATTTGTAGCATTCCCATGATGTTTATTTCAGGTAGTTGTCTTCACATAAGAACATAACCATTCACGACCAGTTTCTCCCAGTAGCAGGAAACGCTGAATTCAGCGCACACCAAGTCATTCTGCTGCTGGAAATGGGTATGGTATCCTAAGTTCAGCACAATACCATCTTCATTTCTGGACTCATGGGTGAAAAGGGGAAATTAACTTGAAAGGAGAAGAATCTTACTAGAGGAATGATCTTTGATAACTAGTAAATACAATGACAAATTGTGGAGAAGAACTGAAAGGAGAACAAACCTTATATGTTCTTTGCAGTTTAATTGTGTCTAAAGCGCCGATTTTGGGTGGGTATGTAATTATTCCAAAGCTCAAAGGAGGTTGGATTCAAGCTTTACCTGAGGTGCTTCTTACTTTCTTCAAGCCACTTCAGAATCAAATCCCTTTAAAATTTCTCTGCTTGCTTTGCTAGTTTGAGCCACCACATCCATAAGAGTTTTCATGAGGAGTTTGACATAAAAATTACAAGCACCTTTCTTCTAAATTTATACAGCGTGAAAATTGATATCAACAATATGCTCTGTACAGCTCAAGAATAACTTTAAAGCACTTGTATTAGAAAAGAAACAACAAATCTGTGATCTTCTCCCAAATACCAAATCACAGTCACTTGCTGCAATGATAGATAATATGTGATTAAAACCACAAGTCCTGTAATTTTTTTACTGTAGCAAATACTCAGTTTTCAATCTCACATTTGGTTTTGTGATCTCCGATTACCTAGAGGGCAGCAGAACAAGGGAATATCGCTGCAGAGTAGGTAATGCCCTTGCAAACCCAATGAATTGGATACGTTATGTCAAAACAGGTAAATTGAGCATTATAGAAACTTCTGTCCAGTCAAGAGGAATAACTCTATACCTCGAATTAATGTTTTCTTCCTTATTTGGATTCTTTTGTTCCCCAGCTGCAGTCTGTCAGTGCTGCCTTAAAGTACATAGCTACCACAGTAATGGATACAATCTCTTTCTCTTTCTTAATAAATGTCTTCTTTATGTCGAATTATAGGTCTAAGGTGGGATAAGATGAAACAGAATGCTTTTTCTTGCATTTTTCTCAGCCTCCCTCCCCCCCCAGCTAATACATTTAGTTCTTCTAAAGGAGTCATAAACTGGAATAAATGGAGTGATGCAGCACATTCTGATGAACTTGAAATTACTTGGTAATTCTGTGGTAGATGATAGAAAGAATGCACTATGGTATCAAATGCCCATAGCCAAGGAGAAATTGAGTCTTATTTAATGCTGAGTCAGAGTAGCTGTTGCCTTTTTTGAACTCCACGTGAAATCTAAAAAGAATTGGATATTCTGCCTGGGCATAGTGAAAGATTAGGCCAAATTTCTGGACAACATCTAAGTAAGTGGAGCAAAACATACTGGTTGCTGCTGTTGTCCGTGTTTCTATCTCTAAGGAGTGTGGTAGACTTGAACTGCATGTTGCCTTCATACATTGTTTTCAGAACAAGATGTGAATCCTCCTTATTTCATCAACAGTATGCTGCCTGCTAAAGGAAAAGTTCGTATGTCTGATTGTTTAGTAGCCATGTAGACACTAAACAGGCTATAACATTTACACCAATATTCTTAGGTCTACATCTTTGTAGATATCTGCTCACAATTGGAGGTTTTGTCTCTTAATTTGGATGGGGAAGCATTCTTCGGCATCTTACAAAATGTTCCGTTTTTACAGGGATATATCTTTGAAATAGATATATTATATCTATATAACATAAACAGAGAAACACACTGTGGCCAAAACAATCTCAATAGATGTATTTTGGGGAATATGTGGAGGATGTAGGAAGTTGTGGAAGAAAAAGAAGGACAAATGCCACCCCTTCCAAATGATGGAAGGTTGAAGGTGGAAACGGGGACGAAGATCAAAGGGATTACGCAAGAGACAGCCTAACCTTAAAAGATACTGAAATTATGAAAGAATTAGTAAGCACCAGGAGGATAATTAAGCAACAGGAAATAACCAACATGGATTTGTCAAGAAAAAATTATGTCAAACCAATTTACTTCATTGACAGGATAACTGGTCCAGTGGATAAAAAAGAAGCAGCAGATATGGTACAGGTTGTCCTTAAAAAGACTTTTGACATAGTCCCAGATGACACAGAAGTACCCAAAGGAAATATGGACTAGGGAAAATTAGTATAAAATCAACACTGAAAATCAGTAATTACATTTTCAAAAGTTTTTTGTCATTCTAGGAGGACATATCAGCTGGGATTCTTGAAGGCTATCCTAAATCAGACACTGTGTGCTGTTTCTTGTAATGACCTAGTGGGAGCAATAGAGTGAGTGTATGCAATTTGTAGATGGTACAAAGGTTGAAATAGTTATGGGAAGGAGTGCTTGGAGAGCAGTTTCTAAATTAAAGAATGAGCTCAGTTGCAATGGTAGTAATTGATGTCCAAATGATCTGAAATCCGTTAGAGCAAACTCAGTAATTGTAAGTGAAAAGCGCTGTAGCAAGGAAGCAAATAATCAAATAAAAGATGGAGCATAATTGGATGGACAGAAATATTTTAACAAAAGACCTAGCAGTTGCAGTGAACCACAAACTAATTGAAGTCAGCAATACAATTGTTAGATTGCATCTGACCCTGGGACATCATGTGGAAAGCCATTAAAACTCATTTCCCTGAAGGAGGGGGCATCTGCCTGGAGGTTTGCACCCAGTATAGGGCAACAGCGCAGGGACAAATATGCTGACCGGCATGACAGAGTCCAGAGGAGAGACACAAACATCAGAAAAGCTTAGAAAACCACTCATTAGAAGAGGTTGCAAGTTTGCTTAATCAACTAGAGAAGGAAATGGCCATTGATGGGCATGATACTGGTTGCTCAATGAGTAACGGTTGCTTGCCTGTCCCTCCAGCCTAACTGTGCTGCTTTTGGAGCATAGGAGAGGAGAATTTAAGGTTGGCGGAGGGAGCATCACACTGTGCTGTTAGAAAGCAAAGCACCAAATCTGCCCGGGGGTCTTTGGTCTTCCATTGTGGCAACATATGTATCTTTACTTTAAGAACCAAAACCCGCATTTCTGGCTGAAATGGCACACCCTGCACCCCTTGAATGCATTTTCCTTCTGTAACTGGGAAGAACATGGATGGAAAACATACCCTTCTAGATGGCATGGAGGATGTTTGTCTGTGCGGCTATCACTTCCGTGGAAGCGCAACACACATAAGTAGTGTGCTGATGGGCACAGAAATGTGAAGCAAGCGTTTTGCTTGCTGTGCAGTACAGCATTTTATTCAGCTATCTTCCAGATTTATTATAAATCACTAGGGCTTGGGTTCTTAGGACACTCGTCGCAGTACCATCCTATTCAGAACCCCGCTGCTGACCTTGACGTCCCAAAAGGAGGGGAATGGCACACACCTTATCTAACTGAATTCCTCCTTTGTCTCAATGTTAAAGGTTTTGATCTTCAGTCCATCAGAGCCACGTGTGCTCAGATTTATCATGCATCACATTTGTGCAACATCGTCTACCTATACACGCACGCAGCTGGATACACAGGTGCACGCATGCTCACACACCTGTCTTTTGATCAGACGTTTACAGTATCAGTAGCCAAACCAAAAAATAAAGGTGAATAATTTTTGAATTATAATTTTTTTCGTTTTCTTTGTTGTTTTTTAAACCAAAAGTGCTGCAGCATGAAAGAAAGACTAACATTTCAATCTCTGCATTTTTAGCCAGTGTTATCTTATTAACATGGATATTTTAGCATTGGGAAAGATGCAGTTACTGCAATACATTAAATACTGTAATTAAGAAAAAAAAAGTCAGTTTGATGAACTTTTTTTTTTTAATCAACAGAAGAACAATACTTCTGAAATTAAACTGGTGTGTGCCATCACTGGATCTAAATAGACGGTTTTCCATAAATTACTGAAACTATCTTATGGCAAATGCAGAGAAAAGCAATTTAGCTGTTATGGTGAAGCTTTCCCAGCTTGAAAGCTGCATTTAAGATGATGTTTGGCTCAGGCTCCCCCTGGAAACTACACAAGCCTTCAGCTCTCCTTTTGTGAAAGAAGCACATTTTGTCTTTTTTGTTGTGAAGGCTTTCTAGTTTGCTTTTGGAGAACAGGAGGGAAAACTCTAATTCCTGACTTTGCATTTCCTGAAGTTTTCTAAAATTTTTTTAAAGCTTCTCTTGTCATTTTATTCAGTCCAGGGCACTTGAGTGAGTTTCTCCAAACTCTGTTCTCTAATGAATTTCAGACATCACTGTTTACCCTCTTAGTTTTCCTGTCTTATTAACTAGCTCTCCTTCCAAGAACACTGAAGTAGAACAGAGCAAACTGCTGGCTAGGGCTGCTCCAGCTTTCTTGAAAGGCAAAGGGTAAGTTAAAGAGAGAGTATGCTCATAGCTTGCACTAACACAGCTAAACCAAAACCTTTTCCTCTAGTCCTTCTGCTTTTAATGTATTCTGTAAACATCTTTTCTGAGAAAATTGTGATAACCAATTAACCCAGTGAGCTAAGTAGGGCATGTTTAAATATATGTATCTACACCTGGATGTGTGAGGTCTTGATCAGATACTTCCAGGCAAATCCAGCTTGTGATTTCAGTATGTTAATCGTGTGTGTATATATGTTAATGTATATATGCAATACATAGTATATTAAGGCAAATAGTGGCGACCTCACAATCTGCTGTATTTTGAAATAGATGCTGCTGTACAGCTCCAGTCCCTGGCCTGATCTGGCATCTCACTGATTTCTGGGGCTGACTCTGTAATCGAGTGGGATTCTTCCATCCCAAGCTGTTAAATACTTAACATATAAATTACAATAATAACAAAATAATTCCTGCGCTTTTTTTTTTTTTTTTTCCTAAGAACACTTAAGTATTCATTTCTAAATTCCCATTTCACAATCTCACTTGCTCCTGCTTTCTCTGTTTATTTCCCTCTGTCTGTCCGGACTGCACCCTCTCTCTTCCCCGACCCCGTTTCAGGTTACAGTACAGCCTCGATGTTGCAGACAGGCTGGCCGATGAACATGTACTCATCGGGTTGTATGTCAACATGCTGCAGAGCAACCCCGCACGGTTAGTGCAGGTTTGGCACCTTTGGGGAACCCAGGAAAGGGACGTTGGTCGGCCAAATGCTCTCACTGTCTCCTCCTGGCTACAAGCTGAAGCAGCTCTTTATGAGCACTAACCTAAAGGGAATGCGTGTGAATATGGGGTATGTCCTCCCAAAGTTGGTGGATTGGGGCAATTGCTGTTATTCTCTCTAGTGATGTTAAGTAGCAAGGTATTGCAAATCATTGCTTAGTTAAGAACGACTGTACAAATTGATTTGGGGTACCATGCTCTAGTCAGTGCAGGACTTGGTGATAGTATAGAAGTCTTCATACAACAATGACTAACAAGTCCGTGTTTTCAAGGTAATAATTTTTGAGGTGATACATAATTTGTAGTTTCACCTTACCTTGAAAGTAAGAAGTGGTAATAGTATGTAAACGATGATGATGATAATAATAATAGGAATTTGCTTATTAGCCTAATGAAAGAAGGCATTCATTTCAATTTTTACATATGTCAGGCATTGTTTTTAAATCTGCCTGATTTCCGCATTGTTTGAATCCGGTATATAAATTTGCCCTTATCTTTCGTTCAGACTCAAGTATGACTGTTTTTTTAAGGGGTGTCTTGAACATAGTTCATTATTTCTGCTGGAGTGAATACGGAGCTTTGTCTACTAAACCCACCTGCTGTCCCAGCACTTGCGGCCGGTGGCATCGCAGTGAGGCCATCCAGGGAGGGGAAATGCTGGCTTGTCTCTCCACATGCAACAAAACTCTAGAATTTGCAGCCCTGTACCAGCAAGGTGGTGAGCAGTGTAGTATATGGCCCTAGAAAATGTGGCACTGAACAGAAAATTGTACAGTGTTTCTAACAAAACTGTGGTCGTGAGGTTTCGTTTGTTCGTAACGAACCCTTCGGTTTCCTGTACTGCTATTGCAGAGTATTTCCCAGCTTAGGAGAAACTCTCCATTTGCTATTGTATGTAGAACGCAACAGGGAATTTCATTTAGGATGGTAAATGCAATGGTTCTCTACAGTCATACAAAATTCACTTCTGTGAGTGGCTCCAGTTGAAAATGGGAGTAATTTGCCATGCCCAGTGGGGAAAAAAGTCTATCCATCATTGTTCTGGATCTGCTTCTCTACTCCATGGCCCACTGGAATGCGCCAGTGGGGAAAAAAAAGGCAAACTAGTTTCTAGTGAAGAAAATGAAAACCATTTATTCAAAATGAAAATATTTTGAAGGGGAGTTTCATTCCTGGAGAAGCAGTTCCAGAAAGCAGGGTTATCAAGTAATATTTACACCTTGGTTGTGAAAACAAGCTGTTGGGGTCATGTGTGTAGACCAGTCATTGCCCATCCGTGATTGAGGACAGGAGCACGCTACCACTCGGTCTCATTTGACAGGGAGAGGGAAATGTGGCCCTGCCTGCCACGAGCGACTTACTTGATACAGTTGTTCAAGAGGCGAGCAAAGAATAGACGTGGGTTAGAGGAATTTTTGGTGCTAGGCTGGTTTGCCAGGCATAGCATTTTGGACGCCACGTCTGTGATACATTTAGCTTCAGTGAGGGCCACCAGTTAGATCTTGTGAGTGCCAGGCCTCATCTTTATCATCTTATCCTCTCAATTTTATCCAGTATATTCCAACCTGTTCCTTCAAGCTTTTGAGCCAACCTCACCAAATCATAGTGCATTTGAATCCAAATACGCGTATAGAAATTATGTGCCATAACATCCTTCAAATGTAATGTTTTTGAGAGATGAATGGAGAGTGACTGATAATGGCCCTAATTGTTTAAATAACCGATGCAAAGCGTAGTACATAACATCTGATTACTGACATTAAATCTCTTCAGTCACAGCATCCTCAATGAGAAACAATCTCAGTTATTTATATAAGATACCAATTAGATTTTGACAGAAACGTAACTGAGAGGGACAGCAGTCTTAGTCACGCATCAGACCATGCTGCATTGCTATTTTCTGCTTTGCTGCAATGAGATTGGTAGTAGAGAAAGTGAATGGTTATATTTTGGTAAAGAGAAGAAGAACAAACAAATCATTCATCCTGAATGTCCTGTGTGAAGCCAGTTTCCAGGAGAGATAGGTGAGGCCTCTGCAGGAGGCTCAACTGCTGCATCTCTTATAGCCTGGGGCAGCATCTTCTGGAAAAGTGAACTACTCCTCCCTGTGCCCCAAAGGGGCTGGATTCAGTTTGCTCCAAACCCACACAGCTGTATTAGGATGGTACTGAGTTCAAGTTATTTTACCCTGCAGCTCAGCAAGATTTGGTAAATTGAGTAAAGCATGTAGTTAACCGTAATCAGGTAGCTTCTGATTTAGGGGAGGCTGCAACTAGCCAGCTCAGCTCTTGTGTCTGCCTGCAAAATGCCGTGTGTACATACCCATACATGCCATCACGTATTTTCAAGTGCTACTGGCAGCCAAACATGAAAAGAAGAATGATTGTAGCTGGACTTTCATCTGCAGGAAAAACCTGCAGAAATACTTTGTGAGCATAATACATTAAATTATCTTGAGAGATATATAGTAGCATTTCAAAACAAAATGAGGTGGGTTTTTTTAGATACTGAGTCAGGCTAATTTATAGTAGCTAATGATCAGTCTCATATAGTGCAGTATACCTTTTTTTTCTGTTTTAAGCGTAGCTAGTATTTCTATTTTGATTTTTTTAAAATTAATTTAATTATTTTTACTGCTTATCTTTATTTTTCATCTGCAGTTATTTGATACCACAACTAGAAGTACAAGTTTTCCTTTCCATTCCTCACAGGCTAATGAGCTACTTGAGGGTTTTTTAGAATCCAGTACTCCAGGGAAAATTAAGAAACAAGAGGAAGACTTAATTCATTATTTATAGTAACTGCATGAGTAGAAAAAGTATCCCTTAGCCAATCATTTTGGTTAGTTTAATCGTAAAGTGTGTTTTAACATGTAAAACCAATACTTGATATTTAATTTAGTTCATCTTTAGTGTCTGATTCTAAAAAAGAACTTTTAACTGCAAGTAGTTTTCCTTTTTGTTCATGTAAGTTAGAGACATTACCTAGTTTTGAATATTAATTCTACGTATTTCAGTCTTTTCCTTCTCAGGTGTAGAAGAAAATAAGATAAAATGTCTTCTAAGTGGGAGTTTTTTTTTCTTCCGTAGATAGTTACTTTCTGATTTTTTTATGTTATACTGTGTAGTACTTTGGTGAGACATATTTCTGTGCTATAAAAGTGCCATACTATTCTATGGTATTTTAAAAACTGTTTATTAAGGGGGTGTGCACAACAACTAACTCTAGCTAGGCAGACTGGTCGAATCTTCCCTTGAAAGAGGAAAAACATTCAGAGACCCACTGATTACAGAGGAAATGTATAGACACTTGGCTTCCTGGAATGGAGTTAGTTTTTATGATTATACCCACATACTTTAGTGGTATTAAAGTTTTGATGGTAAAATCTTGGTGATTTTAAAGTAAATGGCAAATTAACAATAGCAGAGGGCTCAGATATGTCTCTCAGTTTAAAGTGCTTTAAAACAAGGACAATTTTGGAAGTGTCACAGATAAACAATCCTCAGAATACATTTGGTGGGCTGCTGTTAGGACATTGTTCTTCTACCCCTGTAGCTTAGAAACCTACCCTTTCATTTGACAGTATTTTCTGTAGTAAATATTTATTTAAGTGAAGGTTTGTAGAATAATAGCATGTCATGAAGACCACAGTGATATGTCTGTTGCAAAAATTTGACAAAAGACTGGCATTTCTGAGACTTTTCTAGCCAATGGGGACATAATTTTAGGACCATCAGGGGACATCCATATCACCTATTGCAGTTGCAGGGTGCCTACTGCAGAACATGCTGATTTGACATATCTAAAGCATGAGAAATAGCAAAGATCCTCTGGTGTCACTCCTCTGTTCACAGGCTATCGTATTTTTCATCCTTTGCCTGGAGTTTTCAGATCCTTTTTTTTTTACGGATCTCCTTTAGACTGTGGAATATTACACAGATCAACTAAAGCCTAAAAAAGAAGTCCTATTGCACAGGCAATAAGAGTGGATATTCACTCTGTATCTAAATGATAATAATTCTGCCAGACCAATTATTGCTGATAATTATAAAGTCTTTAATGAAAGGGTCACTAATGGAGAAGCAGTATTAAAACCATTGTTTAGCTTTTTTAGAAAAGAAGGATCAGCAGCAGGATATTTGTATGCAAAATGTTAATTTTCTTTCAAAAGGATGCCTGAATCATTCTCTTGAGGGTCCCAAATTCTGTACACATAATATTTTAATATTTTAAAGCTTGCCTGTATTTCACTGCATCATTGTTCGTGAAGTTGCTGAAGTAAAATAGAAGTGAATTATGGCAAATCAGAACTCTGAGACATAAAAGTCTTGGCAGTCAAGGCCAATGCTGCTGTGCATACCTCTGTGTTTAATGATCACACGGAATAGGTACATTGCAGAATGAAATTTATCTCAGACACTGTAATTTAATTTACAAAGCTTTGGGGCCAGTGATTTGTGGCATTCATAGACTAAATTTGACGTCCTGCTACATCTGTTTTATGACATTCACCTACACATAAATACGTATCAAAGACATTAAATAGCAAGTAAGAATCAAAAATCTGCAGTGGCTTGATTCATTCACTAAAATCATTATCTCAGGGCTTAACTCACATCTCAAAACTGTGTTGCAGATTGTGTTGTGCCAACAAGTGGAACCATAATCCATTATTTTTCCAGGATGGATGATGTGGTTGCACATTGCTGTAAAAAAGAGAATTGATGCTGAATGCTTGCTTTTTTCACAGCCATCTGTTAAGATGTGATGGTTTAGTCATTATGGAAAAATTAAAAATGACTTATACGGCCATGAAAGTAACCCGTTAGCTGGTTTGCATAGTTTTATGTGTCTGTAAGAGTTGCTTCCCCCTTTCTTTCTCTGGATGACGTATCAGGACAGTAGGCATGAGTATGTAAGAAGCAGAACTGTATAAATTTAGAATACCTTTAGCTTGGGTCTTTTCAGAAGGTAAAACAGTTATCCCACAAGGATCTGAGTCAGCATAGAATTAAGCAATGTATGTAAAAAAATAGATTAAACATAACCCAAACCAAAAAGTCAGTGTTCATCTACCACCAGCAGTCTTATGTGCGGTCTGCCACACAAGCTTAGATTACAGAGAACCCCTCTGGGTCTGACTTTTCATAGCTTTACTATTCTTCTAAACTTCATCTTTGTGGCCTCGTAGGTTATTGTCAGAATGAGAGAAAGATGGTGTTTGTCTCTTTTCCCTTACCTCAGCAAGCCATAAAATATCCACATGACTCCCAGCTTTAGTTTAATGGTCAATGAATATCAACCACTACTCATCTTTCAAACATAACTTCTAAATCCCAGTGGACTTAATCAAGCCAGACAAAAGATGCACATTGTTGTTACCCAAGGTACCTGGGAATAAGAACTCAGAATTTTTGGAGAAATATTTCCTTTTCCTTTTAAAGAAGATGATTCTTCAAAAGCAGAACTTTTTGCAGAAGTGCCTTTTTTGCCTGGAAGGCTTTTCAAGTTCAAGATATAATTTGTGGCAAAAATCAGAATAAGATGTCCATACCCAAAATAACCCTTGTTTTGTGCACTCTTTTGAAACATGAAGCTCATTCGCCAGCAACCAGTTGCATGCCCTGAAGAGCCTGTGGGTAGGGAGGTGTGTGCCTGTCTTCCTTCAGCCAAAACATCAGACAGCTGCCAAGGCACAAGAAAAGAGGTCAGACTGATCTCTGGGATAGTCTGCAGGCTGTCTTGCACTCCATATAGCAAAGCATTCTTCTCACCTCTTCTTAGGGGCTCCATTTTTTTCTCTCTTGTGTATACTAAAAGTAATGCAATATAAGATTCTAAATCCCAGGATTATCCAGGGTCAACTACATCCTCTTCATATTTCTTTTTTTTGTCAGTTTATTAGTTTTGGTGGTTCTCTGCAAACTTATAGATGTTTGGAAGTGACAAACGTTCTCACTATATTACCCTTTTCCTGCTTATCTGACTAAATAATAGCTTCCATTTAAAATAACAACCACGGGCAAGGGATTAACCTGAGAGAAATATTTGCCTTTGATATTGTTAGAAAAAAAGAAAGTAATAAATTGCAATATTTTAAAGGATTTCAGCATATTTGCAGTAAGTTCTTACACCTTCTGAGTAATTTTTATGGAGACCAAAAGCAGATGCTCTTCATAGTCGGTGCTAGTCGATTCCTGCATCCTGGCAGCAGGAGTTGCCTCCAGGTTAAAGTCAGTCTGAGTCTGGGATCAGTGGCGCACTATTATGTGACTCTCTGAAATCTTAGTCCCAAATATCAGGAAACCAAGAATAAAAGAGTCTGATAATAAATTCCTAGCTCAGTGGTTCCAAACTGTGGTCCATGAGGCCTTGGTAAGTGCCCTGCAAAACTGTCCTGAATAGTGTTTTCTGTCGCAAATCTGACAAAGCTTCTAAAACTGACCTCAGCAAACACTTGAGGTTCCCACTAATCCATTGTCCAAAAAGTAATCGCTCTTCTAGGTGATTCAACAAAGCTGCAAAGTAAAACCAAATGCTGACTGGTGGCCCTAACCATCTCCCACCCCTCTTTGGACAGAGTAGTCTGCGAGTTGCATTTTGCATGGCCTTGGCCAGGAATTGCAGACCGCTGCTGTTTCCCCCTAAGAGAAGGTGCTTCCTGGCCCCAAGAGCTGATCCTTCCAGGGAAATTACCCTTCCACTTCTCCCCTTTGCTCAGTTAACATCTGCCATTGTTAATTTCGCAACGTTTTGCTTCTAAGTTCTGTAATGAGGGTGTGTGAGTGGACAGCGTGACAGAGCAATGGTCTTTTTTACCGTGTATTAACATGTCTCCCCTCCTTCCCCTCCAACCCTGTGCAGCGTCCTTGACAGCGCAAGTCGCCTGGATGAAGAGCATAAGCTGATCGCCAGGTATGCAGCAAGGCTGGCAGCAGAAACTTCTTCATCAGTAAGTGTTTTAATTAAAGGAAGGTACTCTCCTTCTGTCGTGTTCCAGGGGCTTGGCAAGATCTGGGAAATTACATCTGACAGTCTTAATGATTAATGGATTATTTTCCCCTATCCTTTTCATCAGACGCTGTTATGCTGTAGTAATAACACTTTTATGCAGTCCATTTAAACAGAAGACTCCACATACTAATGCATATAATCTATATACTAATGCAATGGTATTTAAACAATTACAGCAAAGGGAATCTGACATCTTGAACTCAGGCAAGACTAGAAAATACTGTCTGGACTAGCTTTGGTTAAAGGTTAATGATTTACTGCAGTGGAAAAATGGGGTGGTGAATCCATTTTACTCTTTAGTTCAAATATCATGGCCACCAGGGCCCTAAGTGCTGAGGATTTTAAAGTATGATCTGCAGCAGGATGACTGTAATGACCCCCTGCATTAGCCCTGGCTCCCATTTTCATTTCAGAGCAATGATTATTCTGCTCTATGTATCCCAAGATAGAAGGTGACGACAGGCTAAAACTTCACTAACTATATTCAGGAATAAGAGAGAATGAAACAGGAACCTAATTGAAGTATATAAAATCTGAAATGGCACAAATAAGGTCAGCCTAGTTACCTTTTTTTTCCATCTCAGCATATTTGATGGAACAAGGGACCATAAATGACGGTCAAGTGAAAAGCAGCCAGTCCAGAGTGCCAGGAAGCAGATTTTCACACTGAGATTTACACTGCGGGGTCAATTGAAAGGGCGAAATCAGTCACCGGTCTTCGTTTTAAAAACACTGTGACACATGCATCCCGAGTGCAGGCAGGGAAGATGAATCTGCCGCTGTGTGCAGCCGTCTGTCATGGAAGAGAGGGGTGCTCCTGGTCTGCCAGCCCAGCCCCAATCAATCCCTTCCAGTGGCGTGACACACAGTTTTTCAAATTTAAGGCAACCTGCAGGTGATGGTCCTGTTTCTGAAGGACGGTATTCTTGATGGCAACAAGATTTTCCCATTATGTCTCTGGGTAGAAACTGGTAGAAATCAGTTGAATATAATACGTATCCATGATAAGAGGGGGGGAAACTTAGGAAATAATATTTAGCTTTTAAGTGGAGCTGTTTTGAAGGAAAATACTGAATTTCTCATTGCCATCCATCAGTACTCTTTGAACAAAAGAGAAGGAAAAGAGAAGGTTTCTGTACACAGAAATCTTTCCGAGCACAAGAGTGGCACCACATTAGGAGCACAGTGGAAATTTTTAAAGCTTTGCTGATGGTCATTCTGTTTTTTAAGGAACAAATTGTATTAGTTATACTGGGCATCCAGGATAAAGATCCCTCTTTATCAGTCGTCACACCCACCAGCATGTATCAGTTCTTTATACGCTCTTCTGCTTCCCTATAGTTGGAGTGTTAATGGGAAAATGTATCCATAGCAGAAAAAAAAGGTAAATGGTTACAGGCATAACGTACTGTCCTTTGCCCACAGACAGTGCTAATAAAGGTTAGCACTGAGATGTACCTTCATCCTCTCTGAGGGTCCATTCTTGCAGAGTGCCACCTCCTGGAGGAGGAGGTGCCTGGCATGACATAAAATTGCACTGCAGAGTTACATTTCACAGTGAGAAACACTCAGATCACAGCAGTCAGAGTATTTTTTAATGTCTGATTCTTTCAGGTTGGAGTTAGAAATAAATGGGTATCTTAGATAGCTGTCGAACTTTAAATGTCTTGCTCTGCATTGTCATTGATACAATACTGAAGTACAGGAGTGTGAACAAACCAACCAATATTTGGTTATTGCTGATGAACATGAAAAAAGAGCATACTCCAATGAAGCTGTAGTGAGTACTGTCTAGATTGGTAAGAAATGGTTTAATTACAACTTAATTTTATTGGGGAAAAAAGGTTCTGCTGTACCTGAAGTACTGGGCAAAGATCTTTCCTGAAGTATCATCAGAGCGTATAGGAAAGCACGGCCAAATGGGCCACGCAGCCAGCCTGAAAACTGAATACAGCTTTCAGACGGAAAGTAAAACCATACTTTCAAAAGAAGGAAGCATCACTGCACTGGAAACATATCCTCTTCTCTTTGGAGAGGAATGCTGGTTTTTGCTTTGGGGTATGCCTCTTGTCTGTAGTATCAAAATTAAGAGCCGTATTACAGCAACTGCCTGCAGCAGTGCCATCGCCTTTTACAATTGCTTCAGAGGAAGCTCCTTGAAGCAATAAATGACAGGATGGTAAACACTGACTCTTATTTGCTCTAGCACTTATCCTGCTTTTACTAGCAATGGAGCCGTGCTGGTATGAGCACAACATGGATGCTCTTTTTTTAGTGTAGGCATAGTGTACTGCATTTTCTGTAAGCAGATTTCACAGAACAGATCTGTGTTGAACTCATGGGTACATGCTGGCTGTTCCTTCTTCGATGCAACCTTCTCTTTTTTTACAACAGCAGCAAGGTCAGCAGAGGGGGGCATCAGATATCTCTTTCACCATTGATGCAAACAAGCAACAAAGGCAGCTGATTGCAGAGCTTGAAAATAAAAACCGGTAAGCATCCACAAAGTACCTGGTTTTGTTCAGTCCCGTATATTCTGTACGTTTGTTTGTTTCCTAACATTTTTTACCACCTCCTTCTGTGCAGTGTGCTTATACATGTGCATACACCTCCCCCTACAAAAAGCACAGGGCACAAAAAGGTCTGCAGAATATGACAAAGGCTTTAAAATCCACAGCCACCCTGTGTTTTAATGAGTGTACTGATCAATTGCATGATATAATCATTGATGCTTTACTGTTTGCAGCTGCTGTTTGTTAAGAGTTAAAAAAAAAGCCTATCCTGTTTCAAAACCAGATTAACTTTGAGTTGGATCCTCTGTAGCACTATAACACAAAATGATAAAAGGATCAGTCACACTGGTAATGTTATGCTGTCCTGCTTTTATTTGTGAAAAAGATGATTAAAGCTCTCTGGAACACAGTCTGCCTGGCAAAGGTTTGCAGAAAGGTTAGCAGCAAGTTAGGCTGCTGATCAAATGAGACATAGGCATGGATGTGATCGAGACTGAGAGCGAGCATCCAGGAGAAATAGGCCAGCCGGCCCCAAAAAGGAGAGACACCCGTTTGTTAGCAGCAGAGTATCTGTCCATGGGTATCAGACTGCCTGATGCCATGAAATGTATGGCAGCAGAGCTCTGCTTTTACTGCCGGACTGTAAAATAGAGGCCAGCCCAGACCAGATGGTTTCCTCTCCCAAACTCTGCACTGCCTTCTGTCACCGTGTAATGAGCCACCAGCTCCAGTCTCGATTTGTCTTTCATAGTTCGAGGCTGCCTCCTGACCGTCTGCTGTCCAGCACGTTGTGAAGAAGAGAAGAATTCCACAAAGGTTTCAACCTTCTGCTGCGGAGCTTTGTATTAGCCTTTTGACAGCGCTCCAGGGCTGGCAAGCCAGTCGTAACAAGTCCTATTAAAGGGCTTCTCCGTGTATTGTTGACTGCTCTCAGATCTCTGCTTACACTAAAAGTATTTTTTTAAGTGCAAAATATTTTCTCTGATACTCGAGAGGAGCCAGATATTATTTTAATTTTTGTGAAGTTCATGTGATGTTTGAAATGTTCATGGGGAAGAAGTAGAAGGGAGAAATTCAATTAAGCATATTTGTATTTCACATCTACCTGTGATTTTTGGGGGTCTTGAAGAAATATTTCCCTTTATGGTGAAATCCTAAAAGTTTATTTAAAAAAATCTCTGGAGGCCTGTCCCAATGCTGAGGGCTTCTTTTGTTGGTTGGAGCTCGGTCGTTATATCCGCATTGATGAAGAGCTACATACAGTCACACTTCTTCTCCTCTTGTGACGTCCAGTGAGCTGCTTTTGTGGTAAATCACTGACTTGTAGTCTTCTGCTTGTTCTCCTCCCCAAGAGAAATCCTACAGGAGATCCAGAGGCTGCGACTTGAACATGAGCAAGCGTCTCAGCCCACACCGGAGAAGGCACAACAAAATCCCACTCTCCTTGCAGAGCTCCGGCTCCTGAGGTAAGTCCACAGCAGTAAAACCTCTGGCAATGACTGGGGCCAGCCAGTTGTTCTCAATAAGAGAAGAAATAAGAGATGAGCGTGGCTTACAGTTTGGGGGGCTTTTTTGAGTAAATATGTGTGGTTTTTCTCCATTTTCAGTGCAGGCTGTAGTCCTAAAAGTAATTAAGCTTATGCTTTAAACAGCATGCATGAGGAATCTCACATATTACTCATCTCCATTAAATTAAGCATGTGCATTAGTGTTTGCAGAGTTAGGCCCTTAGGTCATTTGGAATAGGTCCCCACAGCCCTGTCCAAATGCCATTAATTATATGGGGAAAAATGTCGTTCTGTCAGAACAAATGCTTCTACAAAGACTTCTCGTTTATGCTAAAGTAAATACAGAGCTACATGAAAATACAGCCAGAATTAGACGTTAATTTTTGGAAATTTCCCCCATGTGCTGAACTCTGAGGAGAGGTCAGTTCTTTTCACGCTGCCAAACCGGAGTGATCCTCCTTGGGAGGAGGAGTAACGTTATCTGCAGCAGCTGAAGATGTAGAGGATCATTTCTCCAATTATCCCACCAAGCTAAAAAACATTGATATGGATGTGTCTGCATGTTAATTAGGATACTCTACATGGATTTACTAATTGCCATGTATATCACATTGAAGAAGAACAATTGCCATTGGCTCAGATCTGCAGGCTCCCTGCAAGTCCTGAAGTTCGTGTTGTGAGAGCCAGACAGAATCCAATAAGAACTATTCAAAGCACTTCATGTGAATAGAGACTAAAATGTTAGCACTTTATTTCTAGTGGAACAATGCTAGATGAAATTTTATCCCCCC
>NW_009647676.1:562527-573002 GCF_000708025.1 Charadrius vociferus
CCCCCTCCCCCCCCGAGCAGTTCTCTCACGAGAAGACTAAAGAAAATTTTTGGCCACTTAAACACTCCTCACACAAGTAATATTTTAGTGGTCTGATTCATATCCAAAGGAAATTACTATTACAAATACTGTATAGTTTTATTATTGAGCTTTGCACACTAAAATATTTTTGTTTCACAAATAATTACATTTGCTTTCCAATCTGAAGACAAATTAGCTCCTTCATTTCTGTGGGTGATTTTAGTATGTAATTACTTCTGGATATCTATAGGCAAGTGACATTCTGTGAGATGTATAAAACTGACTGTGATGAAAATGTGTACACTGCATAAAATATACCGATAATGTAGCTCCTGTGCATCAAGCCTGAAGTCTATTTTAAGCAGGTTTAGGAGATTAGCTTTCTATGTAGTTTGCAAATAAAATTCATTATCCTTTTAAAAAAAATCAAATGATTGTGCAGTGTTGGCAGACTGACTGCTTAATTTTCCCCTCTTTTCAATTTTGCTACACATATTAAACGCATAATATCCTTATTTGAATTTCCTGACATGGGGTGTCCATAGGGCAGTGATGCTGAGTTCCTCAATTATGGTATCTTTTCTGATTTAATATGCAGTGTCAGAGGCAGAAAATAACTTTTAATCTGTAGGTCTGTACTGCTTTGCATACCTTCTAAAACGTTCACCATTTGAAAGGCAAAAGCTTGGCTTTTGATTTACTGTGGAATTTCAGCACGACCTTAAATTCCTGGACACTTACGATGTCACGAGGCTGTTCTTCTGTGTAGAGCAGCAGGACTCAGAACAGCAGCACTGATTTACGTCTGCTACCCCACAGACTTTCAGGGCTTGAAGCAATTAGGGCAGTAGGGCAATTCAGTTCATATAATATTAAGAAATGCTGGAATCCGTAAATTATGTTGCGGGTACCTGTCCCAGCATCTTTCACTAGCTGCTGTAGTGTTGCAGACTCAGTGAAATGAGGTTCTGAACACAGCATTCCTTCACATTACCATTCCTCCACATTACCTGTCTTGGAGACAGGTTGGAAGGCCCATTACTTCCAAGAACTTGCTCTGGAGTACAGTGGGAGAAAAAAGTCAAAGGAGCGGTCTGTACATTGCACGCTGCTTAGATCCTCTCTCCCCATAGAATGAATCTAAAATCCAGCAGAGGGACCTGCCACTTGGAATTACATGGATAGGGTATCTTATTTTTATTAGCAGTTTCTTAAACTCAGTTGCCTTTGTAGAGTTCATAGCATTTCCAGCCATTACATGCCTAGAAAAGAAATGCCAGCACAGGCAATTTGTAGCAGAAAATAGATTAATCCTCCAGAAGAGTAAATACAACCTG
This sequence comes from Charadrius vociferus, assembly GCF_000708025.1. Lineage (NCBI taxonomy): Eukaryota > Metazoa > Chordata > Aves > Charadriiformes > Charadriidae > Charadrius > Charadrius vociferus. The sequence continues at coordinate 563,886 of NW_009647676.1, forward strand.
GCAGTGTTACTATATGATCCTATTATATAGGTGAGAGACAGCACACATGAGCAATCCTGTAGTAATCAGTGTTGTTTATATCAGTAACTGCTCACTTACAGAGAAGGCTCAAAATCAGGGTTTCATATTTCCCTGAATATAGGAAACATACTTAGTCATGTTGAATCTGGTGCTTTTCCATTTAGGATTAAATTGTCATATTTTATAGGTAGTACAAGGCTAATGACATAGTGGTTTTATGTTATTTCAGCACAGTAGTGTATAAAATATACCTAATATGTATATTTTTCAACAGTAATGTTGTTAATTACATCATGGCTTCCAGGAGGCAACAATTTTATTTTGTACTTATGTAGGGACCTCTCACAAAACTTAGTGGTTGAACATGTGCAAGTGCTGAAGCCCTGTCCTGTGCAGTGGAACTGTGCAGAATCAAAGCTGTTCCCGTCAGTTTGTGGGCATAAACTGGCTGTCACACTTGGAGTGGCTCAGTATTCATGTAGTCATAGGACCAGCACTGGACTCCAAGTCCAAAAAGCAGTTATACTATCACTACGTGAAACTATGTTATATATAGCTATACTGTCACTATGTGAGACTAGTTAAACTGTCACTATGTGATAGTCTTACTCTTGCTTCCAGAAAAAATAGAAACAAAAGAAGATTGCTGTGGTTTTCTGGCTGAATTTCTGAACTCTCATATTTCGCTCTGATCGGTGCCTCTGCTGTAATTTCCCGTCCTTCTGGGCACGGCTTTAATTTCTCCTGACAGCTAGTTGAGGTTATTGACTAGAGAGATCCAAAGACAAAAACTGCCAGGCGTTCCCACAAGGGAATATCACGCAAATTTGTTTGAACCTCATTTGTTCTTTGGAGAAGGGTCTGTGTCAGTGTCTGTCTTTTTCCTAATCACTATATTGAGCCCCATGAATATTCTCAGTATGAGGGAACTCCCTAGCTTTCGTGTAGCCCCGTTTCTAAGCACTATGCTGAATTCATACAATCTGTTTGCTTTCCTGTGGTCTATAGGCATATACCTCATAGGCGGGCTGGGGAAATGATGCAGTTAAAAGCTGCTGACGCTGTGAGGGGTAAGCTCTGATCGGATCTGCTTGTTCCTCAGACAGCGGAAAGATGAGCTGGAACAGAGGATGTCTGCTCTCCAGGAAAGCCGGAGGGAGCTTATGGTTCAGTTAGAAGGCCTCATGAAACTGCTGAAGGTAAGGACCTCCACCGGATACTACCAAGGATAGCAAGCAGAGTGAAGCAAGAGAGGAGAGGAAGGAGATATGACCACAGAATTCTGCAAAACTTTACTATTTCCACCCATAAAATTCGGAGTTGTTCCCTTCCCTTTCTATTTTCCGCCTTGATCCTTCAATTCAGGGGTTTCAAATGATGCTCAAATGAAGTTGTTCCTGTAGTAACACCGCATCATCATTGTCACCTACTGCTAAGTGGATGGAGCATTAGAAACAGGCTCTGAACTATTGAGGAATTAATACAGTCGTTTAATTAACACTGCAGCATGATGCAATACAGTCCTGTTTTGCTCTTTTGTAGGAGGATTTGGCCACATCTCTGGATTTCAGGCTAGCAATATCTGGATTGACCATTTGACAATGTCCAAACAAAGTATTTTGTTGTCCAGTTTCAGTTTTTTTTAGAGTTTTCTCTGTTGAGGACATCAAATACAAAAAAAAAAAAAGTCTAAGAAAAGAAACAAACCGACACGTAAAACAAGTTAACTAATAACTGTGAAAAAAAACAACTCAGCACTGTATACTATTACCTGCTCCAGCTGACAGTACAGAATTGCTTTTGCTAGTTCCTTTAACTTTGCCCATTTGGTTACTAGTTCTGTCAGATGTGCCATTTGACAACCACATTTAGCTCTCTGATCTTAGAGATGCTTCCCCAACACTTGGTCATTTTCATAAATACAGAAACAAGCCCTTGTCAAACAGATGAAACACACCTCCATAAAGGATCTCAGTTAAAAATGAAGATGTCAAAAAGCATGTGTATTTTTAAGACAGACTAGGATAAGATGGAAAAGGTGCCTTTATTTGCAGAGTCCAGCTCTGTTTTACCTGGTGTGCCCCAGGACAGATGACACCAGAAATTCACCTCGGAAGAAAGTGCTCTGAATAGCGTAAGAGTCTGTTTCATTGTTGGCCATGTCAGATAAAATGAGTGTGTGGAAATTCAGTGCAACTTGTGTCAAATATGGCTCTGATAAAAGCAGAAAGAATTTTGCTGAAATCCAGGTAGAAACATGTATTTGCATCAAAGGATGAGTTTGACTCCTTATGCCATTTGCATCTCCTCGGGCACAGGCTTCTGCGGCCACAATGCAGGAGTTGGTAGCACCTGAGCAGCAGAGCCCACCAAGTAACCAGCAGATTTTTGGGAGCTGGAAGTAGACAGGATACTTTTCATTCAACCTGTGAAATGCTGCAATGCTACGACTAGTAGTCAGGGCTGCCTGCTGCCACTGCATTGCCTGGACAAAGAAGATTTTGGGTAGGAAATAATAGTGGCTTTCTGCATGCTTTGCACTGTTCTGGTGTTTCAAAGCGTGCAGAGCTGGGACGTACCTTCATCTATCTCGACTGTACCTTTAACCTTGTACTCCACATTTGGCTTTGTTTTCTGTTCTTCACTTACATCCTGGCTAATCTCATGTGCTGATCCTCTTTTTCTTTAGGAAGAAGAATTGAAACAGGTAGTAAGTTACTTCCTTATTGGAGGCCTCGGTAACTCCTAAATGTGATTGTGTTCCTGTGATTTATTTTACTTCCTTTGCTTGAAATGTGTGTGTTCTTTTGACGAAAATTAATATTTTGCAATTCTTTCACACAATGTTTTCAAGTATCTTGGAGCAATTTTCACAATTAAACACCTTAGCCCTCTAGAAAGTGATCAAGACAAGAAGTCTTGATCTTTTTCTCACTCCTCTCAGTAAGAACACATAAGATATGGAAACCACTACCCAAATGTAGTGAAACCAAGCTAGAGTATAAATTAAAGAATGCTTCTACAATAGATAACATTTTGAAAATGCTATGAGAATTTTAGAACTTTAAGAAAAACATAACTGAGTTTAAATTAGAGCAGGGCAATGAGTTTGAAATTTCACTTTATCCAAAAAAAGTCCGGGCATTACGTGCACATCTTTTAAAGTCAGCACTGATGCTAACAATCCTATGAGTCTTCAGGAAATTAATGTAGTTTGTAAATGGCTTCTGCAACCTAGATCAAAAAAGGGCAAGTGTTTATATTACTAATGGTAAATTTTAGAAGATTTGTTTTGGAGCTTTTTAGTATTGAAATGGATCTTGGAAAGATAGTAAGCTAAACAAAGCACTTTTCAGACAGTCTTATTTATGTGTCTGATAAAAATGTTTCATTTTAACAAAACACGCTTCCTCTTGCGTTCATCAGCAGAAGTACAGTCACAAGTCTGATGTGTTCTGTCTGTGGTAGAGCATGCAGATTTTGTAGGCAATGCTCACCTTCATAAAACTAATATTTTGGCTAATTTTTGTAGAGCATGAATCTGTTGCACACAAAAAAATAAATCCAACCAAACATGACCTCCGTGTAAAGGCTGTCTTTTTTGATTCTGCAGTATTAAAAGATCTTCCGTTCACAAAAGAGATGTTTCCAACATGACAAGTGTTTTCCCATCATATAAAATGTTCACTGGACAGTATAAGTGAAAGCACATTTTCAGGCTGTTATGAGATATGATTTTTTTTTTCTTCTGAGAGTAATAGCCTTGCTGAATAGCAGGTGATGACGCTAAGGAATTACTCTCACAATTTCCATTAAATGATCCCCATTACGCTATGCCATTTCATGATCTGTTGAGAGAAAGAGGATTAAATTAATTTCTGGAGGAATTCAATTGCAGTGAGCAGCCTGGCAATTCATCTTAATGCTTATGAACTTTCTATTTCTCCACTGCCCTTCCGTGAGAAAGGATAATGAGTTCTTCACATCTATGTCATGATGAGGGCTTTCCCCATCATCTGTCATCCCAGTTCAGTTCCGGCAGAGGGAGCAATGGGCTAAAGCTCCTGTAAAGCCAGTTTTCATTTCAAGCATTTTATCCTAAGCATGCATGACACTTGAAAGTGGGAAAACCTTTCCTGTCCAGCAAGAGTTAACTTAAAATCCATAGCAGCCTGACTACGGATGGTGAATTCAATAAAATACACGAAGTTTTCCTAAAAGGCACAAGAACATTGATAGCTGCAACTGAGTACAACATAAAAGCTGAGGCCATTCACATAGTATGTGGTGGCTGTGGTAGCTCCCAATTCAGCATGCCAGTCCTCAGCTGGTGGGGTTGCTGAGGTTTGGGAGCAATTCGATGCTCAGTTTCTTTGCTGGGATTACCAAGTCATTACTGATTATCATAGCAGGTTTCAGGCAGTTAGCTCCAGCCTGTGAAAACCACATTTCTCCTGTTAACCACTAAGCAAGAATCCAACCCTAATAGCACTCCATTCCCACAAACTTGGGCTGAGGTGGATCTAGATGAGTAAAATGTAATTAAAGCATTCACCTCTCTGAAATGGGGCATTCCCTAATATCCTCCTATTTCAACTTGTGGTTCTTCAGTTCTGTCTGATACTGCCCAAATAGTATAAAAAGAGAAGAGTTTTTTACTGGATAGGGTACTCCAAATGTTTCCTCTCCCTGTGCTTCCCAAACAGTTTGTTCCAACCCTGAAAGCTACAGATAAGAGAGCACTGTTTATGATAAACACAAGATCTCAGTCATAGCTGCAAAGCAGGCACAAGGGGAAGCACTGGGGTGCAGCAGCTTTTACATTTCTCTTGTGGGAAAATTCCAGCAAAGAAGTACTGGCAGGCATCTGTTATTTTTAGTAAATAAAATGCCTATTCTAAACTTCATTCCTTAAATGTGACCTGACTATAGGAAGCAAATTTTGTCCATTTTTTTCTGATCTTCTCTGAAAGTTCCCACTGTTGTTGTTCCCCAGAACCGAGATCAAAGGCTAAGGGGAGCTGAGGAAAAAGGGCAAGCAAAAGAGGAACCTGGGAACCAGAAATTCTTTCACAAATTTGTTTCACAGGGGATGACTCATTCCCCATCAGGACATGACAGGAGATAGCTGTAGCTCCTAGATTCCCCACCTGGTGGGGAGGGAGTGTGACCTCCAAGGACCTTGGAGCATCTCCAGGTTGCTCTGTTCCCTGCCTCTGGAGGACTAGAGATCTGCATTTCTGCTGGAGTGGGTACAGACGATTCCAGAAACAGGAGAGCATCTGGCCCTGATGTATTTGATTTCCCTTTCATCCATCATTTAAATGTTCTAAAACTGATCATTAAAGAAATTATCAGTATTAAATCCTCCGTTCTCCCATCAGTAACGTGCTTATTCCTCATAAACCTAATTTGCCCTTGATGTCTCTCTGGTGATAATATCTCTTAGAAAGGGATGATAGGAGAAAAGAACAAATAGTATTGCTTAGTATTCTGATACATTATTGATGATCTGGGGCAGGAATTTATAAAGATCTCAAGGGCGATGCTGCACTTCTCCTGCAATGGGCTGCTACTGTCTTTTTTAGAACACATTTGTGAAACCATATCAGGGCTGCAGTGGCAGCCACGGCAGAAGTCAAATGAAATGGCATGGGAAGCGTTAAGAAATCCTTCCTAATTCTCAAAATAAACCCAAGGTGAGGGAAGCACCAGCCCCCTGGTTACTTTTCGTTGTAAACAACCAGGCACATGTGTTGTAGTTCCCCTTTAACAGCACTCAAGGCACCTCCATCCTTGGCATCTACCAAACACAGGGTTTCAGTCAAAAGCCGTGCGCAGTTTGGTGTGGGCTCCAGCATTTGTTTTTCTTACCTGGGTACGCGTTCCCAGGGGGTTTGAAACGGTGGGTGAAAAGGGCACCGTGTCTTTTTATCACTCACACAGCTGCATTTGTAAAAATGACTATTTTGTTAGGTTTGCTTGAATTTCAGCTAAGTTATACTAACTGTGAGGTGCTAACAGCATGGCACTTTATATGACTGGTGTTAAAACATTTTCGCTCCCAGCAGCTGAAGCCATAGCAGGAACTTATGTTGCCCTATCCCCACAGTGTTTTGGGAGTGCCTGAGTATATCCTGTAGAGTGAACAATTTAATAGCGTATGATTTAGTAGCGGCTTAAAATAGTTCTCTAGCTCTGAATAAAAAGCATAAAGCTATATTATTTATTGCAAGTGTCAGACTTTATGTGACTGAGAGGTTGCGTGTGCCGTCAGCTTCTCCTGCGGGGAGGCGGAGGGCAGGGCTGTGATCGGCTCTCACGGCAGCGCTCTGATGAAAGGGGCCGTTTCAGTCCCTTGCCCAAGCTGAAAGCCACGTCGGTGCCAGCATCTTTCCCCTTCTCACAGCCTGAATGGGTTATGTTTTGTCAAACATGCATGCGAACTGGGTGAGTGAGAGAGGGAGGAGGGCAGAGAGAAGGTCTATACTCTGGTGCTTATTAACTTGGATTTTTTTTTTTTAATTTAGCTGCCTGACATTTTCCCATGCTTAAAGGAAGTCAGATCTTGACTCATATTTTCCTACTTACTGTTTTTCTACACAGAAAAGTGTTGCTGTCTGCTAACAACTGACTCCAGTGTATTTCTTTTAGCAAAATTAACATTACCCAACTGATCTACAAACAGCATGATGCCTTTGAGCTGAGGGATGGGTGACAAGGACAGCAGGTGAGGGCTCTTGCAAAGACTTATTTAACCCCTTGTGATTGTTTTGCAGACCCAAGGGGCAGGCTCCCCACGTTCCTCACCCAGCCACACCATCAGTCGACCAATTCCAATGCCCATCAGGTCTGCCTCTGCCTGCTCCACCCCAACCCACGCACCTCAGGACTCTCTGACCGGGGTGGGAGGAGATGTGCAGGAAGCCTTTGCACAAAGTAAGTCTCATGAATAGCTTGTCTGAGGTACTCGGAGACTGTCTGAAGAATCGTTATTTCTTGTGGTTAATGACTAAATGAGCTTGAGCTTCCGAGTTGTTTGCAATGAAACAAAACAAAACAAAAAAATCTGCAACAACTGTCTTTTGCCATTGAAAATCAATTTTGTCAGCCATCAGACTTTGTTGTCAAAGCAAGCAGGTAAGCAGAAATTGGACAATGATGCCAATTAATGGATTTTGTGGTAAGAGGGAATTTTGATGCAAAATGTTTTGACCAGTTACCAGTGCTCTGTTAACCAGAAGAAGAATCGCTATTGTCAGTATGTTTGGTTTTAAATAAAGACTTTGCTAGGAATAGATGATACAATCATAGAATTAGTTCAGGTGGAAACGGATCTTGTAAGTCACCATGTCCTCCTGCTCCAAGAAAGAGGGCTTCAAAGCAAGATCAAACCATTCAGGACCTTAACCAGTTGAGTTCTGGATGGCTTCTGGCATGCATTTTCCGCAGCCTCTCTTCCAGTGTTTGACCATGCTTACTGTGTAAATTTTTTGTCCTTGTACCTGATAGGAGCATCTCTTGATGCAACTTGTGACTGTTGTTCCTTGTCATTTTGCTTTCGGCCCCTGAGAAAGGTCCATCTAGACTAGACAGGAATAGAGTCTGGAAGTCTAAGTGAACCCTTCCTTTGCATTTCTAGAAAACTGCCGTAGGCTGCACCGTGTTTCTCACTCCTCTTTCCACTCTTCTGTCAAGTAACAATAAATTTTAAACTGTTTTGAATTTCGAAGGCCACAGATTAAATGACTGTGTTGAATACTAAAGAAAGTAAATAGGCTATGTGATTTAAATGAAGAAATATTCCTTCTTTTACTAATCTGCTCTCTCCTAAAATATTTACATCACTGCAATTATTTTATTTGAATACATTTTTCCCCTGTTTCCCTAGAACAAACCAAATGTAAGTGGAGCTCTGGAGTTCCTCTGCTACAGTGGAAGCCTGTTTGCTCCCAGAAGCCCAGTTCAGCCCTCTCATGTGCCCTTCCCCTTGACTTTCATGGCAATTGTGTCTGTGTGTATCTTACGACAAGGTTGAATCTGTCATGCAATCAAGAACTTTCTACTAAAGTGTCAGTCGACTCATGTATTGAACATGTTTTACCGAGGCATAATGCCTAGTCCCAACGTAACAGGTTGCTGGATATCTCATTTTCTGTGGCAAAAGAAACAGGCAATTCATATTTTTGTTCTTTCTGCTGTGAAAAAAAATCAAGACAGGCAAAAATATGGACCACTAACCCCTATGCTGTTTTAGGACAGTTTCTGCCAGAGCTAAAAGTAAGGGAAATAATGTAGTGGCCACAATAAAATATCCATAAATAGTACTAAGGCTGCTTCAGGCAAATGCTTTTTAAGTAAATAAATGTGTTCTGTTCAAGAGAAAAAGCAATATAAAAAGGTAAGCAATCACATTTAAAAACTGCTGTATTTGATAAATATCTAGCTTTATGTCATTACCATATTCTCTAGATGGGAAGGTCAAACCAAAAGAACCTGAAACCAACCATTCTGTCACATCTTGATATACGACTCGTGGCGGGGGGGAATGAGCTGAGAGTTTACAGCTCTGTTCTGTGCTTCACAGAGATCTACCTATATATGTGTAATGCACACAAGCCATGGTTAAAGCACGGTTTCTCTTGGGTTTGGGTTTAGTTTTTTTTTTTCATAGTGTTTGCAATAGTTCAGAGATACAAAATTGAGAAGACTTTAGAAAGGGAATGGCTGTCTGAGAGTGCGCATGTGTATAAGGGAGATTAACTACTTTAATTTACATTCCAGTAACCATTTGCTAATGGATATATTAAAAAAGTCTTTAGGATTTGGGAAATTTTTTAAATGTGTTGTTTTACATTCAGCCACTTTTAAAGAATCTACAGCAGTCAAATCCTGCCAATTCCTGTGAATAATCCAGTCTGGAAGATTAGAGATTCTGTGGGATATATTGATTATTCAACTACAATAGGAGCTATGTTTGGGATTTGGGGGAGTTAAGCACACGTTACCCATAGCCTGCTCCTAGGGAAGGCGCATTTCATGCAGGTCACAAGGATCTTTCATGATTGATGGTTAAGGGAATATTGCCAGGTTCAG
>NW_009647676.1:573048-590546 GCF_000708025.1 Charadrius vociferus
AAAAGGGTTTCTTTTTTAAAAAAAAAAAAAAAAAAAAAAGAGAGAGAGAGAGAGAAAGTAAATTATGGAATGTACAAGAAAGTCCTTGAGCTACTGGACAGACTGAGCGGGAGCAGAGAGGAAAAATCTGTATCAGCCTTGATGAGGTCAAGTATGTTTCTTCAACATTTGCCATAATTATCTGGCAAATACCTGGCAATAATGGTGTCATTAAACAGAGCTGTGAGAACATAGAGAAAACACTTCATTTCTTCCCTCCTCCCCCACAGATATTTTAAATGAGTTCACGCTGGATTTAATCTTCCAGGCCTGGTCTGCTGGTGTCACCACACAAATGCAAGCTTGATGGCAATGAATAATCTCCACATATCTGGCATTGTGATTAAATGAAGCATGAGAGTAGGCTTCTGCTCTTGCATACAGCATAAATAAATGAGGCCATTCTGCAGAGAACTCTTGTGCACGTGTCCCTCGTCAGGACTTTGATACCCTGAATTATCACAATGGCAGCTTTCAAGAGGGTTAAAACTGCTTTCAACAGGAAAACATATGTCCTGTGAAGAATATTAATGCTGTGTTTTGTCTGTCTCTTGCTTCAGGTGCAAGACGAAACTTAAGAAATGATTTGCTGGTGGCAGCAGATTCAATCACCAACACCATGTCTTCTTTGGTAAAAGAACTAAATTCTGGTGAGTGAGGCTAACAAGGGTGGATAGTCACCTCATTCACATTTCGCATATGTTTGGAAAACTGGGAGGTAGGAAAATATAAACCAACAAAAAAGCAGTGTAATATATCTTCAAAGCTTTTTATGCTTTCAGAGACAAAAAATCCCTAAATAACAGCTTCAGGAATACAGCAGTTCTGAAAGCCATAGACGTAGAAGTGCAACTGGATGCAGCAAAAACTTTGGGATTCCATGTGGACTGGGATTTCGCTGTTCAGAAATTTCATTAATTATAGAACATATAGGACCTGTTGTAAAATGCAGTCTGTAGTATTCTCATAAAAATATCATACCTAGTAACTCAGATAAGTAAAAGCTTCACTTTTCTGTCCCACCACAAAAAGAAAACTATTAACTCTTCAGATATACGTAGAATAATATACTGTTATTCTCTATGAAGTGGCATTCTAAGTTGGAAAAGCAGAGAAAGGCTTACAGAAATAGGCAAGTATACTTACTGTAGTGAAAGTTAAATGGAACTGTGTCACCTTTTGCTTCACAGAAGTGGGCAGTGAGACAGAAAGCAATGTGGATTCTGAATTTGGCCGGACTCATTTTGATGACCTTGTTCCATCCCCAACGTCTGAGAAGGCTTTCCTCGCGCAGATCCATGCCCGGAAACCAGGGTACATCCACAGCGCTGCTGCCACCGGCTCCCTCCGCAGTGACATGTGGGTACCTGCTCAGTTCACTGCCTTAATCTCGTTATTTTTCTGTTGAAAATAATACGTGATATTTTCACTCCCTCTCAACTATTTGCTTACCCAAAAAAACCTGCCTAAATCCAAGTGAGGACAGCTTCATGGTTAGATAGCAGTGAGCTCTGTAAACAATAAAGGCCAGAACTTCGGATGCCCTCGGAAGTGAGCTGTCTCACATCCAGTCTGGTGCACTTGGGCAGCGTGGAAGCTGTGGGACAGCTGTGCTCTCTAATATGCCCTGCAGTCCTGTTCCCTGCTTATCCAGACTGAGGGGCCTATTGGAGCCCACTGGAAAAAGAGTTGTTGTTAAATGGGAAAGACAGAATGCTTTTTATTGACCAACTCAATTGATCAACAAACCGATTTATTTTTAGAACCTGAATCTTCCTATCAAAGACAATAGGCATCTTTCCAGTTATTTTTAGTTTGATGCCTTTATATCAAATTATTGATAACTTTTGTTACTCATTTCCGTAGGGCTGTAGCCCCAAAATGCCTTCAGCAGTATATGCCCTTCAGTTTACTTCATCAATACCAGACCACTGGAGAGGGGAAATAGCAGAAGTGTTTTCCACTGCCAGGGAAATACTAACCAATGGAGCATGTGGTTGGACTAAAAAAATCCCACTCTCCTCACAGCTTACAATAAAGAGAAGGTTTATTGACTCTGAATGCCATTCATCTCAGGAGGCTATTTATTAATAATTGTCTTTAGGGTTACAGAAGATGGAGACCCCTATGTCAGAGCAGATGATGAAAATTATGAGAATGACTCTGTCCGCCAGCTGGAGAACGAACTGAAAATGGAGGAGTACCTGAAGCAGAAGCTGCAGGATGAAGCATACCAGGTAGGAGGACTCGAGCTGCCCATACATCTCCATAAGTGAGAAACAATAATGCACCATAGCTGCCCAGTGCCCTTCTTAACCTGTCCTGGGCGTGATCTCTTCTCAGTTACTAGAGCAGTCACATTCCAAAAATGGCTGTTGTTCTCTTCCACAGACACGCATGCATCAAGCCTTAGTGCATATCCAGGAAGACCACACTGCCTGAGTCACGCAACAGTAGTCCTTAAACTTAGCAGGGCACAGAGTTGCCTCTGAGCTTGTTCTCTGCTGGTCCCTACAAAGTCACTTAGACCTCATTCTCCCATACCGTAGAGGCTGGTTGGTGGTGTCAAGCTGAGTTCTTACTGTATTTAGATTACTTTTTTTTCCTCCAGTAGCGAAAAACATTCATAATGGTTTCTCCAGTGCGAACTGAAGCTCGAGTGCGGTCTGTGTGTTACTGTCATTGTCAGAATCTGGAAGGAGAGGAAAGAGTCTGAAATGAATTGTATCCCAGAAGACCAAGTATTCAACACGCATCTAGTATAGAGAATCCTGGGGATTTGGCATTAAACACTCCTTGAGGAAGTTTTCAAAGGGCATTTGTTTAAGGATTTGAGTAAAGCAAATTTACCGGGGGGAGCTGGAATTCTGTAGCTGTCCTGTCCTGTCTGCGTAATGGTCTCCACTTCTACCTAGTGTAATGGACTATAGCCATTTTTTAAGTTATTCTGACTTGGATCATCCTAATATAAAATTAATTCCTTCTTATAATGTTGGTAGTAACGGCAGTAGGAGGGCACACCCAGTTCATTTATCTGGGAGCAGAGCTGAAGCAAGCAAAAATAACTTTTCCCACATGGTGATCAATGACAATTTGGAACTCACCACTACAGAATATAACAGAGACCAAAAGTATAAATGGGCTAAAAAAAAAAAAGAATTAACCAGGTACCAAGAGACTGAGTATATGGAAATGAGGTTCAAAAGCACCTTCTGGGCAGGAATTCTTTAAACTGCTGATTGCTGGGAGCTAACAAGGTCTAGCCATTTTTCAGGTAGTTTTTCTCTAGTGTCCACTGCCAGTCATGTTAGAGACAAGAATCTGGGACTCGTGATCTAATAGAGAATGGCTACTCTTTTGGTCTTCTTTTCCATAAAGCTGCTAGGATGTTAGTCTTGTAAAAGTTCATTGACTCATAGCAAAACTGCAGGTAGTTTTGAGGTTGATGTGAGCATCTTTTTTTTGTTGTTGTTTACCTAGTTCTGCTACATGCCCATGGTAGCCTGCCAAAAGTCATTTCATTGCAAAGGTCTTTAAGGACTTGACGACAGGAGCGGAATTGTTACAGACTATCTAGTAAGGCAACAGTGGATGACATGGGAGTTTTTGTCACAATTTTTTATCCAAGATAGGAAATGGCAAAAATGACAGCCTTTAAACATCTGAGAGGATGAGCAGCTACTGCTGATGTAATGGAAAGTAGTTGTCAGTTATAAAGAAGGAGTACCTCAATGGTGACAGCTGTCAAGCATCAAATAATAAATGTTATTATTGCTGGTAAAAATTCCATTTTCTCCAGAAAGAACGATAGACCAATTTGATTACAGTATGGAAGTGCAGTATATGACAACAGTGTTACATGAGTTTCACGGGTTACCACGGGATTTTGTACGTGCACAAAGTTGAGTATGCATGTGCACTGCAAAATAAGGCCATTCGTTGTATAGTAGAAGTTATACATGTCACGCAGTAGAACTGGGTGTTACTCTTGCTTCAGTCAAAATAAAGCTTTTCTACTGTTTTCCGACAACATTCCCAGAAGAAGGGGAGGAGTAAAACTCCTTTTGAATTCAGGTCAGCCAACACTACACCCAGGTGAACTTTGTTCCCCGTTGGTTTACATGATTTGTTTCCACTGGGGAGCAAAAAAAAAAAAGAACCCAACAGAAAAAGTGAAAGGCTTTTTTCTTTCAAAAATATATTCACTGAGGGAACAGAAAGTTCTCATTCTAGACAAGTTCTGTTTAATACCATTTTTCCAAAAGAAATTTCATGATGTACTTTAGTGTCTGTGAGATTGTCAGCTCCTATCAGGCCATGATTTGACATTAGGGACTTGTAAGCAGAAACTATTTTTAGTTGATAACCACAGACCCAAAGCATGCAACATCCTTCCCAGTATGGGTGATATTCTTTCAACTGAATGCATTTAAAGCAAGCAAGAATAGGTATTAAGTTAGTAGGAACCTCTAGGATGATTAGGAGATGGTTGGATAGTGTCATGCATTGATCCTGAGACACATTCATTAGCTTTGGCTCATTCTCTGCACTTTGCAGTTAATTTGTGGCATTTTGCTATTCTATTCCTTTTTCTACTAGTATCACTGAGTAGTCTCTAGAGATAAAGATACAACTAACTTTCTACTGCCAAAACAAAGTAAAATGGGGAAATTGCTGTTTAGGGTATCCTGTTGAACAGTGGCCAGGTCTCATTTTGCATCCAACCATTGGAATTTATTACAGGCTGGTTTACTATTTGTACTTACATGTACATTGCATTCATCTGGATAGCCAAAAAAAGCTGGTGGCTGTGGCTATCGTAATGCAATTGTCAGCTGAAAAAAATCTGTGAGGAGGAACTCCTACTAAGGTTACAGAATGGTAACCTCAGTTACAATATGGTAACCATTTTAATGTTATTAAATGTCTCACTTTGTGTAAAAGCAGCACATTTAGAAAAACATGTAGATGTGGTGTAGCATGAAAGATGGTTGGTCAAAACCCACTCTTGTTATTTCGTGTCACCTTGTCTCCAAGCAAGATTTTGAAGCTAAACTCTAAATTAGTATTAAAGTATGTGCAGAAAACCCAAGATACACAAGGAAATCTGGGACAGGGGACCTCAAAGGAGGCTTCTTTCTCTCTCTTTTTGAAGCATGTTGTAAATAACAAGTATCTGTACCAGGAAAAAACATGTTTAGTGCACAAGTGTAAATGCTAACAGTGCTTATCCTCCCACATCTGCTACCAGTTGTGTTCTTGTTACAGTCTTTTGCTGGACGTGTTGTGTAAGACACTTTTCATTGGGTTTATTTCCTGGGTCCATAATTGCTCCCTTTATTTCTAGGCTTGTGCATGGCTTTCTTCAGAATAATACACTGCCTGGCTGCTCACTGGCTTAATTTGTCATCTTCTTGTTTTCTATCCTTTGTTATCTACAGGTCAGTTTGCAAAGTTGAGTGCAATATCCTTCTCTCTCTCCTCTCAAGTAAGTATCATTATAATTTAGAAGAATGTTTGGAATGAATCCTCATAATGTGTATTTCAGTTCCAATGCACCTTGTGCTGCCTGAATGTATGCGAAGATGCTGTTTCTTTCTTCTTTTAACCTGTGTTAGGATGCCTAGGAATGTCTCTAAATCCTTTCCAATAATCTGTTTGAAATACGGGCCTAGTCCTGAAGATCCCTGTTAAACCACCACCCTTTTAATCTTCTTCTTTTGTTGACCTTAAGAGTGAGAATGTGGAAGGACGATGACAAGTATATTAGCCAGTACAGAGAAACCTTATCCAGAAGATAAGGAATCAGATTACATTTCAGGAGACCTGATTTCAATTCCTTACAGAATTTAGTCTTCCTTTAGTCTTCCTAGGATAACTGAAATAAATCATTTCTGGTGGGATCGGAACATCTACTGTAGTGTGTGAGACAGAAGTTAGGCAAACATTAAGGAAAGCAGTCCACCAGCTCCTTAACCATAGAGGTGTCCTCAGATGTGTGGTGGAAGTTTAAAATGCCCCAATCCAAAGTGCAAGGTACTCAGCTACTAGCTAGAGTCTGGCAATTCAGAGGTAAGGCAAGAAGGTCTATAAATTCCCCGCTGGCACATATTCAGGTCATGTTCCTTACACGTGCCAACCTCACAGTTGCAGCACTGAGTTTAATGCCAAGTTCAGCAATTGTGTTTTTATTCAGGAGCACAGACAACAGTCATTTTTATGAAGTAGCCTGCTATTCTGAACTTTTGCCCAGGAAATGGGAGACTGCACGTTTCCTTCTTGCCTCATCTGAACATGCGGACTGTGTGTTTCTGACTTCCTAGGAGAGTGCAGTGCCCTGCTGTGAAGATGGCAGTGAGACAATGCTGTCCATCCTACCCCGCGACTGAACCAGAGGGTAACAGGAACAGAAAGGGAGATGAAATCAAAAGAGAGGTCTGACTCTGGTCTGAAAACTGAGTCTCCTCCTCAAAGCCAGAACTAGAGGGAACCAAAGGTCAACTATCAAACAGGCAGTTCAAGTTGGGAGCAGGGTCATGTTCAGATAAGCCAAACCAGTGACCGAGCCTGTGCCAGCTTTAGGAGGAATTCATGTTGCTAGATTTTGTATGTCATGTTTTATGCTAGACTTAGCATGTTACTTAGCCTTATTTATATGTCAATTTTGATGTCAAAACTTGACCCTGATTGAAGGGGTTTGCAACTTCCCATGACAGTAGAATTTGGATGTTAAAGTGTGGACCTTGTGAAAGCAGCTGCCAGTCTTCAGTGTTAAAAGCTATTAGGTATTTCTGAAGCATCTGTCTCAGTGTCTAGCAGCTAAAGCAGAATAAATGGATGTGAAAAGCAAATAAACAGCAATACCCAGAGTACTATAAACACCAAATAACTGCTCATAAAAATTCTCCTAACATTGCCCCTCAGGTTACATTCATTTTCTCAGTAGCCTTGTTAAAAACATGAGCCATGTAGAGTTTCCCAAACACTGACAGCCAGAAAAACAAGTTTTCTTCTTCCGTTTTGTTGCAGTCATCAATTATAGATCAGAGAAGGAAAACAGATCTTTCAACAATAGTGTATTTGTGTATAATTCTGTATATAGTGAAAATGTTATCCGTTATGGATAACTATGACTTTAAAGGGTAGTAGCATTCAGACAAACCATTAGCAATATTAAGTGGAAAAAAAATCCTATGCGTTGGAATTATAAAGCTCAGGCAATCCCATTTAAGGTTTCTGCTTTTGTTAGGAAGCAGTGTTAACATAGTGATGTTGAGGAAACGCATACTGCCATACAGCCCAGTTTTCTTGAAAATATGTATCCTGTCTCAAATTAGCAGAGATCTGAGACTGAGCTACTATCTCATCTCCTGGAAGCTTTTGAAACCTTTTGAAACCCTGTAAAAATAATTTTTTTAAAGCACTGTGCTCTGATTAATTCCATAGTGAAACTCTTTTTAGCTCCCAGGGGAGCACTTCAGCCAGTACCAAAGACTGAAACATTCCCACCAGCTGTAAAAGCCTGGTCCTATAGACGTCAGCAACAAAAATCAGTGAACCTGGCACTTCACCTATATCCACAAAAACAAACTCTGTGTTATGGTATGTTGTGATAAATACATCTGCACATGATAAGCATGGCTTAGTCTTCTCAAGATTCACTCTTTTGTGAAAATGGAAGATTAAAGTATCTTTTGCATTTCATTTGGTACTAATATTTCGTAGTCTTGGAAAATTAAATCCAAAATTGTTCATACCAGTCACAATGTCTAAAGAGCTTTTGCTGTTTATGTTGGGTTCATGCTTGAAGCTTAGCAATTACATCAAGACTTTTGCTTCTTAGGTAATATTCAATCAATGATGATACAAATGCAGTCAGTATTATACCACCTTGATGGCCATATGAGGTAGAAATCCAACAGACTTTCTTATCTCGCAACAGTATTACATTTGTGCTTTTTTTAAAAAAGGTGGGGAAAATAGAAACAGTTCATTGTAGCTTCTTATGAGTGATATTGCCACTGATGGCCAGCCACAGTGTTTTGTTCATTTCCTCATTCATCATTCGTGGACAAGGGGTGTTGATGTCATTTGATTAAGACTTTTTGCATTCTATTTGCATTTTTTAAAGTTCTATGTACAATTCTCTAGAATTGATTTTGAAATAACATCTAATATAACAAATTCCCCAAACACCAAGTGGTTCCAGTAATATATAAAACATAATTTAATCATGTTTTCAGTTTACTTTTTATATTAAATGTACTTTAATGCCACTTATTTTATTTTTAATAGCGTAACAGAGTGAATTTGAGCTTGTTTTCAGCAGGCTCTAGGCAGATCTTGAAATCAGATGAATGTGCAACTTACATGTTATTTTGCCTTTATGCCCCTGGTAGCAGTTGCTTTTTTGTCAAGGATGGCCAATGGGAGCAGAAAGGCTCCATGGCTGGAAGTGGTTTAAAAGCTGTCATTTTCAGTGAAGAGCTGTCAACTTGTGCAGTGGACATGTTCCCACGAGACCTACTATTTCCTAGATTTTCTAAAGCAATGCTTTTGTAGCGCTGGCATAGCATCATTTCAGTTGGTCGTGTCTAATTCATTTATATGCATTATTATAACACAAAAGGATGTGTGAAAACCTAATAAAAATCAGACTTAAAGCATCCACTTGAGAGGGAGTACAGGGAGGAGTCTTTATTAGAGGTTTTGTTCTTGATTTTTTAACTGTGATCACATTTTCTCTATGTTGACAAAAACAGTCGGTTCCATTCCCACTCCAGATGCTTCCACTTGCTCTAAACCTTAGCACACAAATTGTGGGGTCTCGGGCTTTCGGTGGCCTGGGGTGACATGTGCCGTTGCAAAAGTGACTGAATGGTTTGTATTGAAACAGGTGGGAATTTTTCAAACACAAAACCCCCAAGTCCCTTCAACTTTTTTATATTAATGCATTGTTAAATTATTATTTATTCAACTTGGCTGTTTTTCCAGGACAGAAGTCTTATTGTGTAATACTTTCCTGTTTTTCCCATCTTTCCGCTTTTTCTCCAAGCTCTGTTGTCATGTTTACCAGCAGAGATTAGGAATATTGCCAAATGTCAGGTAATGAAACCCACGGGCCAAGGGAGATGGTGTGATCAGTCCAGTCCGCCCAGTGTGCCGCTGTGAGAAGGGCTGTCGGTTAAGCCGAAGGTCATAGACAGTTCATTTAAGTGCT
This sequence comes from Charadrius vociferus, assembly GCF_000708025.1. Lineage (NCBI taxonomy): Eukaryota > Metazoa > Chordata > Aves > Charadriiformes > Charadriidae > Charadrius > Charadrius vociferus. Next base: position 582,308 of record NW_009647676.1, read on the forward strand.
GTGAAGACACAACTGCCCTGCATCTCTTTTTTTCTGGGAAGGAAATAAGATTTTAGAGCCAGCGTGAATTTCACTGGCCCTGACATTTTCAGCCCTTTGTGACATGGACCTGGCCATTTATTCTTTGAGAAAGATGGGGCACAGGATCCATAGCCCAGGGTCCAAGTGAGGTTACTAGCCCACAGTTAATGGACACGTGCGTCTCAGATTTGCTGTGCCCACTGCCTGAGGTCACCTTTCCCAGCCATGCTCTGGCCTCCCTTTGGCTGTAGGACCCCAAACTGCTAGTCATCGTTGACTGACCGCCTGTAAAGCTGGTGTGCTGTGGCTCATTCCTAGTGTGGGCTTCATGCCAAGAGTTCAGGAGATCCCAGTGGCATAGGTGCATTGGTTGACTGGGCCCTCAAGAGGTCGTCTGGCCCACTGTCCTGCCTGATGCAGGTCTAGCTCCATCACAAGACCATGTCAGCCATGGCTTTGTCTAGCAAAGACTCGAAAACCTCCACAAGTGGAGATTTCACCACGTCTCTGGGCGTCTCCCTCTACTACAGTGCCACCGTCCTCAAGTTTTTTTTCCCGTTAATGTCCAACCTGAACCTCCCAAAACACAGGTTCTCTTTTTTGTCCTTTTTGTGTGCACTCCAGCACTACCAAGAAGATTTTGGCTCTGTTATCCTTGTAACTACCCCTCAAATAGCTGCTAACTGTTCCTCCCTTGCCACCTCTGCCCTGTCCTCAGCAAGCCCAGTTTCTTCAGCCTCTTCATCCTAAGTCAGTGATGCAGTGGTGAAGAAGGATACAGGCACTAGATGAACTGCTCACATCCATAAGTCATACTCTACTAGCACAACCAAATGATTCACTGTCTCTTTTTGGATTTTTTTTTCTGAACAAATACATAAAAACCAGCATTATGTGGACCATTCCATTTGAAACTAACAGCAGGCTGACTGCATGGTAATTTTCAAAAATGTCTGCTACATTCACTCAGCTATATTTTGGGTTTCCTCTTTATTTTTCTTCTTAAGTCCTCCTGTTCTTAGCACGTAGGCGTAAAAAAGCTGTAAAAGAACTGTGACCGATTTACTGGGAAGCAGCAGCTTTAGTTTTGTGAATTTAATTCTAAAATTACACAAGTGATAGGGATGTTTTTTGAAAATCGCTGAATGATAAGTAACAGAATAGAACCTGTGGATTAAGTTGCAAAAAGGTCAAGAAAAAGTTTTATAACATGAAAAATCATATGAGTCTTAACTTGGAATTAATTCTGGCATTTCCAATATGCTGCAATGAATTTAGAGCTCTGAGGTTCATTAGTACTCATTATTTCTTGTATGAAAATCTTTCTATCCCAATGCTGGCTGTGGAACACAGAGAAGCCTTGAGAGAATCCAGAATAACCTCTCTGCACTCCACCAAAGAGAAGTAATTTATCCAGAAAATTCGAAACAAACCCAAGTACTTAGCAGTACTATCAATGCATCTTAATGCACCAGTGTTTCACAAGCCGCGCTTATTTTGCTCTCATGGTTTATAATGTTACCATCAAGAAATATCAGATGTACCTATATTTACATAATCCTAAAATTGATTCAATAAAAATCAGTCTCAGGCAGCTGAGAACTGGCCTCTTCCATGCCTTTATTTGAATTTTTTTTGCTGAATTGTGAAGAGCAAAATGTTCCTTTACTAAGATTTCCAAATCAGTTTGCAGACTTAAGCGGTGCAGATGCACGTCTGATTTTTTAAAAATACTCATTTAAAATGTACTTCAAAAATTTTTTGTGAACCTCTCATTAGACTTGCAGTGCAGGTTTCCTTTCCATTTATCAACAAAATGTTAATGCTAGGTCTTTTGTAACTGCCTGATACAAGGAGATACTAAATTAAGATGATCATACCATTTGGCATGCTTAGATATTAAGGAATCGGATGGAAGCATTTGTGTTTGAATAATTAATACAATCAAATGGTGTCAGGAAGGAGAAGCAGCAAGCTAAACTACCTGACCTTTCTTCATTCATCAGCTTTAATTTAACTCTTTTTTACTGAAGTGATTTGCATTTCATCTCTCATCTTTTAGACCAGCTTTATGCCTTGAAATGAGTAGAAAAGAATTCACGTCAGTAGGGTTTGGTCTTTTATGCTGTTACCGTCAGATCGCGTGCAATGCAAGTTGGTTTTCTGTCTAGAAAAGAAACCTCGTTCAAGAGAAAAAGGATGAGCTCCTTAACTTGGAAAGGGTCAAGTGCGTAAACAGGGTCTTTAAGATAACTATGCCAAAAGCAGAAGTTTGCAGTATTACCTGACTATAGATCCTGACGCTGTTCTGAGGAAGAGCAGCAGCTGTCTATCAAGCATTTTCCATTACCAACTAAAACTTTGATGCCTCCGATATAGGAATTTAAGATACTTATTGATGCTTCAGGATACAGTGGAGCACCAAGGAGAAACTGGTGCACCAGCATATCAGGCTGTTTATGAGCTATAGCGCCTAGAAACATCCTTTTAAGTAATTACATTTATTTTGAGACACGGTAAAACATACCCAGGTGCGTACATCAAGGGTGAGACATTTACATGCAAGGCGAGGCTCATGATGGCAAGTGACTCTTAACTGAGTGGCTGAACACCATGCACAAGGGGAATAATCCATGGTTTCACTACCAATAATCTATTTATAGCCCAACCCGGAAGGGGAAAATGGAAGGCAAAATGGGAACTTCTGCAAATGTGTGTCAGTGCAGACTGGGTTACCCCAGGCTCCCACAGCAGAGCAGGCAACAGTCTTCTCACCCATGGTAAGAAGAGTTTCCAACTTGCCACGTGCCCTGTAAGTTTCTGTTTACAGCTCGAATACCTATGGCTTACCTAGCTACAATGGCTTTTTCACTTTTTTAACTTTTTCAGGGATACCCACAGGAATTGGCCAGCAGCTCCTTTTTTCTGTCAGTAGAGCAGCAGGCAGGGGCTTGGCTTGCTCTGCCTGTGAGGGTGCAGCATCTTAAACCAGCACTCTTAAAAACCTTCTCTAAACATTTCTCAACAGGCGAGCTGCAGTCAGACAGACAATGAAAGCTACGTAAGAACTGACGATGAGGAGAGCTGCTTTCGGACAGACGATGAAGAAAACTCGGCTGCAAACTTCACAGAAGAGTGGAACCAAGAGGTGCAGCGTCTCTTGACAAAAAAATCCCATAACTAAGTTCTGAGGACTGTAGCACAGTACTTTTGTTCTAAGAGTTGTAGTTTGTAGATGTGTGTTTTTGACAACAAGACTTTTGTTTAAAGCTAACTTATATTAGCTACATCTTCTGTAACATGGCTCATTACCGGTGAAGAAAACAGACTGACGTACGTACTGCTGTTACAAAGGATGGCAGTATTAATAATTCACGTAAACCCTTTGCACATGATATTGAACCTGTTCAGTTTACAATGACAATACTGTTTATAGATAGAAATTTGATTTCTGAATACTTTGAGATTTTAGTAGATCAGTTTACTATACACTGTACATTTTTTCCACAGAAGAAATAAAAAGCTACAATTATGCATTTAACACTGAATGATTATACTCCTGAGTGTATATATCTAGTAGCCCAAAAAACAAAGTACCTGACTATATTTGCAATTTGTTTGCAAGTCTTTAAATTAAGACTTATACAAAATGTACTAAAATAATAATATAATTATTAATAATAATAAAAAACTTCTCTAATTTAGGGCTAATGTGTAACTTAGGAATGTTTCTTTCAAAATAATCTAACAAATCAGCCATAGAAGTTAGTGTAAATATTTTTTTTCCAAATAGATATCATATACAAAAGGTGACATTCAAATGATATAGAATCTAGTTTTTAAATCAGCACAGATCTTCTTAAAACTGTGAACTATGTTTTGAAATACTCGTTGCTAAAGCTGTTTATAAACCACAGGTGCCATAAGATCCCTGAACTGACTGATGTTACGTATAATCCTCCATGGTATTGTTTCATTGATGTTTTAGCTTTACTAAAGCATGTGTTCAACAAAACGGCTCTTTCCATCTCTCTGCCCCTCCTCCTCCCCCCTCCTCTCCCCCTATTATGTTATTTTCGAGGCCTTCAGCTTTAAATGTACAGGCTTAAAGTGCGCTTGCGACTGTTTTCTTTTTATTTCCGAATGTGTATTGCCTTAGCCAGCCACCAGATGTTCTGCATGCACTCTTGGAAATGTGTAGTGAGACTCTTTCGGAGCTGGATGGAGAAATAGCTATCAGTGAAAAGCACAAGAAAAGCAGTGGATTTTTTTGTTTGGAAGGACAGGCATACAGTTACAGAACTGGAGTTTTGTCCGGTTTAGTATTTTTCAAGTATAAAAGCATTTCAGGACTTGCCTGGCCGTTTTGGGTTAGGCAGCGAGCCTGCTAGCTAAAAAAGCGTTGGCTCTGCTGTGACTACAAACCTACAGATACTCCTGAGCAGGGATTGACACGAACTAGCTGGAATGTCCTCCCCACAGCGTATTGCTCGGAAAGAGCGATGAGCCCTGTATGGCACATAGCACTGCCCTGCAGCAAAACGGGCGCCGGGCCAGGGACAGCTAGACCAGAAGCCAGGCAGTAACACAGCGCGACGTTACACTCTGGCGGCACAGCCCTCCCGAAAAGCGCAGGGTGTTAGCTTGGGACAACCTCCACGCTGATGTCATTTTACTGCCCTCATACAATATTACGGCTTCCACTGTCCGGCTGGCCTGAAGCGACACCGTTTAACAGCCCTGAAAACAGTAGCGTTTCGTACAGATATTTCACACCAGCACAGTTTGCCTACAGCAAGTGATGAGATACCCATCTAAAGCAGGTTAACATGGCTTGTCTGTCCTCGCTTTCATGGTGACGTGGATGTGCGCTGCCGTATTTACGTGAGATTGCTATGTAGCTCGACCCAGTAAGTCCACTTGTTTGCATGCACTCTCTAGGCTCGTGGCTGTTTCCCTGGGCACTATGTGTTAGGGAATGAGTATCTGTATGAAAGAGCTGCTGCCATTTTTCACTTTCATATTGTATTATTGCGTATGCAGATCTCTTGTCCACATCTCCTTGCATATCTGGGCTTGGCCTAAGACATCCAAATGCGTACTAAGGCACCCAGATATCTTCATGTAAGCTTGTCATTCTTGCAATCACTGGTCTTTGCTCCTGGGGTATGTGCCGTCCTGGCAAGGCAGGCACCATATCCTCCGATGCCCTGTCCTCCAACCTTCTCTCAGGAATGGGTGAGCCTCCACTAGTGCCTAGCACTCCGCGTTTAAAGCTACTCCAGAGAAGCTGTAGATGTTGCTGTCAGCTCAGGATTCCAGGCAAGCATTTCCTGAACAGAGCTAAAACAAGCTAGAACACAGCTACATGCAATGGCTGACTAATTCAACCCATGTCATGTTTAACTGTACCCAGAGTAATAGATCCCTCCCATCGTCTTAATGTCTGTGTGCTCATTATCGCTATGCTTAAAATAGATGCAAGAGAATAACTCCATTGCAAGGGCTTCCGGACTTGGAATAAGGAAAAAAGTTGATGCATCAAGCGCCTTTCTCTCAGACTGGTGTCAACAAGGTGATCCCCAGCAGAGCTCTGGGTCCCTTATGGCCTGGAGCTCTGAGATGAAGCACCTCTTACTTGGCTTGCCAAATATCTATTTTAAGCATTTTCCAACTGTTAAGCTGGCTGCATTTTCGCCCAGCTGGTCTTTGTCTGCTTGTTGAATATGATTTTGGTTGTGGTTTGCGGTCATTAAAACAAACAGAGTTACAGAAGAGGTCCCTGGCGTGAGCCTTTTCTTAGCTACCAATGGCCCACCACAGCAGTCAAAACTCCGGGTGGTTTTACTGTCACTGGAGGGAAAACAGTGGTTTAGAATCAGGAGACAGGGATGTGAAGATGTATAGGGTCCTTGAATGTCCAAAGCGAAGGTGGAGAATGGGTTGTCTGTAAGTAGTAATGTTAACTAAACTGCATAAAAAGGTGTGTGGCCTTTGTTGTGATATAATATGTATTTTCTTATATGCATGAGCCAAATTGTTGCATCATAATTTATCATAAGTGTGTCCACCTTTACTTTCAGCCATCTTCTCCCATCCTTATTGGTTCTCGGCAATTACTGTAGATAGACCTTGTAAATATTGCAACCTCGGGTTGCTCTAATCACGTTGGTTCAATTCAGCAGACGGAGCTGTGAACAACACGCACTCCACTGTGTCCTGAAGACAAAAGGGCATTTTTACCTTTGAACCAAAAAAAAAGTATGAAGAGTTACATCTTGAGGCTACTAACTGCAAGACATTTTTAAAACTACTGTACTTGACGCCACTTGAGACAGATACAGAGACACTAAAGATGTCACGATATTCATTGGTATTGTAACAGAACTGCTATTGTATGGGTTTTTTGTATTGCTGTTAAGTATTGTTTTGTGTGTGTGTGTTGGAACCTACTGGGGACATGTTATATTTTGAAGTGATTAAACTATTTAATTGTGTGTCTATATTTTGGAATGGAATTATTTCTTCATTAAAAAGATTTTTAAAAGTAATTTCTGGAGCATCATATTTGTGGCTTATTTTGGTTTTGGAAGTCCTGTTCCATGGAGTCCAGGCAGCGTATTTTTTCTGTAGGGAAGGAAAATGTGTCCCCGTGGCGCAGCAAGCAGTGCTTGCTTCACCCACACTGTCTCCTCCACCTCTGTGTGAGAGAGCTCCTTTCACCGCTTTCCCCGGTGCTTTGAGCATGGTACTGAGCAGTGCCTGCTTTCCGTGGCCCAAGAAGTTTCTTCTTTCTTCCTTTCTTAATTCTCTGTGTCTTTGGCATTTTCACAACCTGAAAATGCAGTTCCCCTGTCTGTAAAACATCTCCCCCTGCTTCCATGTAACAGCAATGAAAATCACCATAAGCAGAGATGTCAAGGGCCTGACAAGGTGCCTGGTACACACCTATGACATGGTCCTCAGCAACCCAAACTATCTCCAATAGTGTAATTTTTCTTACCCCCTGTGTTTGTCTCTGTCCTTGGAAGGAGCAAAACCTTTGAAGAGGTGTATTTCAATGGCTTTACCATACGCAGTCACATGTTATCTTTTATTGCAGGAGGACACAAAGTCTTTCTTTTTCCAATTACACTTTTAAGATGTCTTTCCATATCAGGTGTGGGTAATTACAACTGGTTGCTACCCTAAAAGAGCACGGAGTTGCAAAGCAAGAGCTCTTACTTAAAGCAACAGGTCTGTGGCCTGATGAAGTACCTCCAAGCATGGCAAAGGCAGTCGGGAGGCAATGCCCGGCTGTCGTTTTTGTGCCCGTGGTGCTGGTGGTCCTCCACAGGGCAGGCTGTTGAGGGTGTGCTGCTGGCCCGTGGTGGCAGCCCCTTCCAGCAGATGCACTGCAGCCAGCCATCGCAGAGCGGGTCCCTGGCAGCTCAGCACAGCCGAAATGTCCCCAGCTGTACACATGACAGTGCTAACTGGTCAATTAATTACACCGAGGTGGGGTCTGCTAGAAGGCAAGCAGTAGCAGCACACCACAAATACCCTCCATCTACTGACCACGTACCCCAGTATCTTGAGAAGCAGATAAAACTCAGTCTGCTGCCTCCTCCTTCGACGTTGACTGCTGTGGTAACCTATAAATCACCAGGGTTTATTTGCCCTAATTCCCCTGTCTATGTGGTGATGTTCTTCAATAAAGACAATCATTTTACACTGTAAATTATTTGCCAGATCTGCTGAACTTTGCCTCCACAATCCCAGCCCAAATTCATATCCGCGGGTAATAAATGATGGCATATCAACAGCTCATGAAGATAACTGTGTTTTATCCATGCATAATCCCAAATTGCTGTATTTCTTCCTAACCTACAATCAGCCTATAACCTTTGGGGAACAAAGGAACCAGTGAAAACTAATTTATAGGCAAAGGTTGTTTTCCTCTTTGCCTCTCGGTTAGTCTAGCTACATTCTGCTCCCCACAAGGAAAATAGACTCCTGTGGGAAGAAATAAATTAGTTACATGTGCAAAAGGAAATCAAATAAAAATTCTAAAATAAAAATAATAATGTAAAAATAATAAGTTTTCAAAAATAAAATAAATAATAAAATAAATAAGTGGTCCTTACATCTGGGAATTTGGCACCTTGGCTGCATGAGCACTAAACTATGTGACTGAAAGCATCTGGAAGTTTCTGAATGCACTTGGGAGTTTAATTCA
>NW_009647676.1:590561-592261 GCF_000708025.1 Charadrius vociferus
CGCTCTTCCAAAGTTTGCTTGGGAGGCCTGTTGCTCAGCAGTTGCGCATTCCCTTGCAAGCAGCCCTTTGTTCTGGGGGAAACCTTGTAAGAGAAAATTGCAGGAATACGACACTGAGTCTATCACAGAAATAGGTTAAAGTGGGGTGGGAAGAGAAATATCCTCTATTGTTCCATGATGAAAAAATGCATTGAAGAATTTCATATGCTTCAGGATCATCCCGTCTAATACCCCAGATAATCCACAGATTAAGGATTCCCTTTTGCTTTCTCCTGAGTGATTGCCACCGGTTGAGTTGCCTGTGGATTAGCACAGCTGTCCCACACTGCCAGCACAGCACCAACATGCCTCTGGCTGCAAAAGGCAAAGCAGCAGAAGATGAGAAGATCTTTGAAGGCTGCTCCTCTCTCCAGTGTCCCGTTCCCCCAACAGAGGTACAAGCCAATGATGAACAGGTCCCAGATTGGACTAAGTCTTCCTGAGGGCCCACTACTCTGGAGCTTTCTCGAAAAAGCGGTTTTGGGGATGCGATCTGCCAGGGCAAGGCTGGGGGACGTGCGCAGTGGAGCAGGGGAATCATGCAGCCACATCAGGCAAACTTTGAGATAAGACAGTTAATGCAGCTTGGAGGCAATAAAGACCAAAAAGCTAGGCAATGTGAATGCGTAGTCGCTTTTTCATGTCTTGGAAGGAGACGGAGGAGGCCACAGCGCATTTTGTCGTTGGTATGCGACGTTGCAGATTGTAGTTTGCTATTTGATACAACATAATTTACCACTAGCAAATTAATTTCCTCATTACTTATGTTTTTTACATAACACTCAGCAGTGGCCAGATGGCAGATGTGTAAGGCCTGCTGCTTGTTATTCTAATTGTCAGCCATAAAGGCCTCCCCGGTTAACATTTCTTCTCCTCTGCTTGTTGTAGCCCGGCAGTGCGTGCAGCCTGCATGTTCTTTCAGAAAAGAGGCACCCCACAACTGCATGTTTTGAGCGGTTTTCTTATTACCGCTGGGTTCAGTTTTGGCCCCTCCTTGGTACGTTCCTCTCTAAAAAAATATGGGTCAAAGCGGTTTCCAGTCCAGGGATGTGAGCGCCCGTACCTTGCGTTTCTCAGCTTGGATCTCTGAAAGCCTCCCCTAAGCCCAGCCTGGGACTCAAAGCCTCCCTCCTCCTCCTCCTCCCTCTGCCACCCACATGAATGCAGGACCAGAGGCTGTTCCTCGCCTCCAGGAACCTTTGTCCTTACATTTTTGCTGGTGTTCTACTCTCACACCAGGGGGAAACAGGATTTGCCTGAAACTTCCCCAAAAGCTGCTGGGCACCACCTCACGGAACGGGGGCTGCTGCTCACCTGGAAAGCATGTTTCTCACCCTCAGTGAGCATCTCTCTCTGCCTTCCTGTCCCACTTCCCACAGGAGCTGCTGTGGGGCCCAGACTGGAGTTTCTCCTGGGTGGGATCTCTCTCTCAAGCCAAGAAGTTTCTTTTGGACATCCAAAGCTCTTCCCTGGTTTCACCGAAAATGCTTCTACACCCCTGCTCCAGAGACTCACCTCTCCTCCTGCACCCCTCACTGTTGCGTAGTCCAATTACACTCCATTTTTAAATTTTTTTAATTGCTTTGTTGTTTTGTAGGGCCACTGACAGAAGCCTTAAATCCCCAGCGACGTTATGCACATAACACTGCTGCTATCAGCAG
>NW_009647676.1:592279-619647 GCF_000708025.1 Charadrius vociferus
TCTACGCTTTTGTCTCCACACTTCTTTTATGTCTGCCTTCGTGTGAAGAAGCAAGAGCTTACAGGCCCTGTAACAAGCAGCTTTCATCACCCTATATATTGTGTAGCCACAACTAAGCTTAGAAACCCCCCCAGCTGACCTCAGCTCTGAAAAGCCACCTTGTTATCCTCTCTACAAAGCAGCAAAGCGGTATTTTAGTATTTTTAAATGGCACTGCATTTTCTCCCGAGCTGGTTTTACACTTGCTCCTTATAACTGCGCACTTGCTCTCAACTCATTTGCCCAGAGCCCCTCGCAGTCCCCGTCCCCCAGCAGAACAGAGGGCTCGAGCCCTGTTTGTTTTGGCTGAAAGGCTGATACTGGAGCTATTGCAGATGGTAATTAGCACTTGAGGGAGCGCTGCTTCCAGGGAATCCTCTCATCATTCGCTCTGAGTCACACGCTTGTTGGAGGACACTTCACCAGAAACACATTTTCTGCTATGTTTTGGATCTAAGCTCTGACAAATTAACTGAGTTCATGTATAAATGCAAGAAGGAGGAATGCAGAACACGCTCCTAAGGTCGCAATTGTGAGAAATGTGTGCAGAAAGACACCTGTTCGCTAATTAAAAACTGGTTTTATAGAGGTTATACGAAGTCTGCACAGCTCTAGCATTGGTTGTTTGCCTGGCAAAGTGATAATCAACAGAAAAATTAACTGGGTTTGGCTGCAAGTGGGGGGTTACCAAGGCTGATGGTCCCTGGAAGCAGAAAAATTAAAGCATCTTATGTTTAGTTGGGGCTCCTTCACTTAACCTAAAGGGAGCAAATGAGAAGGACTAAAACCAAATGAAAACCAGATCACTGGTTAAGTAGCTATTCAGTGGGCAGCTACTGCTTTCCTTGGGAAGCAATTCGTTATTCCCCTTATGTGTTGCGCTGCTGGGAGCCATACCTCTCATCTGCTCGGCTCACACTGCCGAGTGGCAGGGGGGTTTTTTTCCGCGAGGACGCAGCGGGCTCGCTCCTGCCATGCCTGGGCCATTAGGTACAGCTGAGGTACAGCAGGCACAAATTAGCCCTAATAGCTCTCTCGAGTTGATAGCGGGACTGCATCTGGTCAACCCTTTAATAAAACGTGATGAATAACCATGGGGTGTTTTCCCTGGCAGCTGAAACATTTTCCAAGATGGGAATAATGTTCATGTCTTCAGCCACCTAACAGATGAGACAGAAAAGCCAGTGGCCTTGTCCAGAAAGCATAAGCCAACCTAATTCTGGGGTGAGGTCACAACGAGCTGTGTGATAATTCAAACAGCGAGAACCCTTGTATCAGGTCCCTCCCTTATCCTTTGCTATAGACTGTCTGTACAGTAATAATATTTATTGTCTCACCTCTGAATATAGAACTTGGCTAACACAACTTAAGCCAACACATTAAAAAAAAAAAACTGGGAAAGGGGAGGCTTGAGTTTTGCTGAGTATCTGCGTCATGTCCTGTTGCCTAGGTATCTGCATTTAAAATACAAGGGCTTGTTTCTAGGAGTTATGAGCGAGAGAAATAAACAAGCTCTTTTAAGGATGCAGAAGAGAAGAGGACTCAAATTTGGTTTGCTATATTTACTTTGTTGTGCTGATTTGGACGTTTGTTGTCTAATGATGGCCTAGAAACGTAGATGCCCTGCAGAAGCGTTTCCTTTACTCGCTTCAGCCAGTTCTATATGCCTGGCTCTGTATAATTCCTGACATGGGCAGATGTACGCACACACACCCCGATGAGTTTGTTCGTGTTATGTTAAATAAGAAGCAACATTCCAGACTGCATGGGGTGAGCCAGATGTGGTAAGAGGTTATCCTATCCAGTTTGCGTGGATCGGGCTGTTCTCATTTTTGCTGTACAAGAGGACTAACAGAGCCCCACCAGGTAAGGGCAAGAGCTGCGCTGCACTTGTCCTCACGCCAACCCCTCAAGGCAATGCTGGCTGTACCCTGCCTGAGGTGGCACCCATCCACGTCCCAGGAACTGCCTTTCCATGGCTCACACCTCAGGCACCAGCTCTGCTTTTGTGGCGCTTTGCAGCTGTGAGAGCCCATTGGTGTGAGGGCCCTGATGTTACTGCACAGTGGCCACCAAACCCTCCAGCCTTGGTGTTGTATCTCTGGAGCGTGCAGCTGCTGCGATGGAGGTCAAGGCACCACAACGTCAAACATGGGCAGGTGTCTTTCCTCCTCCAGAGGTGGGATGCTCCAGACTAAGAGGAAAAACACATGAAGAAAGTATAAAAAGAAGAGGTGACAGGGATGTTCACCTCTTACCGTGTATTATCAGTAGACATAGCTGGTGGGCTTCAGGCTAATTTACTTTGAAGATCTGAATAAACTGTAGCTGTTTGGAATATCAGCAAGATGTGCTTGCCCATTAGCCTCATCTGATTGAAGCAGCACTAGTACAGCTCCCGTGATCAAGAAAGAACTTTTCTTGAAGGGCACATAGTAATGAAAATGATTATTCTTTATGGCCTATAAATGCACTTCATTACCATTTAGCAATACCATAACATTTCATTCCCATTTAGCAATACCATAGCTGTAACTCCAGGAAAACGTATTTTGAATATACTACACATCTACAGAGATATTCAAGCTTGCTCTATAATTTCTGGGCTGAATTTTGGCAAGTTTAGCCCAACCCAACACGTCCCTTCATCTACTTTCCCACAGAGGCATGTGGAAGTGTCTTTAGCCGCGTAAACATAATTATGCTCCCGCAGCCCCAAAACTGACAACTAAATTAGTGTTCCAGAATACTTGTAGAACAAAGCTTAACCAGAAATGTTGCAGCTTGATCTGTTGGACCAGCAGTCTGAAAAGACATATTGTTATGTAAATTTAATTTGGAAATTATTAGCAAGAGCAATGCTGTAGAACAGAATCCTTTTATTTTTTAAAGGGATTCCACTTATTAAAACCACATTCTGTTTCTGGTTACATTAGCATAAATAAATTGCAGGTATATGAAGTATTTTCGGTAGAGGAGAGAAGTTTTTGAAGAGGAAGTCTTTCTCATACAATGCAGTCCTAAAAGGAGTCTTAAGTATTCTTAAAAATCCAGCATTGATTGAAAGTGTGATTTCTTTCCCCTGTAAAGCTGTAAAAATTGTTGTTCTGGGAGCACTTGTTTTCAGCAGAAAGTTGGCACTGTTCGTAAATGAAGTCACACTGTGAAAATTAAAGATACCCACCCGGCCAGTCCTTGTGCATAGCTTGCTGCCTCCAATACCATTCCTTCTATATTTGCTGCATGAAAACAAAGTCAAGCAAGGTCTGAAATCTCATACAACCTACAATCCAGGAAGAGCTGGTGCTAAATAGGGGTGATACAACATAAGCACGCAAGAAGTAATCTCTGTCATAGTTGAGACTTCATTTCTATGCCTATCTTTCACGGTTACAAGAACCGATATACCTTCAAACTACAGAAGGATAGATAAGCGTCTTGGAAAGCAGGGCAAGGAACTATTGGAGATGTAAATGTTCTTTACACTAGTTGTTGTATCTATCAGTAGGGGTTAAAGTTTCTATCTTAGTTGAAATTAACACTATTTATACTCTACTGACATTATTTATACTTGTTTACATGTGATATAGTACGGTTTGGAAAAATTAATCAATACAGGTACAGTCCTCATAGAAGAATACTGGCTTGATCCATTATCCACTGATCTAAAAGACAAAGCTCTTCTTTTTGGAAGCATGGGATCAAGGCCCATATGACAGTCTGTTGGGTCACAGAATATGGAGAAATTTTCAGCTTTTCCTTATGTTTCTAAAGAATCTAAAAAGTAACATCCAACAGACATGAAACAGGAAAAAATAGTTGATTTTTAAAAAGTGCAAACCCACAGCCATGGATGTTACAGAGAGCAAACGAAAACTCCATTCAAATAACCATAGAAAATACAGAAAGACGTGAACGTGTATGTATTTATTTACAGTAGTCATCAGCACATCTGTCTTCAAAAAAACCCTGCTGCATTTCCACCAACAGCTGCATCCTGGCTTTTTCACCTAGTAAAGCAGAAATTAAGTAGCAAAGTTGTAAAACTAGAAGAATTCAAGAAAAACAAATACGAAGTAAAATAAACTCAAAAGGCCAGGGTTTATTTATTGCAGATAAGGACTTTCCCATAGAAAATAATTGTAGGAATGGAAGTCATGTCACTTTTTTCATGACAAACAAAAAAAACCACAAGCACAGAGTTTTGGCATGACATTAGGCTTGAGATTTTGAACAGCCCTTTTCGCTGCGTGTGGAGGCAATAATCCTGGCATAATGTGAGCCAAGTTGCTGGCATGCAGCACGATTTTCAGCCATCCACTCCTTCTACCCTGCAGCCCCAGCTACTGTATGGCTTTGTGTGAAATCTCAGTCTCCTGATTTGCTCTGTGTCCCTTCAGGTCTTCAGTGGAAACAGGGGAACGAATAAGCAGTAGTGAATGAGATCAGGAAAGAATAGAAATCACTTTGGAATGATTTTGAAGCATTTCCCTGAGTTTTTTGGGGGAAACAGTAAATTAAGACACAAGGGATATTTAAAACATCGTCCTTAAGCATAAAGTCATACCTAAAACCCCACTAAATACCTAAAACCTAACGAGTTTTTTCTTCTTCAACACCTCCAAGCACAGGCCTATCGCTGCTCCATGGTGTCCTCCTCCAGGCCCCAGTCAATCCAAATGACCTGCATTTTGCCTTGACTCATCTCACTGGTGGGACATGGTAGGATCGGAGCTGCCTCCTCACACCCCAGGGACAGCAACCCCGGTCCTGCGTGCTTCCTCCCAGCAACCAGGAGACTTGGTGTGGTCATGTTCATGTGCTGTCTTCGGCTTGTGAGGCTAAACATCTACCCGAAGCACAATGCGATGAGCTCTCCAGGAGGACATTCTCCACCCTGGCTCAAGGAAACCTGGTCCTGAGTCACGACTTTCCTCCCCACAGCAGGGCCTACCACCTTCTCCGTCCCACAGTTTAACTTAACATTGAAGTTTAGCGAGACTCACAAGACATTAATTGTGACCTCCAAAGGAGAAAAGATGAATTGTGTCATCCCACACCCTTTGCTCTTTCTTTGGTGCAGCGAAAGCCTTGACTTCCATGGCTTTGAAGTTTTTCTCCCTCAAGAGTGCCTTTGTTTTCTGCGTGAGACATTTACCTCTTGTCTAGCCTCAAAAATTCATGTGTCTGGAAAGATGAAGAAATTACAACTTCAGAGGAGCCTCAAGACTAAGCAATGAAGAAGGCGAGGACCTTCTAGGGAGCCTGTAAATTCTTGGGGCTAAGAATGTAAACTTGCCCAAGCTTACAGTCCCTTCCAGTGCAAAACTGGTGTAAAAGAGCATAGGTGCAAATGTGAAAAAGCCCTCTTTTGTTCATTTGTTTATTTGCTCAAATAGCTGCTTTAATGCAGTGATGGATTAACGTTTTATGGTACCCCTGTTCAAGTTTATAGACCACAGCACTTATTGGCACCTGTGACAGCTGAGGTTCCCAGCCAGTCAGTACCTGCAAAAGCAGAGGACAACAGATCTGGCTTCACTGGTGTTCCAAGGTCACCAGGAAAAAAAATGCAATTGAGCTTTTAAAATGCACCAGAAGGAATGATTACAAAAAGCCACAACACCACTTGAAAATATTTGTCATGGATAATCACCATTAAAATTTATTTGAATGTCACATGTGCTAACTCTGTCCAATTTTGTACAGAGCTTTAGTATGAAAACCTTTTTTTGTTATTTTATAGTTTAAAAACGGATTGAGATGTAAAACAGTTGTAAGAGAAAATTTCCTTTTCAGAGAGACATTGGTACTGCTAAAAGGGAAAAAAGATCCTCAGGAGCACACACACAAGGTTGAAGAAAGTAGCATTAACTCATTCTAAAGTGAGAGCTTTACAATTATCTTATATATTACATTTTTTAATAAACTGCATTTGGATAAGTGCAATCCATCCAAAACTCCACTGACATCAGACCCAGGCAGGGAAGGGGAAGAGGGTGCATGTGCACGTGCGCACATGCCGGGGGGGGGACGGCGGGGGGACACTCATGTGCCTTCTGCGTTCCAGATTTATTTTGGCCTTAAAGAGAAAACTCTAATTAACAAAACTGAGCTGCTGTCATGTGTGTTCTTTTCTGTTGGTTTCTATTTATAATTACCACAGGACAGAAATGAAGCTGAAACACAAATTGGAGAACATAACAGTTGGAATACATTAATTCTAGCAGCTCCGGCTGCTCCACTGAAGAAGTCGTGTGAGAAGGCAGGACAGATGCCTCCTCCCTCTGCACCTACATCCATCCTTCTCCTGGCTTGTGATCACTTGGAAAGCCGGGTGTGGAGCTGTACATATGCTCTGTACCACCACCTGGAGCAATGTTGTTGCAGAGATTTCCTAATTCCTGGGGGACAGTCCAGGTCAAGCAAATGCCACACTGTTCAGCACTGTTCTACAAATACGCTACTGCTGGAGAGGGGGATTTTGGGAGACTGGGCAATGCTGGAAGATGTTACCACACAGGTGACAACATGCTGAAAGCATTATTCCAGTCTGTTAGTATTTGTACTAGCACTGGTGAAGCTGGTGCGGTACACTGGCTAGACCTGCTTATTTTGTTTGGGCATCCATCGGGACTTTCAAAGGTACTTTATCCACTGTTTTGGAATAACATACCAATTGGTGAGTAAGCAAGTAACACTTTAAGTTATGCATAAGTAAATGGCTTCGTTTGTGCCGTGGATCCTCTGTGCAGGAGGTAACGCGCTGCCGACACGCTTTGCAAAGCTCAGCCAAAGATCACAGTGCAACTCCCTGGCCGGATACGCCATCCTCTCACTTACTCAGCAAAATTGCTTTTATACATCTGCTCTGGTCACATTTCTCCTTGCTTAGCTCATAAAGAAACCCCAGTAAATCTCCCTTGAATCCAAATTCACAGTTTCCAGAAACTGGTTCAGTCAGCAACGTCTGTACTCTTCTCTGCTGAGGAGAACATGCCCAAATTATCCACGTGTCCCCTGGCTCTGCCTGTACAGTCAGAAGCCAGGGTACTTCACAGCCCCAACAGCTAAATCCCATTGCGCTCTTCACCGAGTCCTTTGCCACGGGCATTCCTCATCCCTTCCCCTGTGTGACGTCCTTGTGCAATGCTTCCTAGCAGAAATCGCCAGAAAATGTGCTGATGAGTTAAGGACCGTGGCCCCAGTACCTCCAGGAGGAGTAAAGAAGCTTTGCAATAACAAGGATTAATAACAACAAGCAAAACTTGTTTAATGGGATGGGAATGTGTTATTAAGGAAATTTCTTGTTCATTAGTTGATTAAGAGCTCCAGGAACCATAGATCATACTGCTGTCACAGAGGCTTAGCCAAAGAATCAAAGACGGTGACGTCTCTACCACAAATAATTGATTTCAGCAGTGGTTAGATCATGCTTTGAACTAGTGATGGAAAATACTAAAATTGCTTAGTAATAGGTGTAAATGCATGGGGTGTCCAGTGATACCAAAATTAATAATTGTCATCACCGTACCATGAAACCAGACTTTGCATGGCCCTTTCCTGGTGGTGTCATGATAATCTTTCATAATACATAAAGTAAAGTAAGTTCATCCTTACTCTTGATCCCAAAGATTAAGAGATTTTTCATTCATCTGTGTGGGGTTGAATGCCGCTGCTATAGGGCACCCATAGCCAGACACACACCAGCCCTGCTGCGAGACCTCTCCCTTTGCCCCCACAGACCTGGGGCTCTCAGTGGATAAGGCGAGCAGAAAAACCTTCAGGTCTCACATCAAATTAGATTTAGCCAAACAGCCCCAACGCGTGATGCTTCTGTCCTCTCCACAGTCTCCTGAGACATCCTCCCAGTGTCTTTTCAGCAAGGGTAATGTGGCTGCCCTGCATCTACTAATAATTTGTCACCACTTCAGGTCCTGTTCCGCCAGAATAAGGAATAACAGACGAAGATGATGCAGCAAAGGGCAGCCGCTCGCTTTTGACTGTTTTAAGGGTTAGTCATTTTCTCAGTCAGCCTGCAATTTTAATGATTCAAAGCAACGATTTCTGTATTTCTTGTAGAATTACAGTAGAAACGCTTTAGCCACTTGTATGCTTTGAACAGTGATTATTTTTTTTCCGAATGCGAGCACCGTGCCACACCTTGCTGTGTCAGCTGCTGTTGGCAGTATTTTAAGCCTTCATTCCCCCGAGTGCTCACAAGGGAGCCTAGCTACCACCTGCACCCCATCATTACAGGTCCTAGGAGATGCCCTTGGCCCGAATCGCAGGCTCGGTGTGTACTCCAGCTTTGCTCTCTTGACGCAGCTCCGTTTATTTCGCCCTTTGCACTCAGTCATCTCTCGGCTGTGGCGACTGGGAGGCAGAAGAGTCAGTTTTGTACAACCTAAGGCTAATTAATTAGATCAATCTCTTGAGGCCTATTTGTAAGGGAAAAATGCCTCCTGGTATTAATTTGCTTCAGTAATATAAATGATGTATTTCTGGCTTGTCTTCTCACACGCCGATTCCACTATTTTCACACTTCTAAAGAGAGTGTCCGGTGCACCAAACAGTCTGGGTTTAGCCTCTGAGCTCCTGCTACATCATTAATCTCACTGCTACAGATCAGGTCTAAACTCTTACCATTTCCTATCTGCACTAAATACTACTTTAATTTTTATATCAAACTCCACTAATGCCCCGTAAAATTCCACATCATGGAGCCTTTCAGGCTAATATATCACAAAAATCCTGCCATATCCCCACGTCTTTCTAGACCCTCCTCTGCGGATCATCTTACTATGGCTACTTGTGCCGCAGTGGGATAACCAAGGCAGCAGCCACCACCTGTTGCATGTCTTCCCCCAGGACACTTCTTCTGCCTTCAAAGCTGTTGAATAGCTCGTGGCCCTGCCCCATGCCAGCATCCCAGAGAGCAAGGGAGCTCCACCATGGCCCCAGCAGCGGGAAGGACCTCCCAGACGGAGGCAGCACCGCAGGAGAGAAGCTTTGCCGAGGCTCTGGGGTGAAGGCACTTCTGGAGGCATCACCCAGACACTCGGCCACTGCCCCATGCATCCTGCTGCAGCAAGCGCCTGCCCTGCACCTCTCAGAGGAGGGACAGACTGGCACAGGTCCCTGCGACAGCACGTTGCCGCCGCTCCACGACCCACCAGGCAAACTAAGCTTAAGGCCACAGGTATCTCACCTTGTGCAAACTTACTTCAGGACAAGACTCTTGGAGTAAAACCAAACTGGCAAGGAGGGCAAAAGGGAAGGTATGATTCCTGTAGAGTACAGAAGGCGTTTCGACATCTGCCAGTTTCTAACATGAAAGAAACAGTGCTTTTACATTCCAATCATTCCCTGTCTTCTGCTTTCTGTCTTTTGGTCAGCAAATATACTCGGTTTCGAACAGGATTCACAAACTAAACATGGTATGGAATAGGACAATAGCCAAGAGATACTTTTTCTAGCTACTGACTTGCACCTAGTACACACTCTATGTTTCTTTTAATAACATTAGTACATCAGTGTAAAGACTAATATAGTTCAGAACTACAGGGAATAATGTCACTTAAAGGGAACACATCTTCTGGGAAGATGTTGGCTTTTTACTGCTTTTTAGCTGCTCTGATCCATCACAATTCCGTGTCTGCTGAGACTATTGAATGGTAAACCCTTACCTATGATTTACAGTTCATGAAGTTCTAAAGTCCTACAGAAGGTGTGACGTACAATACTACACGGGACTTGTGCTGTGCAGAGCTTTGGTGTCTGCCAATTACCAATGCACCAAAAAAATTCAAATGCTGTTTTATATCTATAAAACTATCGTCAAACAGCTACGCTGCTACATACACCCTGATGTCTGGCTGACTGAGCTCCACAGAAAGTCTGTCTCCCACATCAGCGAGAACAGAAAAGATCAATATCGGTACCTCAAACAACTGTCGATTTACAGTAGGTGACATCCATCAGATAAAATGATTAAGAGATCAACTTTCCAAACCATGACCCTGGTTGGCCAACAAAGATGCAGAGTGCAAGCACTAGTATGACTGCATCTGTCAGGACGTATTAGCTCTGGGAAATCATTACCCACCCTAGGGAGAAAAATTAGCAAAGAAAACCATCCACCCCCTCCCCAGTGTTAGTCTGAACCATGTGTAAATGGGACTTTTGACAAGCAGGAGAAGGAAACAGAGCAGAGCTTTTCTTTACTGCCAGGCAGCCATTAACTTTCCAGATCTATTCCTAGAGAAACAAAAGGAAAATCAGTGAGAATAAAGTTTGGGAATACTGATTTTTTTTAAAGAGCGGTCCTCCTAGCCTCCCTAGCCCACCTCTTGCGAGAACTGAGTTTGGCAAGACCTGGGAGTTATTTCCTTTTTGTTTTAAGGTCCTTTGTTCCTTTTGTTTGAGTGCATGAGCACTGCCAGCTTTACCTTCAAATGATAAAACAAAAAACTATTAATTCGTAAACTGAGAAGGATTTTCCTTTTTGGAGTGCTTTTTGTTGGTTTTTGTTGTTGTTGTTGTTGTTGTTGTTTTCAGGGCTAGTTTAGATTCCTGGTAAAAGAACTTCTCACACCAGTGGCTGCCTCTGGAAAGGCTTACAGGGAAAGGCTGGCATGTCCTTAAATGAATGCATAGATTACTCTTTAAGAGTCATTATATCTGAACTAATCTTTGGCACTTGTGTTGCACACTGTGCTCTACAGAGGTGAATGAAGCAGCATTAGCTCTATTCCACAGGTAAAGAAGCAGTGGTGCAAAACTTTCACTAGCTCTAGATATTCAGTTTGAGGGAATTGCGGCCCCAATTTTCAGAGAAGATATTATCTCACTGAACCTCAACTTCTCATTTTCACCCCTTTCAGCTTAAATTACTTTTTGTTCAGACTACTGTACCGATCTTTAATATACAGTCCTAATTGTCGTATCTGATGCACAGAACAAAGTCTATGGTGGGGAGGATGGCTTCATTGCGCATTTCTAGGTCTGGGAACATTCCGAGCTCGTAGGAGGTGTAAAGTTTTTGGTAAAAAAGATGGAATTTTTGGCACATGAAGTTGACAGACAAATATCTATCTTCTTTTGAAAGATTGTGTTAATGTCATTTTCTTTTTCTGCATTTTTTGAAAAACAGTGTGCTAGTTTTGGAATGTTTCTTTTTTTTCAAATACTACATTAGGATATAAGCAATAAGGAAAAATATATCCAGATCATACAGTACAAAGGAGTATTCCTTCTAGTTGGTGACAGACAGCCACTGGTGATGGAAATAGGTAAGGAGAGAAGTCTTTGAAGGCAAAACTTTACTTTTCTACCCTAATTGTGTACCAGACTGAAAGCAGAAGAAATGTGTACCTGTGAAGGCAAAGCAGTCAAGAAAAACCTTGAGAAAACATCCTGGGAAAAATCTTACCGCTGCTGAATGAGTTTTGCTATTGACTTGTACAAGATGAGGTGTTTGCTAACTTGCCCCAGCCTGCTCTACTGGTCCTGCTGCTGGTTACAGGGTACCCTGTCAGGTAATCCTGCTCAGGATTGATGGCCCAGGACATAGAGGGCTGTGTAAGTATTTAGCTCTGCCTTGCCAGACGTCTGCAAGCACATCTAGGCTCAAACACCTAACACAAATATTAGCATAGATAGTCCCCTTTGCTTACTCTCCCTTCCACTACTAACTTACCCAAGATCCTCGAAGGTACATATAGTTTTCAGAATCTCAGTCATGTTGATGGACTCTTGTCATGGTTTTAACAGCAGTCAGCAACTAGGGCCATGCAGCCAGTCGCTCACTCCCCCCTTCCTCCCCCAGTAGGGTAGGGAGAAGAGGGAGAAAAGGGAGGGGGAACCCATGGGTTGAGATAAAGACTGTTTAATAGAACAGTAACAGAAGAAGAAAAATAATAACAACAATGGTAAAAAACACACAAAATAAAATGATACAACAAATGTAAGTCGCTCTCACTACTTGATGATCAGTTGCCCAGCCCATCCTGAGCAGCGATCACAGATTCCTGGCCCCCGGCCAACCCCCATTTATACACTGAGGATGACATCTATGGTATGGAATATTCCTTTGGCCAGCTTGTCCTGTCTATGCTCCCTCTCAGCTTCTATGGGAACCTGAAAAAGTCCTTGACTAATGTAAACATTACTTAGCAACAACTAAAATATCTGTTATCAGCATTATTCTCATACTAAATCCAAAACACAGCAGCTACTGGAAAGAAAATTAACTCTATCCCAGCTGAAACCAGGACCTGGGAAGGCCAATCCTGACCCACAGTCATATCCCCAGAGGATAGATGTATTAAGCAAGTTAAAAGCATTTGGACAGTCAAGGTACTTACAGGCAAGGGTTTTTCCTATATTTGCTGCAGGTTTCCTGGGTGGTTATGGGTATGTCACCAAATCTCCCTGTGCACCAACTGCCCATTACTGAGATGGAGCATTTCACTTTGTCTCCTCTTTTTACAGTGCAATTCGGGTATAATTAATGCAGTGTAGTGTATAAAGGACCTCTGTCATCTTCCTTTTCCTCCTTTCCTCTTTTAGATCTCTTGGACCCTGTCCTTTGGCCAAGCGTCTGACAGTCTTTCATGGTGCTCTGCACCAGAACGTGGTGGTTCTGCAACAGAAATACAGCTAAACAAGTCCAGCAGGGCTTATCAGGAAAGATGCTCAAATCAAAAATGGTAGGTAATACAGAACATCCCCGCACGCATACTTGCAAGGTACACAGGTTCATCCAAGACTGAATGAAAACTGGGGTTAAGTAACAATGTGAATTTGGGGGATGTTGATGAGAAAGCCAGACTATGGCTGGTTGTCCTCCACACCCCATTGGTGGCAAAGGAGAGCATAGTACTGCACTTTGAACACAGTCACGTGCCAGGATCTAACCTAGAGCATCTGTCCTTCAGAAACTGGGGATGGTTCTGCTGCTTTTATTTTTAGTTCATGCAAAATTCCTAGACAACAATAGTTCTGTAAGTGGAATAGAATCAATAGAAGTGCTTTGAATAAAAGCAAATCAGAAAATAGGCCTGGCATTGCTTCCTTTGGCCTCGGAGCACTCTTATAGTCATTCTTCTGTGAATGAGTAATGCTGGGCGTGGGATCTCCCATTCATCAGTGAGGCTGCGTTGACTGTGAAAAATCAGAACTGTAGGTTAGTCTGAGGCACACAGCAAACTGAATAAACACAGCAGTGGTGGTAGATATCCTGAGAGTGTAAAGTGAAATTTCAAAGCAAGAGAGAAAAGTTCAGATCGAGGTGACTCAGTTGCTGAGTGTTTACCTTGGCCCCATGTGCAAGTCTGTAAATAATACAGTATATTAATACACTGGAATGCTTTCAGCCATGACTGTTTCAGCAAAAAGCAATTTCAACCTGTCAAATATCCATGTGTTTCCATAGGTGAGGTGCTGTAAGAATCTCAGCCTCGGTGTCTCTTTGGGCCTTGTTCATGGATGACTGAAGACAGAGGAGGGTCGTCCACTGGCTTCCACAAATGTTAGCTCAAGACCTATGGGCACACAAAACAGAAAACAACAAGTATCTGTCACCTCAAAAGCAGGGAGCTGACAGAGGTGTCGACCAGATTTTCTTAGCTGTGCACATGAAGGTGTTGCATTAAGGCAAGTCTGTGCTTTGGTTTAAAAAATATGCTCTCGGATGCTCCTTCAGCATCCTGGGTCTGAAAACATGCACAATTTTACACCTGTTTTTCAGTGGATTGCTTCCATTGCAGCATTTTTAGCTGTTTACGCTCCCCCACCAAATTGCATATCAGGAGAAACGGCCATCTCACTGGCAATAAACTTAAATCACGGGGTGTCTGGTCTTGTAGCTGCAGAGTGGCTGCGAGGTCACACATGGGGCCACCCCAGCACCAGCATGGCTACGGACAAGCCCGCTTGCTGTGTGTTGTTGGCAGACTCTTGTGTTCATTAAAGAGAGAGTGGAGGGGAACACAAAAACACAACAGAAAAATGAAGAGGCTAAGGTTGCCTTTTAGTCCTTTGGCTGCTAGCTGATTTTCATTGGATGGGAACATGAAAACAAAGGGAAGGATCAGCCCGAGGCTGAGATCTTTGGACCAAATTCACCCTGACGCAAAGCGGGAGCAGGTCCCTTCAGGAGCTATACCTGCCTACTCCTTGTCTGGCGCCTTCCCATCCTGGAGGATTTGGTCACGCATTTTGCTGTGTGCTGCTTTTCTGCTCTTTAGGCATCACTTTTGGGATCAGGGGACATGAAAACTTCTGATCTTCAGTACAAAGGAGCAAAATGAGCAAACGTATGCCTGCAAGTGATAAAGATGGTATCACCTTCCTCATTGCTGTGTCTCTGTGGGCCAATGTCCCTCATGCTCATCAGCCTCCAGCGCCGAGGCTGGTGGGGCTGTGCCACGGGCAGTGCCACGGAGGAGCAGCCACGGTGCCAATGCTCCACGGCCCCCAGGCACGCTGTTGCAGGCGACCGGCCATGCTGCTGAGCCGGCCGCGGCAGAGACACCACCAGCCATTTCTCGGCAGCCTTCGCTGCTGATTTACGACCGTGCAGGGCATCGTTGTGGCTCAGGGACAGCACAAAAATAGGCTGTGCAGACAGAGTTTCTGCAGCAGCGATAGCGGGTCTGTGGAGATAGGGCTTCCTACAGTTTATCACGCTGCTTTCAATTAGAAGCCTGTCAGAAAAATACAGTCATAGAAACCAATCGCAGCAAAAAATCTGTAAGCATATGTAGATGCCGAAATAGGGGGTAGCATGGAAAATGCAAACCCCTGGAACTGGCTTAGCAGACCCAAAGGGAACAACAAATATTTCACTTGTAAAATAACGAATACCTTGAGCTATTCACAATGAAAAATTTATTCTAAACATTTAACCTCTTTTCTCTCCACGATTTCTCCACAACTATACTCAATTGTTTATGATTTCCCTTCTTACAGTAGCCCATAAATGTTTTATATGAACAGGATTCAGTCTATGCGTGCTCTTGAATACTGAATGGCTTTAGCCTTGATTGTTTGCTTATCCTGATTTGCTCCATGTTCTCTCATTGCTCATCTAAACAACAGAAGTTATTTTTCTTCCGTACTATACAAGTGAGCCTGCACAGATGGGAAGATCATTTGTTATTAACTTTGCTGAGAACATACAAGTGACCACGGAAGAGATCCACATTTCAGATAAGAGGGAATGCATTTATTTCCCCAACATATTTTTATGCTGTTATAAACCTATTGCCCAAGGAAATCAAAGCACTCCCTGCATTAAATTAATTCTCACAGAATTCTGGTGATTACTACCCACATTTTACAACTGAAAAACATGGAAGAAAGAGGACATCAGTGATGTGCCTTGGCTTACGCAGAGAGAAGGTGAAGGAAAAACGAAGAACTGAAGATATACTTTGCTGCAACAAGGTCTTCTTTAGCAGTGAAGCCACTCTTGATTTTTCCAAAATGCTGTCTTCTGATAATTAGTGGAAGAGCACTATCAAAAATTGGGGATTTTAATTTTTGCTTTTCTTTTCTATAGTTGAATCTCTATACTGAGATTTACAGGTAGGTGAAGGGATGAACTCTTTGCTTGGTGAATCCATCCAGTGCTTACCTCATCTGCTTTTCTGGAGGAAAAAATTATGCCTGTCTGTCTATCTGTCTGCTTGTGCTGGTATACGTTCTTAATTTTCACTTTCTTCAGAAGTAATTTCTTTGCTCATATTTCACTAATCGAGTATCTTCTATAGATCAATTTTCATTACATTGCATTTCTGCCTCACTGGTTATGAGGAATGAGGCATGAACTGTAGACCATATCTCATCCTGGCCAGGGGAGATAATCAAAGAGATGGTTAAATCTGCTTCCTGTTCAGTCTGATAATTTTGAGCAATAATCTTTTTTTTTTTTCTCTCTCCCCTCTGACCCCTGCGAATATGACTTATTAATCAGAGCTTCAAATGAAAGAGGAGGGGAAAAATAAAACTACATACAGTACCATACTGTGGCCCAAATTAACAACTTCATTCAGTGATTCTCTCCTGGATTCAGAACTGCAGTAGAACAAATCACATTCTTAATCTTTTAATTAGAATTTTTTAATTTGAGTCATGTGAAGTTGCACTCGATAACATAAAGACACAAACGTGACACTTAGCAGGGGGAGCTCCTGAACAATTTGTAAAAAACTGCCAAGGAGCTTCAGTTGATTCTTGATATTTTTGAAGAAAAATATGCATAGAGAAAGAAATACTGGTTTATAATGTTGCCAGAGTCTTATCTGAAAATCAGAGATTGCACCAAAACAATGGTGCAAACTATCGTACTTCAAGATTATCAGAAAACAGCTGTAAATATGTTTATTATCTGTGCTCTATTTTGGACTCTTTTGGCATATTAAAGTTCTGGTTTACAATGCAACGTACCCCAGGTATTCAGGAATCCCAAATCACTCAAAAATCATTATATTGATTTGATATGCATAAGATTTAAGTTCTTTCTACTCAACTCTAGGAACTGGACATAGAGGCTTCAAAATTTAAGAGCCCTGAGTACTAAAATATCCTCCCCCCCCTCTTTTTTTTCTCTAACTGAAAGTTAATAGAAGATCACAAGAACAGATACGTTGGATCAGATTCAAGGTCCAGCCAGCCCAGGACTGTGTCTCTAAGAGTAACAAATATTACCTACTTTGGGAAGAATATAAAAATAGGCAGTAATGGAGTGACATTCTCTTAATATAGTTACCAGCCTTCTGTGACTGCAGCTCAGGGAATGCCTGCATCAGAGATGGCATCTTGGTGTTCAACAGCCCGTGAAGATTTTTCTTCCATTAATGTATTCAATTCGTTTTAACCCTTTTAAGCCCGTTAGATCCATAGCATCCTGTGGCAATGAGATCCACAACTTAGATGCCTGTTTTGTGAAGAAGACATTTGTTCTTGCATGTCTTCTCAATCTGCCAACTAGAACATGGATGCTTTACCCCAGATTCCTTTGTTCTGGGAAAGAGAAAACAGTCACTCCCAAATGACCTTTCCAGTGCTGCTCAGGACTTAATAGAGGTCTCTGTCATATTCCCACACTAGTCTATTTGTCACTCCATGAACAGAAGTGATGGCACATCTTTGGTCTGCCTGGTTGCCTTTCTGTGTAGCTCTTCCTCTGCTATTATTTTTTTTTTAGCAGCGAGTGGGGAGAGAAACATTATCCAGATTTATATATATTATGGCATAATGATAAATAGCATAATGATGTGACATACATAAATAAAACAGCACGAGTTAGCAGACCTGATAGTGGAAGCAGCACTGCTGACCCATTAGCAACACACAAACTCTAGTTTAGATGGTGCTGTACGAGCATTTTAATCAGATTTGCAACTTCACTTCCATGAAATAAAAAAGATGCACTTGTTATTGAATCATTATACCTGGTTTAGAAATTTCAACTCCTATGGAAATGAAAATACTATAAACTTCAGTCTGACATGTCAATTTTATGTCAACTTGTACTTATCGCCCAGCAAGGGTTTCAGGCTTCATTTTTGCTTTCAACTCCTCAAACTTTGGTAATATTTTCAGGCGTCTAAGTGGAATATTTCTGATTCTACTTTGGCATTGATCATTTCAATTCAAATGTAAGAACTAGGAAAGATGGAAAAATACAGCTTCTTTTTTCTGTTTTTAATAACTTTTCAGCATATCTGTACAGCTGAAGTTCTTCCATGCCAAAAGTTGAAATTTATCATAGAATAGCTCCAGTTAGTGAAAAGGGCTTTGAGTGTTTTGGTAGAACTGACTGTGTGACTGATTTAAATCAACCTAGAGACCTATCAGTGCACAGCAGTGTTCGTTCTGTATGGGCGGTGGCAAAGTCAGGGCTAATTTATCACTACAGAGAGGAGTGCATTGATGTTACAGAGAAGAGCACCTTGCAGAAATCTTTAATCAGGTGTCCATGGGTCAAATGCATGCAGGTGTTACCAGAGCTGCTACCTGCTTTAACTCATGGCTGATGTGGGACACACACTGCATGAGTTATGCTGCATGTATTCAGGGGTAGCTATCAGTCCTCAGGTCACTGTGCCAGAGGGGCTCCCCAGGGAAAGCAAGCGGCAAACCCCTGAAATGGCACACAATGTTTCCTTCTTCTTCCTCATGGCCTCATCTTGGCATAGGTGCCAACTTCCCTTCAGTTGGTTTCCAGTTCTCCTGGGCATTTGTGGGATGGGTGGAGAACAGCATTGCACGCACGGAAAGAGAGAGCCCCAGAGCGCGCATTGCAGAGCGCAGTGTGCTGCATGCTCACTTTGCTCCCGTATGTCCCCGTTGGACCACAGAGGCAGCAAGCCGGGGTGCTGGCAGGGCTGGCAAGTGACTGTCCTAGGGACACGGGGCCATCTGAGCTGCAGAGAGGCGGACCCCAGCCCTGCAGTG
The DNA here is from genome assembly GCF_000708025.1 of Charadrius vociferus. Lineage (NCBI taxonomy): Eukaryota > Metazoa > Chordata > Aves > Charadriiformes > Charadriidae > Charadrius > Charadrius vociferus. The sequence continues at coordinate 610,787 of NW_009647676.1, forward strand.
AAATACAACCCACTTCTGCCTTCAGGGTCTTGCTGCTGTGTCAGCAACACCTCCTAATCGTGAGGTGCACGGAGCAGCCTGATGATGACGGACATATACGTGACCTATACTTCTCTCTTGGGTTGTTGTCTATGTGAAACACATAGGGAGCTGGAGGGCAAAGGGAGCAGGACTGTGTGTGTGCAAAGGACAGATAGGCCGCTCCAGCCCCAAGGCAGAGACTCGGGCCATGACAGATCTTATCTTCCTTACAATATTTACTCTGCAAGTCATGAAGCTGAAAGAAGCTTACTTTTGTGGACAGCTAATTTTTAAAACATAATAGTGTTAGATGGGGAGGAGTAGTTGAGAGGTTTTTATTTTGGGGTGGTTTTTTTTTAATATATATTTACTTCCCCCAAACCACATGGAGCAGTAAAAAGCAATAGCTATCATTATTGTGTATCTTTCCATGGAGCCTCATTAGTATCAGGGCATCTGCAGTGCAAAGAATTGTGAGTACTATTTGTTTAACTAAACCATTACAAGCAGCCACTTTCTGGACAATTTGTAACAAAAATATCTGTTTAGTTCTCTTCTTTCTTCCTCCTACCACTGCTACTCCTGGCTTTGCTCCCAGACAACTCTCCTCTTCAATGCAGAAAATGTCCTTTATTACAAGTCAAAATCAACACATCCCAATAATTAAAAAATGTTTGCTATGATAATTTATCATTTTTTTTTGTTCCTGCCTGGTTTGGAGTCTATGATGTATATTCTGCATCTACTACAGCAATGCTTATTTTCAACATTCCAGCCCAACAAGAAATTCCACGGAAGGGTTATATTTCATTGCCTGCAAAAAAATAATTAAAAACAGAATGACGATTCTAAGAGACAAGACTAATCTGACTTTCAGAAATTGGAGGCTGTTTGAGAATACAGGCCAATATATTTATGTATGCCAAATACTAACACAATCCTGGAGTTATTTAGGTGTCTCCTTTGATTTCAGGGTGTCAGACAACTAATTATTTTTGAACAAAGCTTAAGCAAGACTTCGGGAATTAAGTTCTTACTTCTGGGGACTTAGTTCTTGTTGAAACTCTGCAGGTGTGGGGCATGGTGATTCTCCTCAGCCCATTTGAAAAGGTCTGCTCATCTTTTGCTGTCAATAGAAGTTGGGAACTCCAGCCCTAGTCAGTAGAAGATGTGTTGACATGAGGGTTTTAGTTCACATCAGGAGTGGTTTTTTTACAGGGACTCACCTGGTTGTCCCCACTGGGCTTTGTTTCACACTGCGCAGCAGGTGCAGAAGCCACAGAATGGATTCATTTTGGAAGAAACCAGATGGGATGATGCAATGTATTTGCACATACAAATGCATTTAATGAATGTCATGTGCTCTTCAGTCCACAGGACTAGCCCAGAGCTCCTCCAGCATAACCTCTCCCCAGCACACAGGTATCGTGGCCTTCAGGTTCATCCTCTACAAAGCTGCTGCCTGCTGCTGTAAGCGGGCCCAAACCCGAGCTGAGGGTAATGAGCTTTGCTAAACTGCTGCCAAAATATTCATCTCATTGCAAAATACAGTCCATGACAATTTAAATATGTTGTTGCCAGAGTTACTGAAGTGCTGTGCTACCCACAGCACTTACTCATAGTGAAGTGCACATGGTGTGCGGAAGAGAAAGGAGGCAATGGGGCAGGGCAAGGATGCAGGATGTATTTTCTTATCATGACTGATAAGGGAAGCTGCTCTTTCAGCATCAGCAGGGCATTGCAAAGCCAAAACTACTGGACTCTGACCTTTGTAAGTCTCCAGGCTTGTGCTTTTCTGTGTTTGTGACAGCATTTCAAAAGGACTCCTTTACATCCCCTATAAACCAAGCTGTGTTTACCATCTCGTATGAATCCACCTTTCTTCAGGGATCTCTATTACCTGTTTAAATATGATCACTCTCTCACTGAAATCTGTTTAACTGCACAGGTATATGTGTTGTCAGTACTTCTATGCAAGTTTCCATCCTATATGAACAGCATACCTGGGTTTTCAATCAAACTCTGAAGCTGTAACTCGGATCAGCAGTCTGATATAGACTTCTATTTCACTTCTTTCTTGTGCCATTAGGATGGTATGAATATTTCTATTTTTCTGTAAATGAAAACCAGGGACCTTTTTAAGTTTGACAATGACTGTATTTGCTCAGGAGCCGGGCATTTCTTCCTTATTTTCTTTTATGAGTGTTCCTCATATATGACATTTAACTTAAAAATTTACTGTCTTTGTGAGAGAGAAAGTGGCTTGCAGAGGTAGGCATTGCTTATGCAAATTGTTCAGTCCTCTGGGAAAAGGTTTAGTCACTTGTCATTAGTTTCCTTATTACCGACTGTAATGAACAGTTACTGGTTTCAATATACATTTTCAAATGTAATATTTAATAAAACCTCACCTTTTATACAGAAAAACCATTTGTGAACCACTCATAGAAAATCTACAGCCTGACAGGAAAATGTGTTCATTTTTATTCTCTTACTGTTAGTCACCATTACGAGACAAAGCCAAACACGCGTACACGGATAGTGCGCAGAATTAATTTCATCGAGAACAAAGAAACACATGGTGGCAGGGCAAACAATGTTAGGGGTTTTCAATGCTCCGCTGACTGGGATATTCGGTCCCCTGGACTCTTCCACTGCTGTTCGTTTTATTATTCCTATAGATTCGATAAGACCTGATCCAGCTCTGTACACACAGTTCTTTTACTTCTTACACGGCTTGTTTCTATGGTAATACTAAACCGGGAGATTTCTAATTACTCATACTTCCTTATTTAGAAAAAAAAAGTGTCAGATGCCATAAACTGAACCGTTTTAACCCCTGATACTTCGTAAATGCATTACTTTGCATCAGGGTATGGCAATGCTTCTTGCTGCTACGATTACCTGAAGTGACCTCGACTTTACAGGAAGAAAAAACTTTTTTTTTTTTTTTTCAGATGAGATAGTTCCTCACTTTACCCCTCATTTCATTGCTTTGGCTCCTGACAGTCATGGGAAGAACGGCAGTGGCACGGCTCTCTCCAGCATCTGTTACAGTGAGATGTGCACGATGTTTTCAAAGGAGAATTACCTTCCAAGTTGCAAAGGAAAGCCGCCGTAAAGGGAAAGTGTGCTCAACACGGTGTTTCAGCTCAGCTTCCTAATTATTCCCTCAGGGAGCAGAATTTTTTCCAGTCGTAATCAGGATAAGTCTGGCCCTTCAAAGCAGATGATTTCCTGAATTTTACGCAGTTTGGGGGCCACCTGTAGAGGGTGAGGAGACCTTGTTCAATGGCACATTGCCATCAGCAACCGTTTTTGTCAGACCTTTGCTGCTTTCCCTGACGCTATTCAGGAACGGCGCTTCCCACTGTCCCACAGGGGTACAAGGACAAACTTCACACTCGGTTAGGTGCTATCTGTCTCCTCTGCTAGGAGCCACAGACAGTGTCTGCTCAGACATCTGCTTCTGTCCCACAGACATCACTATGATCCCACCTCCGCGTAGGTGACTTTTCCAAGGAAAGGAGATCTTCAGCCTCACTGCTCCTCACTTTCTTAGTGTATTTCCCATGATTATCATCTGGCAGGTCCCAGCAGCCAGGGGCTGTCCCCATCCTTAGTGGGGCTACAGTCTTCTTTTGCTCAAAAAGGAGACCTACCTCCTATAACTACCTTCAAAACAACAGTCTGCTGCCGGCTCATTTGGACTGCGAGCTAATATTTCTCTGCTGTTGATGGCAAAGATTAAATTAGTCTTGAGGGGTTTGCTTCTTTCCCAACTTGTCCAATCTAGAAATCCCCCTGGCATGGGGAAAGCAGCCACCATCCTCGCAAAGACCTTTCACACTTCACAGACCCTGAAAGATTTAACATCACAATTTCAACAGAAAAGCAACTTAATTGGCCAGGCTCTCACTGATCAAAACTTCGTCCACCTAATGAAAGAGAATACTCGCAAATCCTGAAACTTGAACATCAAAGGTGACTCAGAAGAGATTGCCCAAGATGGCCTTGGGCATCCCTTTGGAAATGAGGGTTTGGCGCACCTTCAAGAAAGCATCCTAGTCAGGAAAGCATTTAGATGTGCGCCTGATACGAGGTGCATACTTAGGAGCTTTCCTGGAAAGGACCTCGGTTAACAGGTACCATTGCATAACCCCTGGCAAAGAACTTGGGTGTAGCATCTATATTTTTCAAATGTTGACAATTACCTTTAAATGAATACATTTCTCACCACTACCTGACTATTTCAGAGTTAGAAAAACTCCCCCCTGGAGAGAACCATTTGAAAAGGCCATACTCAGGTCTAACCTCATGAAGTACCCCTTAAATTAAATGCACTCTTAAAACTCATTCATTCATTCCAGTGATAGGGCGTATCAGGGCCACAGCGAGGTTAGATAAGAGGGATTGCTCTCCAGGGATGCTGGTAGAGTGGGCAAATATGTAAATACAGCTAAGAACTTAATTTTTAATGCTGGGACTTGGCTGAGGCAATTACCACTTAACGCTGTCCTTCCCTGAGGCAAGCAAGTTAGCTAAAATGAATGAGGGGAGGACTGTGCCAAAAAGACTCGCTTTGCTCCAACTAAAAATAATGTATCAGGACAGCAATGGAAGCAAATGATCATATCCGGTATGAGCCAGGAATTGCTCTATCCAAGCCTGCCTTTGAGCAACAGAACATAGAAGGTGATGCCCTTGAGTAAGACTTTTCAGACTTAGCCCCCTGACAATTTATATACTTCATTATAAAATATTAAGAATGACAGCTGATATATTATAACACTTCGGTTCCACACACACCATGTAAAATAGGCTGTGTGTATCCAACCGAACAATTTAATAGCCCACTGATAAATTTGGGGTTTGTTTTCTCAAGGCTTCGGCGAGGAAAAGACCTTCCGTAAAAATACCGTACAACGTATCCTTCAGATTGCCGCGTCAACACCAAATACGGCTTTCTCAGGCCTTCTTCCATCCCTGCACTCTGCTCGCCGCACCTGCTGTAAGAGAGAGGTGGCAGAGGCACTGTGTACAAAATTGGGACTCCACGGTCTTCAACGTACTGTGTCCTGTGGGACACAGCAGCGTGTAAGGCTGCACATTCATCGCGTGATGGTGGACTGCATGTTAAACTGGAGTTGGTAATTTACCTTTTTACTGGGTTCCAGAGTGACTTCTGTGGGTGCTGGGCATACTCACCTCCTGTTGACCGCACAGTGCCTCCTGGGTGGGAAGGAGTCTGAGGCCAGAGCTCCGGGAGCATTGGGGGTTACTTGGGTTAAAAGGTATAAAAATAAATAAACATACCAACAAAGCAAGTGGAGAAATGAGTAATAGTAAGAGATGACGGTTCTCTGAGGATTTCTTCAGATGTTTCCGGATACCAAATTGTAAGGTTTGACCAAATGCAACATTTTGTGGGAAACTTGTGGTTTGGGAGGACAGTTGGTCAGAGAAGGAAAAAAAAAACCACACAAAAAAAAAAACCCTGAAAAGTTTTATTTCAGCTAAGATGGAAATTTTGCGCAAGGGAAAAAAAACCCCACCACCTGCTTCCTTCCAACACATTTTACAAAACAACCATTTAACCTGTCTAGTTGTGACATTTAGGAGGTGCTATTACTTATCCTGAGACAAATTTGGGTTTTTTATGTTCTGTAAACAAAGGTTGTTGCTATATATTATAATAGGGTCTGTTAATTTGAACTCTGTCCATTTGTTTTAATGGGAAATATATCGCACCTTTTTGGACTACTGTGAAAAGAAATCCGTAGTCAGGAATCCCTTCCTGTTGTTAATGAAGTAGTAAATGAAGAAACAGAGAAGCAGCTGCAAGTGGGAATGCTAAGTTTTATAATCAGGTAAGCCTATTTACATGGATGCTTTAGCGTACGTCTTCGCTAGAAAACTCAGCCACACGTTTTGTTTTTAGTACGGGTTTGTGTAATGAGTAAGATCCTAATGCTGATAGAAGAGCATCTAAATCACTTCTGCATTAGAGAGATTGATGTCCCTTTTGTTCCTCCTTTAACTGCACTCACTGATGAAGATGATGCAGATAATTAATTACAGCTATGAAGGATGAAAGTGAAAGGGCCATATTCCCTCCTCAGCCCTGACCCTGCACTGGATTAACATCAAGGAGGTTGCAGGGTCAAAGGAGTTCAGGAAAAAGCCTTTGGTAATAAATTATACTGAGATTATGTCCTGTAACCTAACTGCAACTCTTCCATCAGCAAGTAAATATCAAGTGTAAAGAGCTCTTAAAAAACTAAAAGTCATCCTTTCTTCCTGCGAGGAAAGTGTGGCAGAAGATGGATGCGCTTCCCTAAGGCTCTGCAAGGCAGATTATTTGACAGCCTCTTCTGCACCAGGACAGCCCTCACTGGGTCACAGGTGTACCTGTAGGTGCTTCTCTTACCGTGTTTGAGGGAAATATAGGACACAAGTGTGCTGCTTTGCCCTTTGTCAACTTGGAGTCATCTTCTAGTTTTTCACTTGCTAAACAGGAACCTGTATGTGAGCTGCAGAGCAAGTTTTGTTAAGAAATAACCGGCAAGCACCCAGTTTTAGAGATGAGACAAATGTTCATTTTTAAAAGTTTTGGTAGGTGAAGCCAGTTTGCCAGCCCACCCCGCTGCCAGCTGCTACCTCCAGCACCGTTGGTGAAAGATGCCAAATGAGTTACACAAACCCAAACTGGCCACAATTGTATCATTAGCCTGATCCAGGCACCCCGTGACTCTAGGGAATGTGTGTGACCCCAACTCCTCTCCGCCAGGGGAAGCAAAATCCACTGCAGAGGGACAACAGGAAAACGTGGCTGTTTCTGCAGCAATGGTCCTTACACTGGAGCTGCCGTTGGCATAAAACAGAAACATGGGAAGTGTCTGAGGGAAGGAAACACATGCCAGGATGTCTACAGAGAGGACAGCCTCCATGTATCTGTAGATGATAGATAAATCCCCAGTCCAGAACTTCCACGGACTTCAGCATGAGTCTCTCTAGCTTTAAAAGTCCCCGCTTCTGGGCGTTTGGTACCGAAAAACTCTGGGAGATGATATCCATCAGATTGGGCTGTTTCAGCTTAGGAAATCACAGGTGCACAGGGCGCAGCATGAGCCACGCTGTCCACCATCACCGGTGGTGACAGACGTGGAAGCACATGGCCATAGCCAAGACCAAATACACCTCTCACCTATGATGCTGGGATCCTCAAGCAGGAGAGAGGGACCAGCCAGCAGTGACCTGCAGCTACATCTTCATACCACAGTTCTCCTTAGCAGGTCTCCTCATGGGCGTTAAAACTCAACATGCAAAGACGAGGGGATGTTTTTTAGCTTGACTCTGTCTCTCTGCACTGCAGTCTCCCTTCTGCACAATGAAGATAACAATTCCTGTGCACACTGATGACAAAATCATCCACCAGGACCTCAAACACTGCTGTGCGGAGTTCCAGAGAAGACCATATAAAAATAGCATATCTTTTGATCTTCAAACTCTATTAAATGCAGCCTGCAGATGCAGTAAAATCCTCAAATTGTTCTCTGGACACAAAAATAGGTTTCTTGCCACTATAACACAAAGCGACAGGATTAGGAAGAAATCTGGCAGTTTTCAGACGCTACCAAAAAAGCCAGGCAATTCGTTTGGCTTTGAGCAGCAGGTTTTTGACAGGTTGGCCACTCTGCCTTACCTGAAAACACCTATATTTGGGATTTTTTCCCCTTCGAGAGATGCCTGTGACCTGCGGAAAGCAGCAGGGCTCATGAGCATACCTACCTACAGGGCCGGTTTCACGGTTTTACAGTTTCACAGTTTTAGCACCATCTCATTGGTGGTCCTGAGCTGTGCCCATGGCATGGCACTGTCATCACTCTTCTACCATGAAACATCCAACTGCCCTACTCTGCCCTACTCTGCACCCTTTCCCCCCGACAGCCCCAACCCACTCGGTGGTGGTGAACCCCTCTGCGCCTCAGCTTCGGCCCTAACCTGCTCCCAGGGCATGGGGTGGTCTCTCTTCCTAGCGATGGGAAGGGTTGGAGACCCCATGGGTTTCCTCCATCTCTATTTCCAGGCCGCCCTTTCCATCAGTTAACTGGGACAGCAGAGCTGCCGTAGCAGGTCAGTATGGGTTCCATGCATCCCTAGGGATGTGGGATCCCAGAATCTATGCAGCAGGACAGGTCACATAAACAGTGGAGAAGCAGCTGGGTCTCAGCTCACACAGAGCTGCTCAGAAGGGACCGGCACTATTTCCTCTAACATGCATAATGCTTTCCCATCTCTAAAATAACGGAGTTACAGCAAATTCAAGTTATTTATTTCATAGCTTTGGGGATCCCCCCCTCCCCTTTTTAATTTTGTCTTCATTTAAAAGTACCTTAACATAACGCCCAGGGGGAAATAGGAGGTTGCATTAAAAGGGAGGGAAGGCTCTGCACCGTTTCTCTTTTCCTCCAAGCCCGGCTTCATAGTTACCGTTACAAAAATAGGAAAAAACATCCTACACAGAGATCACCTCCCCGTGTAGCATTTATGGCTACGTGACACAGAGCTTAAAAACATAAACCACTAGACTCCACGTGGGCAGGACTTGACTAACAGTCCATCTGCGGAGCAAAGAACTAAAGATAGAGCCCCGACGGCTTCCTCGGCTCGCTCCGCTTTCCAGAGCAGGTGGGACGCTTCTGCTGCAGGGGCCATTTTTGGGAGCCTCAGGAAATCGGCGTCTCCTTCTTGCAGGGCGGGCTCTCGGGCGGGTGCGGGGAGGAAGCCGGGGACGGAGGGAGGAAGGCGGGCAAGGGGGGCCATGCTGGAGCCGCCCC
>NW_009647676.1:620926-640423 GCF_000708025.1 Charadrius vociferus
ATATAAAAGAAGAAGGAGGGAAAGATCGCCGCGGGCGAGCGGATCGCCCCGCGGGGGACGGGAGGGGGGACGGGACGGGCCGGCGGCGCCCCACGCAGCCCCCGTCCCGTCCCCCGCGGGGCGATCCGTTCCCCCGTGGGCAACTGGGGGGTTGCACCCAGCGAGTCGGCTATCCCGTGGCAATAAAGCCAGAAAAATCTCGGGAGTATCACGAGGAGTAGCATCACCGGAGAGTAATTAGCGTTTAGGGGACTTAAGGACCGGAGAAGCATGTTTATGTGTTCGGTTTGTCGCCGCGAAGAGTTGGGGAGCAGAAGAGTTGTTGGCCGGCTCTGCCCACGCCTTGTGTCAAAAGCAGGACGGCGCTTAACCACCGCCCGAATGTCAAATCCTTCCCTACGTAACCAGTTCGCAGGTTGCCCCTGAGTTGCGAGCGTCCAAAACCAGCTTCTGGTAACAGGGGCTTGAAGGGAGCTTTTCCTTCGGCGTGTTGCGTGGTAGGGAAGCTCCATGAGGAATAAATCCCATTCCAGAGAATGTAGCGAAAAGCCTGATGATTCAGCATGCTGCATTCACTGACCGAGCGTGGCAGCTCCTGCGAGGAAGGATGCAGCGCTATGGGCAGATGTTAACGCTACCTGAAGCTGCAAGCTTCCTACGCAGTAGTGGCACATGTGAGGTTGTGGGAAAAAAAAAAAAGAAAAAAGTAATTTGCTACCAATTTTTCATTTTAAACAGCTGCTTCTGATAATTCAAACAAACAACCCTCTGGTGCTTTCTATGGTGAGTGAGTTATAGTTCTTTTTGTACTTTACTTGCTTCCCAAAGGGATAATTGCTTATCTGTGGCTCCAAACTGTGCAGCAAATGAATTGAGGCTAATAATATAAGCTTGTAACTTACCATAGTGAGAAATCTAAAGTGGTAAAGAAGGTGAGAACTTTTTACAAGAAATACTGTAGCAATTTTGCTATGTTTTAAGAAAAGATAAACACGAGACAGAGATGACATTTTAGAAGTGGAACAGCAGAACAGTATTCCGAACAAAGCAAAGGTTATTTTGTAAGATGCAATTGCTCCTTTAAAAGATACTGTCTTTTGAAGTCAAATGAACTGCATAAAAACTTCTACAGGAAAATATCACAGGGCAAATCTTTTAGTCAGGGTTCTGATTTCTTCTATGAAAGGCTTATTTAGAAGTACCATCTCAAGGGCATATTGAGATATTTATTATTCAACAGCTGTATGAGAAACTGTACGCACTGTCAAATCAGAATGCCCAGGTTGTGGGCTGAATGCTCTCCAAATCCTTGGTGTACGCACTCTCGCTCCATCCCTTTTCCCTGAGATAAAGGGACTCCTGCTTTTATCCTTGTTTATGTCTTTACTCGCACAACTGTGTGTGTGGGGCGGGCCTTCACCCAGCGAGGGAGAAGATATAAAGAGCACAAAGTGTCTTTGTCTCACACAAGGATTGTCCGCAACCAATGCTGAGATTCAATGGCTGCTTGTTAGTAAAGCCCTCATGGTGAAAATCATCCCCAAGGTGGAGAACGGGAGGGTTATGACCCCTTAACTCACCTACCACTGTATCCTGCGGGTGCAGTGTTTGAGTGACAGGAATCTCTCTGTCTTCCTAAAACAATCAAGATTTATGGTACTGCTGCTGCAATAGTGGTTTCATACTATGCCGAGCAGAGAAAGCTGACTGAGATGCTGGGTAATTTATTTAAATGCAACCAAGGGCTTCAGAAATGAGTAGCAGTTGACAAATTTTACTTTTCCTGAGGGCAAGTGTGGTTTCCTTCAGTCTGCCTCAAATGCAGGCTACAGAATCCATGAGGTACTTCAGCTTCACAAAGAGGAAAGGATCAGCTTGGTAAGAGAGGGAAGGAGTCAGGGACAGCAGGATATGGGGCAGTTAACATCTCGTGGCCTTGGTGTCTCTGAGATACCTACGCCTTTTGGAGATGTTTCAGAAACAAGAACATATGGATATTTTTCTATGACCTCACTTTGTGAGGTGTGCCATGCCAGGCTGGTATGACTTGGCCAATTGCCCTATCAGACTGTATCAGAACACCTGGTGCTGAATATGGTTTGGTCATTTGGGCTGTCTTCTGCTCATTTAAAACTGTTGGCAAATGGCCACTCACCAGGTACCTGTTCTTCAACGTTAAGTCTACCAGTCTGCCTCTTCCTCTGAGAAGCAACAGGGACTCCTGTGCCATCACTTTTGCTCCTCAGGCAGGAGAAGCTGCTTCTCCACGAGGGCAGTGGGGACAGCTTACTGAGGAGGACACAGAGTCTGTCTAAAGTGCGTTGGAAATAACCTGGGCATTGCTGGTGCCGACTGGTAGTGTGGGGCTGGAATAGTTATTTCAGCCCTATGATTTCGTTTGTAATGGCCTGATTTTCTTTTAGTCTGATACTCTAAAGCTAAGGCCCCTCTCTGACAACAAAACTCTCAAATAGTATTTCTTTCAGCTCTTGCAAGTCCAAGGGTTCTCAACTATTTATCATTGTCTCTTTTGGCTAATTGGCATTTTTCTGTGTTGTTGGTTTTTTGTTTTTATTTTGTTTGACCATTCCTCCAAACTCCAGTGAAGTATTTGGAGGAGTTAACAACAAATGACAGTCTCTCCACCCCCCACCCCCACACACGCTCCCAAATGGATAATCACAAGGGTTCATCTTTGGTTAATCTTTCCAAAAAAAATTGGGGGCCTTCAAAATTGCTGAAAGTTTTGCTAAAACTTTTCATTCAAATTTACCTTAAAACAGCTTTAATCCCGGTCCTTCTTCTCTGAAGTCTTGCAACGCTGAAACCTTAATAGTCAAGTTTTAAAAACATAGCGTGATTCCAGAAGAGGGAGAAACAGTAGACTAACACAATTAGGTGAGTGGAATGCATTTTTCCCTCGGGCACCTCTGGAGAGTGATACTCTATCATGTTAAAAACCGTCAGCTGCTGTCTCAGGCGGAGCTGGGCCCGGCCGGTGGTTGCGTGAGCTGCGGGAGGGCAACCTGCCGCTGGTGCAGAAAGCCCCAGTGGGGACCGTGCCCACAGCAGCGCTCTGAGTCACTGGTGGCCCAAAGACCAACTCTTGCATGATGGCCCACGTGGTGTTGTCGGGTGAGGTTTAAATGAGATCCTGAACCTTTCAGCACCTTTATATATATTTTCTTTATTTATTTTTATGCATGTATGTGTATAAAAGTCAATGTTTCGGCTTAGCTCCTTTGAGGATAGCTACAATTGCTGATGTGAAATCCTGGCAGCTTCAGTGCAGCTTGATTTCCCACTGATGAAAAGGTGAGGTGATTTGGGGGAATCCATGTATGGCTTTTGTGTCCTTTTTGTCATGGGGTGGCTGGGGATCCTCCCTGCTGACAGTCTGTACGGTGCCCATCTCTGGGACCAGTGACGTCAAAGACAGAGCAATGGGTGCTCTAAATGGGGGAAGAGAAACTATGGGGTTTAGTCCATCTGCAGGAAAAGTGGGTGGGGAAAGAGCCTCAAACAAGGTCTTTTTTTTCAAGGGGTTTGAAAAGACACGTCATGGACTGTAAGGAAGCAGCAGTGACTCATCTTCTGCATTTGGGAAAGTCAGGTGAGGGAAAAGGGGACTGACAGCAGGGCTCGAGAGAGGGTAGAGAGTGTGGAACCTGAACTGCAGGGGAAGGATCCTGAAAACAAGAATACTATAGGAAAGCTGTCAGGGCAAGCATATTGTTATCTAACTGGATCCCAGAACAGTTTCCCGTTGCATTTGTCCCCGATGAGCTGAAGTGTAGCCCCAGCACGCAGGCGCAGGACAGGCAGGATTAAGGTGCAGGCCTGTTCTGGGAGCGCTGCCCAGTGTCGGCCGCCAGCAGCGGGGCTGCCCCGTGCTATTTTTATTATGGCCGTGTCCAGAAAATGTTTTTAAAAGGCTGAAGGAAAGAAACCCTGCTGCCTAACAGAGTCCCTGCAGCAAGAGCGGGGCTTCAAGAGGGGCAAGTATGCTCAAATCTGATCAGCAACTGCTGCCCTAAAGAGGGGACAGTTCTTCACAGTGTTCTGGGAAAGATGCCTGATGGTGGTGAAGAGAAGGAGATAGAGAAGAGGAAAACATGACAAAGTTTGTGGGGACAGCCTTGATGATCCTGGTTGAACGTCACCTCAGTCCCAGAAACTCCTGCATCTGGTGCCGAAGAGTTTTGCGTTCATCCAGCCTCATTCCACTGAACCTTGGATGAGCCCAGGTTTCAGATTTGTCCCATTTAAAGTTTAGGTTCTAGTGCTTTACAGGAGCCTAATCCTTAACCTGGTCTCTTCTGAGAATGGCTTGCCATGTTACTTTTTCACCTTCTGGGAAGATACCAGTAGTATTTCTTCAGCAAGGCAATTTCTGATATTGGGTACAACATTTACTCAAGTTTAGTCCTTTTTCCTTAAGGGATAAAATTAGTAGGGTCCTAACACTGGATAATCTACCATGTACATAAATGACAAACTTTCAGGTTGATCTAATTACCAATGCCAAACACCTTAAAAATAACAAGTTGCCGGAAAATACAAATCTTGCATCGATTTGACAGGTGAGAAGGGAAGAAGGATGCAACATTCCTGGTCTATCAGCTATAAGCTTCAGACACCTCAGTTGTTTTAATCTAGTAAATCTTAAATTGTTAAAGTCAGCAGGGAAAAATCTGTCTCTTATTTCACCGCATGGTTTGGTTGTGCAACGTCTGATGTGAAATGGCCGAATATCTTCTCAGGCTGCTCCTTCCAGAGGAATTTTATTAAAATGGGCTTTGATCTGGTAACCATTTTATGTCCCAATTAATACTGGCTTGAATATACAGTAGTAACAGTCTCTTTGGACAGTTTGAATCACACTGCAAGCGAAGCATGTCAGGCTTTATCAAAGGAAAACAATGTTTTGTTTGGCTTTACAATATTCTGACTAAGTAGAAACGCTGGGAGTAAACATATTCTTGAAGCTTCATTGCAATATGGCACTTGAAACTAACCTTGGATGTCATGACTCATCTTTGCTGGGAATGCGGCATCCCTTGACCAGCTTATGATTCTGAATCCAAGAATATTTGCAAGCCAGAGGCAAAGACCGAGACTAAGAGGCAAAACTGAAGCAATAGATGAATACCTCTCTTGATTTCCATCAGAATCTTGAGTTCTTCAAGTCTAATGTTACTTCAGAAGACGCTGTCTTGCAGGAGTACCTGCAAATGCAAATATTGTTTGGCAATGTTTAGGTCTTGTGGATTTAATGGCCAAATAAACACATTTCCAAACACCTGCCAATATTGTCTGCTTTGCTTTGTAGAATTGGAAATAGCTCATTAGCAGATGGCATGAGCACATTGTTGGTATTAATAGACCAATACACACAAAAGGAGAACAGGTGACTTCTGCTTGTAATTAAGCTAATCGCAGAGGCAGCAGAGAGCTCCTATCTTATCAGGATTACTGCTTAAACTCCAACTACTAGACTGCACCAACAGAGCAAATATGATGCTCATACAGCATCGTGTGCTTTGGGGTTTCCCTGGAGTGGTTGGTGTCCAGGGTAGGACATCCCACTTATGCAGCTCTGTTCCCCTTCAACAGGTTAGCCTTCAGGGCTGCTGGAAAGCTAAATAATTTAGCTATTACTGAACAATTGGATATTTAAAAACCTTGACAGAAATAAAGTGTGCAATATATACAGACTAAGCCTTAAAGCTGTTCATTTATTTTTTTCCTGCTTTTACATCTTTTTCTTGTAGCCCAAGTTCACAGCCATTACAGTAACTTTTTATAGTCACTACCCTTCCACTTCTTTCAACTCCATTAACCCTTTAACCCCCTCATGAGCTTAGGTGTCAATCATAATAACGAGAAATATTTACCAAAAAAAAGCAGAAAATTTAGAGATACAGGAGACTAGACATTGGCAATTGGTTGCGAACATCTTTATGCCTCATTAGCAAGCCACAGGAAATTTGCTAGGGATATACCTTTCTGTAGGAACAGCGAGGGCTGGAAGGTGCGGCTGAAAACAGTCAGGGGAATGTCAGAGGAAAACTGTGTTTGCTGAAGTTTTGAACAGCAGCTCTAGGTTGGCTGATCTCTCGGAAGACTTCTGAAGGGCAGATTAAATGATTCCAGATGATGACAAAAAAACTCTGTTAAGAAAACAAAAGGCCTGGGCTTGCAGCCACTTCAGGCTTGCTTTTTCTGTGCCTGGAAGGAACCCTGCACCCATCCGCTGGCTGCAGCTCTCTTGGTGCCCCTTATCTTTCTTGTACAACCTCCTCTCAAGGAAGATTTGTTACATTTTTTGTCTGATCTCTGTCTTTACCTCCTGAGCTGGGTCCTGACCTCTCCATGAAATTGGCAGCAATTCTACCCGTTTGCCTTTTTCCTTCTTTTATTTTAGCCCAAGGAGATGAGTATTGTGTTATTTTTAAAGGATCATGGCCCCGTTACTACAGACAGAGGATGGGCAAATCCGTCCCTGGGTGGGCTCGAACCACCAACCTTTCGGTTAACAGCCGAACGCGCTGACCGATTGCGCCACAGAGACTCCCAGGCTGTGATTTTTTGTACCTTGCTCAGGTGGGTTACTGCTTGTGACTGGCCGTGATGCTTCCACAGCCACCCTCCAAAACCCCCACCCATTCACCAAGCAGAGTCTCGGCTGCTGTTTGGCATCTGTCTCCTCTTTCCCAGGCCCGGGGCGGGTTTGGTAGGAAAGGCGAAGCCCCAGGAAAGGGGCACAGCAGAGATTTTCAGGGTAGCCATCCCCCAGCCATGCAGCGGAGCCAGGAAATGCTGCACCTTACCAAGGGGAGCGAGAAGCATTCTCTGCTTTCAGGGGTCGAACATGCTGCTTTATCAAACAGAGAGTTTTTGGTCCAGGCAGCTGTAACAAGGGAGAGGACTGTGGAACAAACTGGGACTAACGCTCAGTCCAAGTTTTCCCCTGAACCTGAAGTGTCAGCAGACGGATTAATCCTGTCCTTTAAACATTGATGCCTTGCTAAATATGAGAAGATTTACAGGACTTCTTTCAACCGTCCTTGCTCAGGAATGCAAATGTGTTATTAAGGCTTGCCTTTGCATGGTAGCAGCTGGCAAAAGCAAGATGACATCAATAGGGATGGGTATGACTGAAGTGCCTCCTCAATAAGGACTAACCTACCAGCCCCTGGCTTGCAGCTGGGTACTCCCCTCTCCTAGTTTTGGCTGCTAAAATATGATGCGGTCAGCTAAGCTTCAGTGATTTCCTCTGGTCATAATGGCAAAAAGCATGATTGCTCTTACAGCTGGATAATGCTGCGTTTGCCGTTAGGACAGTAATAAAGTAGTGTCGGCAGGCAGTGCAGGTGGGCCCTCACACTTCTAAGAGGTGTTGGCGATATCCAGAAAATAAGATATTTTTTTTTTCTATGTGTGGGGTTTATTAGGAGCAAATCCCAGGCACTGAGCATTCTCTCTTGATTTTATTTGCAAGCTGCTACAGGTGAGACCATACTCAGTTTCACCATTTCATGGTTTACCACTGGAGTATAGTTACTACCAGCTAAAACAGCAGATCCTTTAAAAGTTGAAGCATCATCTCAGGTATCTTCCCAGTCCTGTATTTCTACACAGAGTTTCACGCCCCAGCCTGGGAAGTGCATCAGTACAGAGTTGGCTGCGCTGAGCACAACACGCCGGTACTCGTATCCCAGTTTCTGGTCGTGTCCATCTCCTGTGATATTCCTCCTCCTTTCACCCACACCTGTAGATTCCCCTACTACGCCTGGGGAACATCCATTCAAACTAAGTGACAACCCAACCAAGGATGACAGAGCTGCCCTGCTTTGTCAGTTGTTGCTGAAGCAGACAGAGAAGCCGCCTGCCCAGGGCGCGCACCTCTGCTAGAGGACCTCTCAGTAGGAAAGAAAATGAGCTCGTCTTTACTTCTCCCAGCTCTGCATTTAAATAGAACTGCTTTCTTTACTCCTGCATGCTCTGTTTAATTTGTGAACTCGCCAAGATGTTATCTTTTTCCCAGAATCATCAGACTTTCTTTAAAGGGTTAAATGGTTTCATTGCCCTTAGAGAACGCTGCAGAGTTTTTGCATTCATGTACGGTAGAGCGTGAGGTTACAGACTTTCAGTCACAGAAAGGGACATGGGTGTCTGCCCTTTAAATATGGATTTTAACGTAAAAGATGCTTTATCTTGCCTGCAGAGGTAGAGAAGCAATGCAAAGTGAATGCTGTAGTTTATTAAGCAAAATTTCTTATTGCAATGAAGGCGGCTTTCTTCCTCCATTTAACACTCTGGGAGGTGGGGGAAGAGGAGCACAGGCAGTACTAAGCTTATATTCTAATTTTTATAGTAAAAGTTCCATGCGGATATACATACTTTAAAGACCAGTTAGCATTTTCAGACAGAAATGGCTTGGTACTGTGAAAAGGGATGAATGTTCCTCTTGTAATACTTTTTAAAGTTAAGATTTGGCCCAAATCACTAATTCTCAAGAAAATACCTCAACTCTGCATATCAAGATGGAACAATAACTTCAGCTTAAAGACAGGAAATGTTGGGCATAATAGCCATTACTTGCACAGATCTTGTTAACAAGAACATAATTTCCTAATCACTCCCTTGAAAGCAAACCCAGATGATAGAAGCATAGTTGAGCTCCTGCCAAACACCTCAAGAACTCTGATTTCACACCCAAGCTCCCACAGGAGTGCCAGGATAACCTCAACTATTCAGTGAAAAAAAAAACAAACCTTGAGCACTATGCTTATAGTTCCTTATACTTGTATTCTTAAATACAAAAACTATCAGTTGGGATAGTACAAAAACTTGAGTAAGAAACAAGAGTGCAGATATCTAGATGTGTTTGTATGATGCACCAAGGCACTATAGAACTCTGCAGGCAACATCCTAGTTTGTCTCCCCAACCTCTTCAATTAGGCCTCGAAAAAAAAAGAGGTTGACTTTTTTTTTTTTTAAAAAAAAGATGCATAATAATTTGAGGACAAAAGAACAGATTCTAGTTTTTATTGGTGGTGGTCCCTCCACAGTGAAGGCATGCCTGTGATTTAACCAGGCATGCAAAGGGCTTTGATCTTGTGTCACCTTCATGATGTAGGTGATGAAAACAAGAGCCTTCACTGGTGGTGGAGGCTCATCAAGAGGTGACGCAAGTGTCAGTTGCTGCAAGTCCATAGATGTGTTGGTTTTCCATGTAAGGCATCTCTAATACAAATAAACACTGAAAGCTGTTAGACTTCCCTCAGGTTGTCACAGCAGTGCTTTTGAAAAGCAAACAACCGAGCAAGCTCACCCACTAAATGTTTGTAGACCATGTTGCAGGAACTACAAATATTAGAGGCAACTTTAATTTTATTTATTTACATTTTTCCCATTAGCTTGGGAAACTATCAACTAGTTATCTGCTTTTTTTTTTTTAAACAGAGCACATGACAAGTTAACAAAATTATTATCTTGCTTCAGAGAAGTTTTTTATAGGCTCTCTGGGTTTCTAAATGGGATGAAGGGTGGAGCTTGTCATTTAGCCACACCCATGGTGAGGTTTATAAAGGAAGTTTTCTAGGGGAAGCTCTTTTCTACCAGTCTATGACAGCTGGAAGTTTTATTTAACAGGGTTTTATTTTATTTAGTTTTTTTAATTAAAATCCTACTATGTCAAGGCCTCATAAAGGTTCCCATAGTGGGGATGCTCCTCTAAATGAATCTTTGAAACAGCAAGGTAAGGTAAGTCATGGAATCTGCTTTAATATTTTAGTTCATTTTTACACATAATATTTCTGTGGCAGAGATGAGTATTACTGTAATTTCAAAGGTCTGTGTTTTCTCTGCCATGTATAATTGGAGTTTTGTTCTCTGCACTTTTGTGTTCCTGTAACACTAACTCAAATGGAGAAAAAACAACCTCAACAAAACATCCCCAAACTTATTAGAGTTTGGAGAGGTTGCTATTTGTCACAGGGTGGTCAGGCTCTCAAGACTGGTGACTTTGAGGGCTAATTTGCAGCACCTGGCCACAACACTAAGGTTAGTGTGGTGGTTGTAATTATGCTGCTGTTCATAAGTCATACCAATATTAATTTCTCAAGCATATAAATAAAAGATATGCTATGCTTTATTGCACAACTGCTGTGACTTAGTCATGACTTTTTGATACACCCAGGAATCCTGTCATAATTTTTGGTTTATACCGTATCACAGTTTCCTTATGTATACATGCAAATAATTGCTTAAAGGTTATTCTGTTCAGCAGAGGTCTCATGAGTTACTGTGGATGTCCCTCAATGAGATTAGTTACTGTAAAGGTTTGTTTGCTATTGAACATGGGTGTTCATGTTGGTACAATAATTCTGTAGACAGGTCTGTATCAGTTAACGAGATGACAGGCTGAAATCCTTCATAATCATCAACTGAAGTCAAATGCATTGTATCAAAAAGTGATCACAACAATGTAGGGTGTGTAGCATGGACGTGTCAAGAATGCTGGTCAGCATAAAAAATGCCTATCTCATTATACTGCTTACCTAGCTCTGGGCTTATTGCTGGTGTGATGGTAAAGCAGAATTGTAAGGAATTAGGGAGAGGGGAATGAACCTGGACAATATTTTTTAGGAGTTCCTTTCAGACCTCTGGGAAAATGGAAGAAAGTCCAGACTTCTTTGAAAATTTAATAAGCAATCGGAGACAGGTGTCTTACAAGTTAACTTTTTCCTCCAATTACTTTATCTGTACATAACTAGGTTGGAGAGGAACAGTAAGTTTTCCCTTGTGAGCCTTTGACTTTGAAGGTGTAGAAGCCACTAATATTTTTGTTATTCATTGTGCACAAAACATGGGAAGTGTTTGAGGGTCACTGGTCTACGAATTGTTCTCCAGAGTATACTAGTATAACTACCACGTGCTACAAAAATAACCAAAGTAATGGTTTCCACAAAACTGGTGGTGTTGATGGGTTCTCTTTTTCAAGCTGTAAGCAAAACTGTGAATTAATGTAGCTGGCAAAAAGCTGACTGATGGCTTCTTGGGCAACATGGTATGATGTAAGTTGGAGAGGCTGTCAGAGCATTTTGACTTTGTGTGATTAGTAAACATGAGAAAATAGATGTGTTTGAATAGACACATGTTCCACCTTGATAATGCTGTGGTTTTTCTTTGGAGCTTTTCCTGTCAATATTAAACTTGTAGGATGCTTAACTTCAGCAGTGTGGTCATCTTTGCTTTTTACCATGTGTTTTTACTGATATGTAGCAAGTTGTGGCTGTGCTGGATTGTGGTGAGGAGTCTTGTTTGACAGCACAGCCATCTCCTGCAAGGGAGTCCCCTTGGCTTTATCCGCTGCCATTCTTCCGGGAGGTTGACCTGCTGCAGTTAGATTGTTCGTAGGTATTTTTAAGTGCATTGCATTTATTTTAAGTGCCTGATGTAGACCAAACTGTTAAAAAATATTTGCTCTTATCTTTGCTGTATTGTTACCATAAATGGTAGAGATGTAGGAAGAGGAAAGTATTGTAAATACTGGCGGAGAATCTTAAATGTCTCTGCTCTTGGATACTTTTGAATGGGTTTTCTGAACCAGGAAAAAAGTCTGAGCTCTTTCGAGTGGGTAATCTAGAGTTACTTTTTGATACTGCCGCATAGCTTAATGTGTTTGTAAATTTGGTCACTCCTCTAGGCAGAGATTTAAGTGACTTCTGTCATTTTGTGACTCCAAAAGCATTATTTATGGAATCAAATACTTATCCAGGGTAATTCTGACACTATCCTGCTATTCAACATAAATGAGTCAAGGCATGCAGACTGTCCTATGGCCGATTATATATTATATTTGATAAATTTAGATAAATCTTCAAAAGGGTGCTTTTGGGTAGCCAAACTACAAGCCTTAGGGCACCATCTTCCTCTTCTGATTTGATTTTTGGAGCCACATATGTACTAAATGCAGAAAGTCCACACAGATGACTTCTTAGTGGCAAGCTGAGTAATTAAGAGGCAGATGGCCAATGACAGTCTCTCCGTAACTTATTTCTTTGAGGTGGTGTACGAAGACTGACACTGACAGCCAGATTACTCTGTGGTATTCTGTTAGTACCTTCACATTTCAACACTTTTGCTATCAAAAGATTCAAGCACAACACCTCAGCATATTAAGGTGGAGGGAGGTTCCCAGGAGGACAGGGATGGCAGAGTGGAAGGAAAGAGGCCCTGTCACGATGGCAGCTTCTGAGTCTTGACCCAGCCTTTAAACCTTGCTGGCCCTGCCCAGTCTTCAGTGTTTGTCCTTGTTTCCCATTGTCTCTTCCACTATCACCAAGAAAATTAGTTTTCTGAGTCCTGGATGAGGACAGAAATGCATTTTTCTGTACATTCCTGGGTCAGCCAAAATCAGTTTTACCTGTACCACTGAGAAGACCCAAGCTGCCCCTGCTTAGCTGGGTGCCTTACGGCTTTGTGAATCATCACACCACTATGCATTCTTCTGTTCAGCTGTCATTTATTTAGATTGTGGAATCCTGAAATCAGAAGGGTTTTACAGATCCTGAAATCACTGCAGTTTCTTTAAAATGGGTGGATTTCCTTAAATAATTTTTTTTTTTTCTCAAGGCAGTGCTGTCAGACAAAAGAGTCAGCTGGCTTTTGCTGCCCTAGTTTAGTTCAAGTAAAACTAAGTTGCTGAGTTCAAACAATAAGTCTTGTAGACTTGACTTTTTTCATGGTTGTCAGGTGAACAAAACCTGCATATAGACAATTCCTACCAGAAGGAAGAAGCCTGAAGTTCAGCTCCTTTGTGCAAGCTGGAAGGGGGGGTCACAAAGGATGTGGTATACAATGAAAAATCTCCTTAGATAACTGAGATCTAAATAACAAACAGGGAGAGAAATGTAACTTCCAGTCAGATGTCACTTGGCCTGAGACAATGATTTTGAGGTATGTTTTTAAGATGCTTGAAGGCCACATGAGGTAAAGGATGGGATTAGCATCCTGAGTATGACTTTAGGATGATGTACCGTCTCTGCTGCAGCAATAATCTTTCATTGGGATGCAGGGACTACAGGCAACATGTGATCATGTTAGAAAACCAGATAGCGAAATCCTGCGATGGGCTTGTAAAATGACAGGGAACTTATTATGTAGCTGTGGAATGGACCAACAAGAAACATTTGTCTGACCAATGGCAGTGATATCTCTTGTCTTCCTTTGAAAGGAACCCGTAGCTACTGGTACAGTTCTGTCCATTAAAACAATGCGGCACAGAGGAGTGGATGCTGCTTTGTTACAGCATTCACTGTGCACTACTGCAAGAAATTCGAAGTGCTGCCTTCTGCTCTTTTACCATGTAGATCTTTTTCCAGGTTTTATCAAATTCAGTGATACACAATAAGACATTAATAAAATGTGTATGTTATGCAGTAGCCTAAATGCATCCATTTAGATCCACTAAGATTGGTGGTACAGGTTTTTCCTGTATATGTCCTGCTGTGCAGTATGGCATTTATCTATGTCTTTTTTTATGATGACCTGTTTACATTTGATAACTCACTTCTAAAACTTGAAATTCCAGGAAAAGGTTTGCTCAGAGTGATGTCTGAGGTAAAACTGAATGGTATTTCTGCCTTTCTCATAGCTGTAAGCGTACAAGCTGGTCCTGGAAAGTGCTGGTGAACCTGCTCGGAAGTAATCACTGGGAGCTGGGTACCAGCCTGTGTGCCTGCGGAGTGCTGCTGTGGGGCCTGGAGCTGGCTTGAGCTTTATGGGGCAACCACCCACTCTTTTCTATTATATGAGCATAAGTGAGGTGGTAGAGGCTTCCAGCCCACAAAGCTGATTTTATTAGAACATAAAAATACATGTTAGAAGAAAAAGCACTTATCAGGAGAGAGATCTGGTAGGTGAGATTAAAGCTCTTTAACAATATAAACCTTCCGTGCCCGATGTATCCTGTGCAGTAGGGTCCTTCCCTCCTATCTTTTCTAGTTCTTTAAATTTTTGGCTTCTGAAGTTGAAGAAATTCTGTGCTGTCCCCAAGAGAGTTCATTTTCACTTCTTGCTGAGCTTGCCTTTTGGTTCGAGTCCCTGGCATGAGCCCAGTACTTTGCTTGGGCATCTCCTGTTGTCTACTTCTGCATCACGTTGACCACAGAGGGGTTTCATTCCTAGCTCACCTCATGGCATGCACCCACAGCTAAGCCCCACAACAGTCAGATAAATAGCCTTCTGTGTGTGCAAACATACAAACTCTGAGTTGAGTTCTCTCGCCGTGTTACCAGATGCCTTTCCACTGGTATCAAGCAGACACAGGCCCACCTCTTCTGGGATGTGGGCTGCCAAAACACCTGGCTTTATTCCAAATTAACAGATCGACTGTAAAAGAAGCAGCAACTTGCGCTCCTGAATTTATTGAGTTCTTAGTGTCAGAAAACTGTTACACTGGCTTGTACATCCTGTTTTCCTGCGTGGAATAGTAGGGGAAAGAACACAGCACTTCAAACAAGAAAAGGTTGTATCTCTACTGAGATGCAGGGATTTCTGGGAGTAAAAATAGTGTACTTCTCAGTGTAACATTGTGTCGCTTGGTTAAAGTTGAGACAGCTTTAGCAGTGTTATTCTTTACACATCTTGTATGTCAAAATATATTATCTCAATCATTTTCATATTCTGGAAGTTAACCTTCAACATCAATTTGTCATCAAAAAGGAGTAGGAAAGCTGAACCCTGACAGTCTTCTCTGGGATACCGCAGTTTCTCAAAACCGACACATTACACTGAGGGAGAACAGAGTAACGCTGGAGTAAAAAGATGTGCTTGTGCGCTCGACAGGCAAAAGGCATTTAGTCTGATAAGGTGCCAAACTGTCATTTGAGAGCATTGCAAAGACTTCCAGCTGTCTTGCGTATGCTAACTAAATATCTGAGTGAATTAGAACTTGTCCCTGGAAATATTTCACCAGAAATGACCTTGCCCGATCTGGTTAATTCAAGCTCAAGTGCAGCTTGTTGTAATCTCCTGATAATACTTCTGACCAAGACTGCATTTCTCTGAGCATCCCACCTGATGGTGAGGACTGTGTTTGCAGAAGCACAGCAGGGCTCTCCTCTCGGCTGCTTCCCAGCTTGCTGCGGGAGATGCTGCCCTGCTCTGTTGACTCATGTGGAAGGTGTGGCGTGTTTTGACCAGGAATGGAAGGGCGTAAGAGAGTCACAGCGGAGTGCAGTAGATCCTGAGACAGGCCCTGCAGGGAAATCAATCTTATGGGAAAGCGTAGGTTGAATCCTGCATTTTTGCTACGTGAGTTAACAAGCAAGCCGAGTACCAAAAAGGGAGAAAAATTGGACTTATACCATGAGCATACATAAACTGCTCATTGGATTGTGAGAAAGAGACCTGCTTTCAGCTGACGTTGGATGCTTCAGCTGTGGATGCTATCTGGCTGCTCATTTGTTCCACAAGTTACTGCCTTGATTCACCTTGGGCATGTTCAGTTCAGTAATATCTTGTTACAGGGACTTCCAATAGCTGACTAATCTTGCTGAAAAGAGAAGGGCTTTGTTAAATGAGTGCATGCTTGGAGAATAGGGATTTCATTTGCAGAAGTTTTATTTAGAGCCCAAAAATGCATGTTCACCTTTTGCACATGTATTTTATATCTAGCACTATTTATTAAAGCAGTTGTGCATGAAAAAATCGGATAGCTCCCATCTTGGGAGCCCTGGATGCAAAGAGTACGTGAGTTTAAGCAAGACAGGAGGTGTGCCACGCACTCTTCCAAGGCTCAGCTGAAGGACACTCTGGTCACTTGAAAGCAACTCAGCTACTAGGAGGCTGCCACTACAGAAAGTGCCACAGTTTGAAGAAAGCTTAGCTAGCAACACGAACAGGGGCTAGGTCATCTAGGGCAGATTGCATGTGCCTGAGAGGAAAGAGTAAGACTTTTTTCTGTGCAGGATTTGCTCTACTGGAAGGTTTATCAAAGAGGGAGACAAAAACAAAACGAAAAAACCCAAACACCAAAACTGCCAGAGTTTTGCTTCCCAATCTAAGCTAACAGGCTTTGTCTTCTAGATGTGAATGGCAAATCCATCCAAAGTATCCGATTCTCCAGTTAAGTGATGACTTCTCTTGCTTAGTTTGGACAGCAAACAGAAAAGGCAGCGAGAGAAGTATCTACACTTCAATTGTATATACTACTGAAATTAGTTTAGTGCTCCTCTAAATCAGTACTTACAGGCAGTGTGCTGAAGGAAAAACTTTACAGAGCAGAATGTTGTGGAAGTTTAAATTAAATCTGATTCTGTAGAATAACTTGGAAACTTCCCAATTAGCTTTTTTTTTAATGAGCAGATATGATGCATGTGCCTTCAAGTTAGTGGACTGGTCTACTGTGTTCTGTGGCTCTTGTCTCCAGAACAACATGAAGAAAAAATAATTCCTGTGAGCTTTGCACGGCAGCATCTTGGAGGAAATACTGCAGATCAATAAAAGCAGCTCAGAAACTTGTGATTTGGTAGACTTCAAATACGAACTATACTTTCAGAACAAAGTGATGTTAACTTGAGGGGTTGCAGTTTGGCAGCTAACCTTTTGAACCCCTTCCCATCTGACTTGCTTTAATTGTGTAGTATCAGGGAGTACCTAAATGAGATAACAAGCTGTCACTCTTATCTCAGACTGGAATGTTTTCCTTCAACTTGAAGTTCACAAGCTGTGATCAGGTGGCAATATTATTGTAACTGAAGGAGTAAAAGGTATTTATGCAGCTTTGAAATACAGTCCTGCTCTGAAGAACTCAGTGACACTCTGTTTCCCTTCATATAGAGACCCATTTCTAGTTTCCAGCTCTATAAGCACATAAGATCCAAAAAGCTCAGTTGGCTCTGTGCTACCTTTGTTTCTAATATGCAGATTTTGCAATTTTAGCTCTATTAATTACTTGCAATTGTCTTTACCGCAATGCAAGTGCCCTCAAGCTTCAGTGCATTTTAGCTTTCCCATTTTGCAGGCAGGATGCAAGGTTGCCCCCAGTTTCTGACCGACTTTTTAACAAGTTCAGGCTTTTGAATCTTACTAAAAATATAGGTAGCTATTATTTTGTCAGTCTTGGTGATCAGAGCCACTGCCACCCGGGTATGGTAAGCAAATCAGCACTCACTGTTTTGAAACATGAATAAATACCAAATAGTGTTTCCTTGCCCACTCCTCCAAGGGATCCAATCCTGTCAACGTACCCAGATCACGTTACCTGTGCCAAACATGGCAATTGCTGACTGCTTTCAGTCAAAATATGTGCAGAAGAGTGTGAAGTGATGGTGTGCTGTTCCTCCACCTTGTAGATGAGGATGGTTGAAAGACTGACTTAAAACATAAGAAACTAAAGGGGCTTGGAGAAGGCTTAAAACATGCTCCTCAGAGTTTCATGATCACCTGGCTGTGATAACGTCATTGGGATCACCTGACAACTTTTCTCCTTTCAGCAGATAGGCACCCAGGGATGATTGTTGCACTGTGGATCTATGGAAAAGTAACTCTTACATAGCACCTGGGATGGTTGGGATTGATTAGGTGAAAATGAGAGATGAAAACACTCAAATTTTTTTTGGCTTTTGGTTTATGACTCAGAACACATGGGGTGATCTGTGCAGTACAAATGAGGTGATGCTACACCCTTCAATGTTATCTTCAGCTGTCATGTGAGCACCTTATCTAATCAGAGTGTCACAGGACATTTCCACAAACTATAGCCTTACAGCCTTCATAGGTTTGTACATCTGTAATTGACTACAAGTAATCCATTCTGCTCACACAAGAGGAGTCCAAGAGCTCTTTATCTGCTTTACCAGTGCTGCAAAGAGCAAAACTTTTTTAGATTTATATATTGGATATTATGTATTATAAATAATTTGTGTTATATATTTAGATTCTTAAGGACTGAAAAAAATCAAGATACAAGATTTTAGCTATTTTTCCCATTGCCACGGATACTGGAATCTATCTTTACATCCTCGAGTTAATCCCATTTTTCTGGACAACTTGAGGCAGAGAAAGACATGCTGGAACTGTTAAAAGGGCTGAGATGGCAGTCCAATACCCTAACTAGGGTTCTCTTTCCTGGGTAAGGCAAACAGGCAACGAGCAGCCTGCAGTATTGATACTTTTACATGGAATGATTGGATGACACAGGCTGAAAGAAATCATCTTGTCCAACGCCTGTTGGGATTCAAAGCTGTCTCAAAGAGATCAGGCTGCTCAGGAACTTGTTGAGCTCTGAATGTCTCAAAGACATTCAGACTTCCCAGCCTCCCTGGACCCAATGTTCAACCACCCTTATGATGAAAACACTTTTCCTAACATGTAATCAGGATTTGCCCTGTTGAAACTTGCCTGTTACCTCTTGCAATGTCAATGTGGGCCTTTGAGAAGATCCTGGCTCTATCTTCTCTACACCCTCCCCTTAGGTAGCTGTGGGCTGCAATGGTACACCCCTACACACACCCTAAGCCTTCTCTACTTCAGACTGGACAAACCCAACTCCCTCAGCCTCTCCTGCATCATGTGCTCCAGCTCCATAACCATCTTGGTATAGTAGACTGTGCTCCAGTATGTCTATCTCTGGTTTGTGGCTCCCCGGTATACAGGGTTCACTTTTGCAAGCCCTGAATACAGGGGAATAATTACTGCCTTGAATCTGCAAACCCAGCCCAGTGTAGGGTTGTCCTTCCCTACTGCAAAGGGCATACTGCTGACTCTTTTCCAACTTGTCCACTAAGACCCCCAGTTCTTTTCTCTGAAGTTGGTCTCCAGCTAGCTGGCACCAAGCAAGGTCATTCCCTCCCAGGGGCAAGAATTTGCATACTTGCCTGTCCTTGCCTCTTTCCTGGTCTGAAATAGGCATAGGTAGGGAATGTTACATCGTTTTAGAGATTATTTTTACTTTTTAAATAAAGCCACTGAATTCTGTAACTTAGCATAGATCACTGGTTGGTAAGGCAGACAACTGGCAGGCATGGCTGTGTGCTTATAGCAGAGCAGAGTATTATAACAGAGGGTTGACAGGAGCGTTTATTCCCCTCTGTGGCCACCAAACTGATTTTTGCTGAATATTCTCTGATATGCTTAATTTTCTTTGCTTGCTCTAAAGAGAGATCTGAAAAAAACTAATCTCACAATAGTGGGGGATTCAGCCCATCTAATCTCAGGCACCCTAACTGAGCTACCTGCACTTTTCTCAGGCGTATCGAGATGTGTAAGGGTTACAGTGAATTTAAATTTAAGTTACTTCTTGAGTTTAAACATCTGTCTTTTAAAGCTCTTAAACCAACTTGTTCTTCTAAATATTTTGCTGGTCCTGAAGCTGGTATGTTTTAGATCCCTGAAGCAGTTCTGAGAGTCCCTCAGTTTGCTGCAGCTGCCTGTATAACCCTTCCATGGAAGTTATCTTTGGGCTTTTCCTACCATGCTTGT
>NW_009647676.1:640437-646063 GCF_000708025.1 Charadrius vociferus
GGCTTGTTTTCAAAGAATGTCAACCTGGGTAACTCAACATATTATTATGCCATCAGGACTCCTCGTGTTAATCTTTAGGTTTTGCTGCCTTAAAAGAACTTCAGAAAATCTCTTGGGTCAAAACACAGACACAGGTTTGGGGGTTTTAACATCTGAATGTGTACCTTGACACTTTTTCCTTGAATCTTCTTTGTAATTATAGATTAGCTTATAAATATTCAGCCACAAAATGAAGCCTAAAGCTGGGCACAGGAAATGATAAATATACTGGAAACTTGTGGTGGGTTAACCTGGACTGAAGCAGTTGCTGCTAGCTGGCCTTCATGTGTCTCGCCCCTTTCATACTGAAGAGGAAAAAGCTGATATGTGTTCTCCCATAGCTCTGTGTACCCACCAGTCTCCAGGCTATGTTTGAAGAGGAGATCATGTCTGCTTTTAAAGCTTAATATTCCAGCCCGCTCAGTGGAGTTGCTCCCTGTACCAATTTCTGGTCATCAGTACCAGCCAGTGAGTTCCAGTTATGCCAACCCAGATGTTGATGGGTTGATGGGGCCATGCTGTGTACTGAAACAGGGAACTGCACCAGATTTATTTTTTTAAATCTGCAAAAAAAGGTAACTTTGAAATTAGATCCCTTTTTGCATCTGCTTCAGAGTGGATTGGATTCAGAGTTGTTCCAGAAAAACTGAGGGGCAGCCCAGGGATATAAATAAGGAAGGAACAGTTAAGGCTGGAATGCCTTGAGGAGATATTATTGCCAAATTCTTCATAATATGAAACCTTAGTCAGTGCTGGCTTTTCTTGCCTCACTATAAAACATATGCATCACTGCAGCATAACTTTATGTTTATAGAGGAAAGTATTAAAAAGAAATGTGTTAAGCGATTCTAGTGTATGAAACAAAGCAGGCACTTCATCAACCCTGGTTATTCTTAAACCAAGTGCATTCTGTAAGATGGTCTACTGCCTACCAGAAAAACCCATCAAAATGCATAATACATACAGAAGTGCATCGATAGTAAACTGTGGTCAAATGTGCAAACCACAGATAGATGCCAAACAAAACTGGTGATTGTAGTGGATGCAGAAGCCACGTATGTACTGACAATACAAGTAGAACAGATTTTTAGTTACTGTCATAGAAATTGAAATGTGGACATCAATGAACTAAAGTTTAGACAAAAGGATGCCTCAAATAATTGAAGGAAAATTGTTTTCTCAAAAAGGAGCAAAGAGATAATTTTTTGTTGTTGTTGAAATGGAGCTAAGTGTAGTGTAGCAGCCTGCTGCTAAATACAAAGAATGACAAATACACATTCTCATCTGTTTGTCCTATTAGGTCTGCCACCTACTGCTTGATACACTGGTTTGGTACTGCTTGTTATGCCAAAAAAAAAAAAGTTTACCAAATCTGTCACACTAACTAAAATCACATGAACTGAGCTCTGATACACCCTTTTCAAGCTGGAAGATAATTACTGCATCTCGAAGTTACTGGGCAGGAAGGCAGGGAAGGTATTCGTTAATAGGAGGAGGGCAGGTAGGCTGCTGCACGAAGGTAGGTGTGCCACTGCAGTTGGCTGGAGCTTTGAACCCAGCATTGTCCCCAAGGCACTTGCATCTTGGAAACTCCAGTTTACAGAAGGTTGAGGAGGGACGGGAGAGGACAACAGAAATTACAGAAGGTGATTTACTGCTCTAGGGGCAGGAAAAAATCTAGTGGCTTCCCAAGCAGGGTTAGAAGGAACCTTCCTGAGAAAGGATGCATGTTCTTTCTTACAAAGATGTTAAGTAGGACATGCTTGGATTTACTTTGTATGTAAATCACCAAAAAAAGATTGGTTGCTTTGCAAATGAGAGGGAGGGAACATAGTTTTATAAGAAGTCTCTAGGACATTTTTCATGCCAATAGATGACGTGAAATCAGAGCACTGACAGAGAAGCAGAACCACTGGGACGAAACTGCTTGAAATGGCAAGAGCAAAAGAGGTGGGAAGCTCTGTCGTGCGTTCGGTAGCAGCATCTCGCGTCTTCTGGGACTGCTTTCCCTGTGAAGCACTCCAGGTCAAACTAGGGCATTTCTCACAGGTTTCGAGTTGGAGATAGCACTAAACTCAGCTCTGTTACTTGATTATTTTTTTTAATTTTTTTTTTTTTTGCTTTGAGTCTGTGTTTTTGTGCCTTCCATATGCTGTTGCAAGAGTCAGGCCCTACTCAGGGGCAGAGGACTTACCCAGGAACAGTGAGACAGCATAGGGTTGGGCTGTTAGTTCACAGTAAGTTGAGAAATCTGCCCAACTGTTAAGCGTATGGGGGGGTTTGTTTTGGTTTTTGTGATTCATGCAGAGCTCATGAAGACAGCAGTTCTTTCCTTTGACACTTGGAAGCCTTAATCTTTCCGTTCATCTTTTTAACAGGAAAGCATATGTAAATAGTGATATACGCTGTTTTGTGATTTACACTCTGAGTTTGTCCATTTCTGTAATTTGTCGAGCTATTCTCCGCTCATTAAATGCCTGGATAGCAGCCACAAGGGGTTTGCTTGAATTCTTTCAGTTGCTAAAAATAAGTTTGGTTTGAAGTTGTTTTCTGTAACCGCTGAGGATATTTCAAGCAATAATAGGTGACTGTCAGCCTGTATTACAAATTGTTTTCATGCAACATCACATTCCCAGCCCTTGGTAGGGGTGGGGGGAGGAAAAAAAGATCTGTGCCGTATGGTAGAAAGCATCCAGTCCCCTGAGACACAGTAGCACAAGACAGGGCTCTGCGCCCACACGGGACATCATACAGCTCCCTGTGATGAAGTTTTTAAAAAATGTCATCAAATGTATTAGAAGACATTTGATTTAAATCACCTTAATAACATTCTGTCCTAACTTTTCCTCCTCTGTCCTTCAAACTAACAGCTGTGGGTAGTGCTTTTCATAGTATGACTTTACAATGTGCTTCTAGAAGCTGTTGTATCTTGTTTTCTGCAGATTGCTTTTGCTTCACTGTCTTTTTTTCACTTAGTTTCTTGGCTTTCGGCTTGCTTTCTCATATCCCTCTTGCCTGTTCCTTGTTTTGTTTGGGTTTTTTCTTTTTTTCAGTTAATATTCATTCAGAATTAAATCAATATTTTTCAGCATTTCAAGGGATATTGTCATAGAAGCCCTTCTGTGTCAGTTTGTGTGAATGGGTTCAACAGGTAACCAAGTTTGTGGATGAAGCAATAGCTACCAGAAAACAACTTCACAGGGAGGATAAGTATGCACTGAGAGGGAGCAGGTGAAGCCTCCCAAGATCACAGAAACCCTGAAGGGCAGCGGTCCACTGAACATCCCAAGATCCCATAAACTCCAGACATCAAGAGTCTGCCAAACCTGCCCAAGGCCACCACTGGCACACACTAGAATCCACGGCAGGTTGCGTAACTCAACTGCATCTGAGAAAGTGGCAAGGGTAGGCTACAGAGCTGTAGCCTGGTGAAGCAAGGACCCCCCTGAGGGACATTTTGAACACCTAACTGGAAACCAGTGGCCCACCAGTCCGACCTCCCCTGGCTGGGCTTAGCCTCCTGACTGTTGCTCTAGCAAGGTGACACAAGTTGTTTCAAGAGTGGACTGTAGGAGGAGGGTAACTGAATGCACTGTGTGAATAGTCATTGGCTGTTAGCAAAATCTGCCCAATTCTCTTAATAACATTTTCTAGTAAATACTGGCCTGTTTCCCCTCAACATAATCCCCTGATCAGGGGAACAGAGACTATAATACAGGGAACTTGCAGCTATGTGTAACTTTAAAGCACTGAGCAAATCATAATTTCCTGTCTTGAAAAAATGTGTATTCCTTTTTTCTTACTTGTTTCACTCTGTGGGATTTTCTAAGATTTCTCTTTAAATTGTTGTCAAGGAAATTATTTTTTTCCCGTTTTAAGGTCTTTTCCATTTTCCAGATCTTGTAGATCTTTATCCTCTTGCTTTTTGCCCCTTGACCTTTTTCCTATGTTTACCAATGTGGAAGGAGTAAGTTCTTCAGATGTCTTTGTAGATGACTCTTTAGGAGACAGGAACCTATATTAAAATCAGTGCAGTCTCTGTGTGATGGGGAATTCAGAGTAACTGAATTGCACTTGCTGGTTTGTGTAGAGTGGTGATATGATGCCAGTGTCTGCAGCTGAGAGCTATGCATGGCCTGGCACGTAGTGGGAGGAAACATGGCATCCTTTCCTCCCCCTTGTTTTCATTGCACACTTATCCCTCCACCCTTCCAAAGAAGACACCAGCTCCCCATTGTTACCTTCCTCACACCCACTAACTAGGACCTCTGCTGCATTCCTTTGTCCACCTAAATTAAATTCCACCTTAATGATCCGGTGTTTCCTACCACTCCCTTGCCTGGGTGCCGCTCCGGCATCTCAAGCCAGAAGTACAGGTCGAGGTGTTGGCATGGCTTATGGAGCAGGTGGAGACCTGGCAGTGCTACTGAACACAGCAGCAAGCAAGTGCTAATTATCTCATCTGGCAGTAGCCATCGCGCTGCTCCCTGTACCTCAGGTAAGTACCTGTATGCAGGCAAAAAGTCAGGAGCTGTTGCTGAGATATATGTATGGATCAACCCAAAGAGGTACACCATCACCAGTTTTCAAGTTTTAGGAACCTCTGCTATGAGGACTTCTGGTTTTTATTTTTTAAGACTACATGAATGAAGTTCAGTGTGGTGTTATCATTGAAATGGTTGTCAGACTGAGGTCTACTTACTGAAGGCAATAAAATAGTTATCTCTGTCTTCAATATGCCATAAACGTCACTCTTTTCAGAAAGTATAGCATAGAAAATGTTCCGTGAGCAAATTAAGTCTTGCATTTCTTTGGGAAATCACTGTGTCTCTCCACTGCTGTTGCCTGTTAGAAGGTCTGGCCAACACCTTCTGATGCGAGATTACTACTTCTAACCGTTGTCTCTAAGGGTGTCCCACCCTTACAAGTTATTGGATTAGTGCTGTTAGAGCCCAGCTTAAGTTCAGGGGGGGTTTACTTGAGCAAAAGCCAACATACCATGGTGGATTTGCTGTTCCTTTGCCAATAAGATGCCTGAGGTTTGTCAGCTGTGCTGGAATCACTTTCCACATTAAACAAATGGAGGAAAAAAAGTACATTGAAAAGCAAAGCTTAAGAGGCTTGGAGACATTCAAAGAAATGAAACAATAACATGTTTAACAGCAAATTCCCATTCTGGTTTGGCTTTAAGGTAGCCAGGCTGCTAGCAGCCTTCCTAAGTTTTCTGCCAGGATGAGTCACAGCTCCTGGAGCTGAGATCGAGTCCTTTGGACAAGCCATCTTTAAAGGTCTGTTTACTTTTCCCAGATGATAATGAATTGGAGTGAGAATTGCTTTATGTTTTCCTCCTCTTAAAAGCAGGGTTTATGATGAATATAAATTCACCTGTGAGAGCTTCTTGCATCCCTCAGTCCTGATTCAACCCAAGACCCACTGGGATTCTGTTTGGTGTAGTTTTTGTGCTGTTATGCAGAGATGGATGCCTTTGGAATACCCCTCCCTGCTGGGCTGCCTCAACTAGTTGACTAGGAATGCAAAACAAGCAATAACGAGAGCCCTGGTCTGACTGTAAACCATTATTTACCTG
>NW_009647676.1:646103-662510 GCF_000708025.1 Charadrius vociferus
TAACCCTAGTATGTAATTCATGGCACAAACCGAAATCCATATATGGCTGCCCCTGCTTATGTTTCTGGAGCCTGTAATAGAGCACTTGAGAGAATGGATGTGAGGACAAATCTAGCAATTGTAGGCAATCACATCTAGGAACACAGAAGGGAACAGGTCTTGATATGGCTGCTACAAGTGGGCAGCATCAGGACTTCACTGCTAAGTGAGGCACTTCAAAGGATTGACAGTGGTTTTGTGTTGTATTGGCAAAAGTGTAGTCACTGGGTATCAGTTCATGAGTTTCTAAATAGCAGAATTTTTTTTTTTTTTCCGCTGAAAAGCTGTTTTGGGCAAGTGAGGCAAGGCCCCAGTTGCATGACACAATGGTCATAACTGATGGCCTGTGCTCTGAAGAAGCCTGGTCAGATGAAGAAACAGCAATGTGCCTGGCAATTATGAATAAACTCTGAATGTAGCACTGCATAAGGGACCTCATAGATTTGCTACTATATCAGAGGGACATCTGATTGTTGTGCAGATGTGCTAGACACTGAACCATTGTGAACGTGGCTGAATTAGGGTATTGTAATGAAGGACTTCTCCTCTTGTTTCATTTTTAGTATACAGCTATTGCATCACTGCCCAAACGATACAAAGACCATTCAGTCAATCTTTTTTTTTTTTTTCTTTTTCCCCTGTTTGGTTGTTGAACTAAAGGTTTTCATGTTTTTCTTTCCAGTACCAAATTGCTGCAAGGAATAGTTCAAGCCGGCAACCAGGGAAAGTGTTTGGATGCTCAAAGTAAGTATGCTTGTGTGTTTGTGTATGTGTTTGTTACAGTGCTAGAGACTGAGAAAGTACCCAAGAACTTGTGTTTGTCTGTAGGGCAGTAGCTAGATAAGTTTGGTATCAGTAATAACTGATATTCCTTTGCAACATCTTTGACTGTGTAATTAACAGTTTTAAGTCATTGGGACTTACTCATTCATGAAACAGAACTGATGAAAGTTAAACTGGATGCCACAGATTTTTTTTTAAATAAGTTGGGTTTTTGACTGGAGTAGGAAGAAAATGCTGACAGAAAGGAATAAAAAAAAAAAAGAAAGAAGAATACCAAAGGTGGACTTTGGTAGGTCTAACTTCTCTCTCCCCTTCTGTTTGGGAGCTTTGAGAAATTGTATTATTGCTTTTTTTTTTTTTTTTAAGTTAAATGTTAGCTCTTCTGCACATATTATTCTGCACATTATTAGTGCTGCCTTCGTAAAGTTAAGTGGAAAAAGAGCAAACTACATGAAGTGCCACTGTGCCAGGGTTAGTAATTTCAGATAGAATTTGTAAGGTGCTGTCCCTTTTTTTAATCCCCAGCTATGGGAGTTTAAATGGCACTACACTTGAGTTGGATGTTAATTTAAATTGTCCAGCCTCCAGCGTGGCATCTGTGAAATCCACACAGGGAGTCACCTGTGGAGAGTAGAGAGATGAATGATAGGAGGAGATAGGAGGCCCACAAGGTGGCAATGTTTAGAAAGCCTTTGGAAAGGATGCGCCTGGAACAGATCTGGGCTTCCCACCATTGCCATCGCTCGCTCCCCTTGTATTCTTGCTGCTGCATCTGTGCTATTAAACAAGAAATCTTCACTGTTGCCAAAAATGGAGCATAGGATACACGGGAATAAAGCTCCTATTTAAACAGATTCACTACCGGCAGTGCTCACCGTACTGTGATGGATACCGTCCGTGCCTTTTTCCCTTGACAAGGAATAAGCTGCAGCATTAGTGGTTTGCAATACAGTGTGGGGTTTCTTTATTCATAGCTAGTGCTGAAAATATGCCTAGCACTGAAATGAATCTAACTTCTCTCTCCTCTTCTGATTGGGAGCTTTGAGAAATTGTATTCTTGCTTTTTTTTTAGTTAAATGTCAGCTCTTCTGCACATTATTATTGCTACCTTCATAATGTTAAGTGGGAAAAGAGCAAACTGCATGAAGTGCCACTGTACCAGGGTTAGTAATGTGTAGTGAAGAACTTTCATTTTAAAACATGCTGTTGCTTTTCTGCTGATACCTGTAAAGCTGTTGCACTGTATAAATGCTAACTTTGGATGTAGGAGTCATCTCAGTTTGCGTTGATGCTTTGTTGTTAAAAGTAAAAAGGTTTGTCTGAGTTACTTTAAAGACTCGTTTCACAATGAAACTAGGGATTTGCTCCAAGTTATTTAATGCTCTGAAAAAAACCCCAACCTTAAATATGTTTGCAGAAAGATTTCTCCAGATACATGATAGACATGAGAAATTATTCTGGGTAAGTTCAATGGGAAATATAGGAATTGCCTGTGTTCACTGGCACAGAGGCAGGTAAAGAGATGAGACTGGCACTGGGAGAGGGAGAGTTAAAAGAGGAGCCACAGAGTTCAGATTCATCAGGCTGTGAGAAGAATTACTTTCAGAGCAATTAGAAGATATGCAGGGCTTGAGTGCACCTGGAGATTCTCAGGAGAAGAACAGAAGTCTGTAATTTAGAGCTGAAAGAGGCTTGTATGCCTCAAGGATGAAGCAATAGCTCTAGACTTTAAGAGGCATCTTGAAAGCAAGAACTAGGAAAATGTGAAACGTCCTCCCCCTGTGGACATGCTCCTTCCTGTGAAGGTGTTGCAGATGGAAGTGCCGTGGGGCAATGCCCTGTGCTGGGCCACGGTGGGTTTCATCTATCACTTTTCACTCTTGCACAGAGTAGGTCCCGCTACTTAAAGTCACTGTGGTTATACTGGTGTTGTCACAAGTACTTTGAAACAACAGGAAACCTAAAGAAAACTGAATGTTGAGATAGTGTGCAGCCACAAAATGGACATTTATAAAAGCAGACTGCGTCCTACCTGTCTAATAGAAACTTATCTGGCATGTGCAGATTTCCTGCAACCCGTAACCCTCTCTGTAAAGCAACAGAGAGCTTTCCAGTGTATTCCCTGTGGATTGCTGCTTTCTGTGTGTAGCCTTTCCTCTCCAAATCCTTTAGTCCTTATGGCCTATTATACGTCAAAATAAAGATCAAGCTATCAGCCTTCTAATACGAGAGATTCATTATATTGCTAGAGAATTAGTTGAGCTATTACAATTGCAAAAGCCAAATCCATGTAACATGCTATTATGTACTAGTCTCCACTCGGGAAACCTTCTGGTCTGGTTTCGGTGCTTTTTAGCCTGACAAATGGGCATACTTTTTCGTGGCGTTAAGTTATATGCACAACAACAGGAGGAATGGATGTTGCAACCTTTTACACTGGGCTTTTGGCAGTTAGAATTCCATGCTTGATGTATTATCACTAAAACATTTGCAGTATACCCTAACATTAGAAAGCAATTCTGGGACCTGTTGTATTTCAGCAATTTTGAGATACAAAAGAAAGCAAATATGTATTAAAAAATATGTATATGCACATGCATATAAGGTATGTTTGTGTGATGAACTACTAATTCATGAGGTGTTTAGGGGAGACCTGAACAAAAAAACCCATATGAGCTTTTCTCTTCCTTGCATAGAAACAAATGTTCTCTGGTCATTCATGCAGAAGCTGCATATAATTACTTAAACCAGGCAGATTAAAAAAACATTTCCTCTCACTTCTTTTTCTCTACCTACCAGCACTGGTGCGGAAGAAACTATTACTTCTGGCTAAAGACACTGTTTTCCACTCAGTTCCCCACTGCTTGTTTCCCCAGACTGGTCCTCTTAATGTCCACCAAAGGCAGCGTGACGTTCTTAAGGGCCATTTTTACCTTTAGACCTTCTTAAGAAATATGAAATAGGTGAACTTCTGGGCTGAGCAGACCGCTTTGAAAGCATTTTCATTCTGTGGAAATACCACGAAGTCCCCAAAAATGTAGTGGAGGACATCTGTTTAGGACTCAGTCCTCCATAGGACACAGCTGCTTTATGGCTGGGTTTGATCCAACATGAGAAAACTGGAGATCTAAATCCTGAACCTAAGAGACCAAAGTTAACTAAGTGGAATGTTTGTTTATGGCCACACACTCAACAGCCCAGTTCCCTTCTTAACTTAGGAATTGGGTAGCTTGGATAGCCTTTTATGGTGCTGTCTGAAAATATTCTGAACTTTGGGGTGACATTTATTTTTTCAGTGCCCAATACCAAAAATTATCCCACAGGAGCTCGGCAAAGCGGCTGACTCATCAGGAACGTAACTTTGCTTTTCAAAAAGATAACGTGTGGTTTTGTTCAGAGTTAATAAAGAGATCCTTTCCAGCGCAGAAGCTGTCAACAGCACTGACATACATTCACAGTTACAAAAACACATAGCCTTGTGGTTGGGGGGGTGTTATTAAATAGAAACCTCATTTTCTACTGTAATGAGGAAAAGACACTGTTTTCATGCCACTCGTACCTTTTGTGCTCAAAATGTTACAGAAGCCTTTTTTTCATTTTATACAGAATATGACCATTCAGAGGTTACAAAATGTTGCTGCTTGTGCCATGACTGTTGAAGCCGTGACAACATACAATAATATAAAAAAAGAATGATACCCTTATTTCTAATAGTCTTTTGTTGCCTTCTGCACTTTGCATGTCAATGGTGCTTCATTTAAAAGTTGGAGAATGTTTATTAAAGGACGTTTCAAGTAATGATTTGAGTTTTGCTCCAGCAGCAAAAAAAGTCCCTTTTTTTCTTTTTAAGGACCTTAAAAAATATTAATCCTTGTCAGATATGTCAAGTAGTGGTAGTGCATCCAGATGCTATTAAAATAACAGTGTGATTTTTTCAAAGCAGTTTTTTAGATTTAATAAATATAAGCTTGCAAATGTGAGCAGGACCTGTGCAGGATTCTGTGCAGTCATCCCAAGTTTGCTGTCAGGCTGGATCTGATAGAAAAACAGGATCTTCTTCTAGTGGCCTGTGTCTTGTCAGTCTGTTTGCAGTACTGACTGTAAGTGAGGGTGATCACTTGCTGATCAATTTAATGTCCAGAAGGTGCTAACAGCAAAGTCAGTACATAGCTCTAGATTTCATCTGGTGAAGGAAAGGCAAAGGCAGAAGAGATGGAGAAAGGAAGGCAGGTGGAGGAGTGTAAAAGGAAGATGAGAAGAGAAGGCTGGGCTGGCACAGTGGTGACTGCACACAGTGGTGACTCCCAAGTGCTGCTGGGGAATACAACAAAGAACTGAGCTGGAACCAAAATGCTGTTGTAGATGTGGTGGGAGGCTCAGAGTGCTATGGCTGTGTTCCTGTTTGTACCTTCTTTTCTGTGACACACACGTGTCCCTGACCTGTGGTGTGGTAGGTGCCGTATCTTACCTGGCCTCCTCTCCAGTGCTGCTGCTAAAGCAGGTACCTGCACATCAGGCACAGGGATGCTGAGCTGCGGTGCTCAGGGCCTCCAGCAGCAGAGTAAAGTCCAGGGGGTGGACAGGCTCCCAGAATCCCACCGTGCCTGCTAGGAGCCCAAGAGTAAAGAAAGGCTTGAAAGAGCCAATTGAGATATTGCTCTTTATTTTAAAGAGGGGTTTGGGGGGCGGGGGGTGACTGTTGCTGGCTTTTCTGGTTTTGTTTCTTGGATTTTTTTGGGGTTCTGTTGTTTTGGTTTTTTTCCTTAATCCAAGTATCAACATTTTCCAACACTGGGGCTGGAAACTTTGGTTTTCATTAGCTGACTGCTGGGATTCTTGTATAATTAAGTGCTCCATGATCTGCAGCTTCCAGAAAATCACCCTATACACTGAGTCACAGTAAAGCGTGAGTCGCTGGCAGCGCACAGCACGCTAGTGAGGTCGGGTGGAAGCAACACGCGTTTCATTTTATAAGTTGTCCTTACAGTAAAAATGTTGCCTATAATAATGGCTTCTTCAGCCTTCTTGGAGACTTGTTTAGCCTTAGGTAGAGTGTGGGAAGGCCACTGTTGTGCGCTCTGCTGTTGCGTTGCAATACAAAGTGGCAAAATTAGAGGTTTTCAGTGTCTTGGGACCTAGTAATTTGTTGTCCTTGACACATTTCCTTTGCTGTTAACTCAGGGCTTGCACTCAAGCCCAAATGTTGTAATCATCTGTATGGTCTTGCACGTTTGTTCCTACCTGAGCCTGGAGTAGGCACAGAAACAGGCGTGTGGTGGGAGGCACTCATGTGTGGGCGAAGTCGGTGGCAGCTGGCTCAAGCCTTAAGAGCCCCAGCTGGAGATCTGCCACCAAAGCATGCACAGCCGCAGCCTGGGTTAAAAATCCTCTCTGAGTGATTAGATAGGCCAGGTAGATGTCATGGTTAGCGTTTAGTGTGGGGAGCGCCAGTTTTACTTCTTTATGAATACCCATTCCTCACAGAAGGAAGCTGGCAGTGCCCCCACATTAAGGTTTATGCAGTGGCTCCCATTAGAGCTTCATCCTCTTATACGAGGCCTGGATTTGGCTCACCGCTAATGACCTGAGGGGGCTGCGTGGGATAAACACCTTCTGAACAGCGCTGTAGGAAACACCCTGACGTTATAATATACGTTTTAAAAAGAATAACTTGTCCTGGTGTTGAGTCTGTATAAAAAACCAATATTGACTGTGCTCAATTATTTTCAGACTTGGTCTGATTTCATAGCGAAGATCTTTTTTGTCTAATATAAGAGGCTTCATGTAATCACTCTTTTAAATCTACAGCTTAGGTTTGACAAGTGGGTCATTGGTTAATGGAAGCAAGTAAATCCAGCTGTTTATCTTTTCAGTAAGACCATGCACTTTCTGTATGCTCTTGTCTGCTCAGAACAGAGGTGTATACATTTTTAATGGTCCTCCCTCTGTTTTAGAGTAGGGGTCTGAGCTTTATATTGCGTTCCATCTATTCCCTACATTTAAAGAAAATAAAAGTCATAGTAGTACTTTAGCAGGTATCATATTTGATCCACAAATTTATGGCAGCAGTTGTGGTACTACTAATTCAATTACTATGTGTGATTTTAAGAAGTTATTAATTTGACTTTATAGGGAAAACTTACTGGTGTCCATTGCTTGCAAGTTTTCCTGCTTCCTCGTTTCTCCTCCTCAAGCCCAAGTATCTGTGTGTGTTGCTGTTAGCAGATGCACCTTCCACTAGAGCAGGCCAGCAGTAGCTTTTTCCCAAATAGCTTTGCCTCTTAACAGCCAGGCAAGGGCATTTTTTGGCTAATTTGAAATTTCAGGACCTCAGAAAGTGCTTGGTAAGCTTTCTGTAGGATGCTAGTATCTAAATAAA
Source organism: Charadrius vociferus (assembly GCF_000708025.1). NCBI lineage: Eukaryota > Metazoa > Chordata > Aves > Charadriiformes > Charadriidae > Charadrius > Charadrius vociferus. The sequence continues at coordinate 653,305 of NW_009647676.1, forward strand.
GCACTTGCAGTGCTAGGTTAATAAAGGGTTCAAAACGTTCATGGAAACTTGGTCTAATATGTCAAGTTCCAGAAGTCCTGTTAGGGAACGCCTGTCACTAAGAGAAGTTTCCTGACAGAATTCGCAATTTTTTCTTCTTTTTTAATTCACAGTGCTAACATAAGTGTAACATGGTTAAAGCTGTCTGTGAAAATTATTTGCCCTCTTTATTTGAAAGCCATTTCATTAATAGACTTTGGATAAACACTAAGATGATAATGCACATTGACTGTTGCCATTGGAAAAAGTCTGTTTTCCATTAATAAATGAGGAAAGGAAAATGTTATGATTAGTAATGGTATTGTGTAAAGTAGCAATGAAATTGTACTTAGAAGAACAGTTTCTTGCTCCCAAATGCTCTAGGATTTGCAAATAGTAACTATTACTTAGAAGTGTGTTAAAGATCTGAATACTTAACAGCAGATTAAAAAGCAGATGTGTAAGAAATTATCAGAAAGTGGAGAGCAGAGTGCCTCAGATGCTTGCATTTGGCCCATAAGGAGCCTGAAATAACTTAAAGCAAGTCTATTTGAATGGTAAGACAAATTTCTGTTAAAAAAAATAAAAAATAAAAAATGGTGGGGGTGTGTGTAACACATATATTTGTTCTAGCACAAAGAGCAACAATCCTTGATTTCTGTGAGCTAGTGATCACGCGCAAATCCTTGCAACCTGGTTCTTCAGAGGTGCCTCAGGGGTTTTAGCTCTTCAGTGTGTTAATGGTGGCAATGTGTCACAGGAGGTGTGCGAATCCTGAGTGTTACGCAGCCCCTAAATACAGGTGTTGCTTCTTGGGATGGCTTCCTGCAAATGTGCCCGCAGCTTAGCAGGCAAGTACTGTAGCACATTCCTCTCAGCCTGGATGAAATGAGGCATAATTAAGTAATGACAGTATGTTAGCTGGACAATAGGTATGCCGAGGACTTTGTCTGAGGGAAGGAAATCAATTTGATCCAGGTTCTCTGCAGGTGGCTGATGAAGGAAAGTGGAAATTGCCCAAGTGCTACAAAGGATTATGCCTGACAAAGGAAGGGTGGAAAAGAATGGGAGAAAGAACAATGGGGAAACCTCAGGTGTGGAAGAAATCCTGGGATAAAAGGGAGGAGCTCATCTAGTTGTAGCAATGGGGAAAAGGTGTAGGATTTGCGTCCCTGCAGAGCTGGAAGCACTGTGTGGATCAGGAAGCAAACCATGGAGGAAAGGATGGGGACCCACCATAGTGGTGCTGAGGGTGAAGCGGAGGCAGCTCTCACAGGCCTGTGACAGTAAGTGTGTTGAGGAAGCTGGTCATAACAGCGGGGCCTGTTTCTGTACTGGTAAAATGTGGAAAGCTGACAGAAATTAGTTTTTGTAAAATGCTGCGAACGTCCCAGATAAAAAGCAGTTACCAGGAGAAAGGTCAGGTGCCATACAAACAAAAAAGCACACCACTGTCTGTGTAACTTCTTGGTATTCGTTAATTTGATGGGCACATGAGACATTTGCTGTAAGAGAATGATTTGTAGGACACTGTAAGGACACGAGGAAACTATTTGTAGAGTATTTTGCAGCAATGCACCAGGTTCTTGGGCCAGGGTTTGCAATCGCAGAAATACTCACACACTACTGAATAACTTGGCAGTGGGATTTTGTTCCTGGTCAGGCATGAATACTCTCTGTATTTCTTTCACATTAGAGTATGTAATAATGTTTATGTTGGCTTTTTGCTGGGTGTGGGAGGACAGACATCTAATTAACAGTTTCCTGGGGCAAAGTAACCCCTTCAAATCTTGGTTTGTAATGATCCAGCCCTTTGTTAGCTGGTTGAAGTATTTTTTGATTCAGTAATAGGTATCCAAAAACTCAATTGACTGTCTTTTGGAACCATGACTTTCTTGTGCAAGCCTTCCCCCTTCCTCTTTAGCAGTGGTGAGTGTCTTGGACAGTAGGATAAATGTTGACAAATGTAATGTTCCTTCTGACGGGTTATAAACCCTGTGCAACCTTCATGTGTTCAGTATCTATAATGGTGATACTCGACAAGGTGCAACGCAATGCTGAACAGATCTTAGCCAATAACCATTCCAAAGCATTTAAACTTTTCCTTATGTTGTATGCAGGTATTGGATAGTCACGTGAGGCATTAAATTACTTGGGTAATGTGCAAATCAAATGGCTATCAGCTTCACAACTCTTGTTGTACACTACTAACACAGAATCATTGATCCCAAGAGCTGGTTTTAGCTATTCTTGAATTCTTAGTCTGCAGTATCAATGCCAAGTCAAGTTTTCAGCAGAGTAATCTATTAAGTAGTGTTGAAAGTCATCATTGGGCAATAAGGTATCGCTTTAGTGTGGCATGCAACCACATCAGATTTTCATGTTAGAAACCCTGTCAAATGGTGTTGCAAAGCTTCTCATTTGTCCTCCCCCATGCCCCGATGTTGCTTATATGAAATATGTTATTAGACTGAAATGCTTTCAAAGTATAGTGCTGGTATTTTCAGTGTAGCGTGTAAAGAAGGAACATCAGAGGGGTAGATTGTCCACTCTTGCATGTTTTTTCACTTGTCTGCATTTTTCCAGATACCTCTCTTTAGCCTCAAGAAAGCCAAAGTTTCCTCAACGGCTGAAAATATATAAAGATATGCCAGGTCTTTCTTCTACTCTCTCACGTTTCCAAATCCTTCTAGGCCCTTAGGAATTAGAACTTATTTCATTGGTATTGTTTAGGCTATAGATCTCTGAAGTTCTGACTTTTTCCAGTGGTAACACTCATAAACTGTACTGTATGGAAACTTGAAAATCCTAAATCCTTCTCTTTTAGAACACGAGTCTCACTTTCATTTAATTAAAGCTTTGTCATTCTCTGAAAAAGTCTAGGAATTCAGACTACCTGAACATTTTGAATGGTTTTGGTTTGGCCCTTTATAGTCTCTATATCTGAACTCTGACAAAACAAGCCCATAAAGTTAACACCTTGCTGTAAATGGACACGGTAATGGCAAATCTAGAACAGCTCCAGCCAAATAATTCCATGTAAATGCATGTGAATGAGCCATGAGTCAGCCTCCTGCCTCAATTCCTTTCAATCGGTATTAAAGGCAGAGTGAGAGGAGTTGTTACTTAAAGCATTTATTGATCACAGCCTCCGTTAACAGGTTTTCAGATGAAAGCAGCTCCCCAAGGTGTGCCTGAAACTCTGCTATAGCCTCGTGGATATCACAGAACACAAATGTAACGGACACTAAAGAATTCAAAATTTGCGTTTGGTCTGGAGTTAATGGAAGTAAAAAATTCTTCTCTTTGCAATCATCCTTCAGAGTGCTTCCTGCTCTCACTAGAGCTTTTTGTTATGTAGGAAGTGTTGGATATTCGGTGTGAAGTTCTTAAGTACAGAATCCTTTGATGTATACTCGAGAGTGCTTCTTTCTAAATACTTTATTTTTCTTTAAAACAGCTGGATTTAGCTAAACCTAGAAAGGGTTGGATTTAATAAATGTCCACTAAACCTATTTATTAATTTTAATCTAACCATTAATATTAAAAGTATATAACTAGTCTTAAAATATGTCTCTACTTGAGGGCTTATGAAATCCTGTTTCTGTGAACAAAAAAAAAAATATCCTGGTTTTGTAGACAGTATTTGAATCTTGAAATAACCCTCTGATTTCTATTTGATTTATACAGTAACTATAAAAGGTAGCTGCTGCCTTTTTAAAGAAAAATACCCACAGGCTGTGGCTCCTCAAGACCTCTCTCTTTAGCGAGGAATTCATACACTGATGGTCAGATTGGATTTGCAGCTTATTAGGCGAAGTTTTCAAGAATGCTTAGCTCACAACGACCCCAAGTTCTATTTCACTCTTCCTCACAGGCACAGAACATTTCTTAAAATACGAAATGTGACCTCTGAAATATAAATATGTCCATATATTTAAAAATAGACTTGAATTACCTCATAGGGATGTGGTCCATGCACATTGTGTAATTGGGACAGCCCTCTCTTTCTTTCTCTTTATCTGTCTCTCTCCAGGGAAGGCAAATAATCAAGACTTTCCTTAAAGTGGCAACACTAGAATCCCCAAGGGTGGGAAGCTCATTCTTTATCTACAGGATGTCTGGAGTGATAAGTAGCTGTTTTAATAAAACTCATGCAGTGTTTCTTTGTCCTGACAAAATTATCATTTGCTGTTTGGTATGGTGAGTTTAAATACAACGTGCCCTGAAATTTAAGGCATAGAATGAAGGGACAGGATGGAGGTAGGAGAATTTATTCAGTGCTGTGTAAACAGAGAAAGTCTATGAAGTTATCATTTTGAATTTTCACTTGAAGTGATTTTACGCCACAGTGGGAGCTTTCCTTTGGGCTGATTGGTGTGGTTGACATTGTCAAGGAAACGGGAAATGCGAGTTCTTCTGCATAACCCAGGTTAGCTTGAAACTTATCATACACCACATCATATCTGATATATGTTCACTGTATTAGTAACACTGCTGTTGTTAATTCCTTTAAGCGGACATTTCTGTGTAATATGTTATCATTACAGGTTAGAAGTGTGCACTAATTTAGGCTGGCACAAGCCAGTGCTCTCTAATAGACATGCAGTTGCAGATACCTCATTTGTACTTCCTGTAGATAACATGCAAATCTGGATCTCCTCGGTTGTCTGTTATTTTACTAAATGAAACTTTTATTCATGGTGTATACTATCAGAAATTAGGCCGATTCTGATGCAGCCTGATTAAGTATGCTCACGGTTATATCCGTCTTGCTGAATCCTCTCACGCTGGGAGTAAAGTACGTCTACGTACCATAATGAACTGGGGCTTCCTCGAATGAGCAAGATGTGCCCAAGACTTAACAGAGTAACTTCAGCTCTTTCCAGACTTTCTTCCTGATTTGCTTCATTCACTTATCTTCAAATCTAAACACGGTTGGCCAACTCCTTCAAGGACAGCCTGTTTCTGCACATGTTTCTGATAAACACACACACTTGAGTGCTAGGAATAACTTTGATTTTGCTGTATAGCGTGTAAATCTGTTGCTTTGCAGAATTTTGTTAATCTTCATCCTGATAAAGGAGGACTATGATAACAGTTAAATTAGAAAAGCAGACTCTATTGATCAGGACTGCTGCTTTACAAAATCTGTTGCTACCTTCTAATTGTTTGTTTACCTGAAATCCGGTTTTCTCATTCTCTTTCTCAGTGGAAAAACTGCACTTTTGTTACAGGAGTGTTCATGAAACTCCTCAGAAAAGTGAAGTATATGGCCCCAAATAGTTATACTTGCATGGTGTTTGCTACAGTTTGAAGTTGTAGCTGAGGTGTATTCTGAGAGCAGTGTAATGAATATCATACTGATTCTGTTACGAACCTGAACACGAACAGAGGTGTCAGATGATGGATGCCTATTGGCCACTCTAGGGTTAAATGTGTTTTTCTTGATCTCCGCCCCCCCAAGTTATCCCAGCATTGGGGAATTTCTGCAATCATTAATTGTATTTATACTTTGGCTGTCACATACAAAGCTCCCTAAAACTGTGTGTGTTTTTTTTAATCTTCTGACAAACATATCAGCAGAAGTATCTACTGTGGCCATTGCCTGTTTTCAGAGGCTGCACATTGGTCACTTTTTATCAGCATTTAAATACTCATAATTTATTTCCACATTAGCTGTCTAGTATAACATTCTGGCTCAAGCATGCCTAAAGTCTTTCTAACACTGCATTTTGGGCTTTTAGGGGATTTCACTCTCAGGCATTATAAATTATGCTGCATGGCCTTTTTACTGCATTAAGTGAGGCCTAGAGCAAGTAAGGAGAGGGGAACCGAAAATGAAAGCTCTGAGGAGGAAGGAAGAACGAAGATTTTGGAGAACCATGTTTCGGCCTGTTGCAGTGCTCGTTAGTGTTTGCTCTGCCTGGCACACCACAGCAGAAATCAAAGTACCAGAGTGCATGTGCTGGGGTAGGGTGGTGCCATTTTCATCCTCAGCGCACCTGGGACTTGCTGTGTTCTCCAGGGGAAGTGTGGGATCGCCTTGTAGCCAAAGTCAGATGGGGGAACAGCAGGTTAATATGGCATGGGAGTGGGTTGCCCTGAGAGGATGTGACATCTCCATCCTTGGAGACTTTGAAGATTTGGCTAGGCTATCATCATGTCACCAAACCTGACCTGATCTTGTGTTGGTGATGATCCTGCTCTGAGTGGGAGATAGGACTGAATGACCTCCATAGGTCCCTTCCAACCATCGCTTCTGTGGTTCTCAGTGCTTGAAGATCTATGATATCAGGTTTTGTAATTCCACCTTTTGGAATTAATTACTTGCCTGGCTTTTTGCTTTGCTTAGTCTGCAGATCACTTGTGGATACTAGATTCTGGTACTTTCAACATATGATAGGTGGGGGCTTTTATCAACACCATGCTGACCTTTTATTCTTCAAGCTGCTTTTCTATTTGTATGCCTACTGCACGCAAAATCTATAAAGGCAGCACAGAGGCAAAGGCACCTAATAACAGCAACAGGTTCCTCTTTCATGTTCCGTGTTGCTGTATCCACACCCGAGACCTCTTTTTTCAGAACGATGAAAGTGGGAAGAAGATGCCGGTGGTTTCCTGCACGTAAAGATAAGAGTCATGTTTGTGGGCCGTGCAGTGCTCGGAAACAGAGATGTTAGTGAAGGGAGTGCTGTGCATACGGAATCCATATTGTCCCCCCCTCCAGGCTGTGCTAGATCAACCGAAGCAGCATGTGCTTTCTGAAAACCAGTGCCAAGCTGCTTTTGCCGAGGCCTGGCTCAGCCGCTGTAAAGGTAAGGTACTGCGCTGAGGCAGCGTGTGTCTTCTGACCTTGAATCCTGATACAGAGGCAAGAAGGGGTCTGAAGCGAGGGTGCCGTGCTGTCCTCGCCTGCACTCTTCTCCTGTAGCTTTGTCAGTATGTGTTTTAAACAGCTTTGGAGACTTCAATAAAGAAGCTTCTGTTCTTTGCCACTGGTGAAGAAATAAAAATATTTTTACAAGTTAGGGCAGCAGAGTGTTTTACTGCTCGCTGCCTAGCAGAGCAGGTAGGGTTATGTCTGGCCCCTGAAGACCTGCTGTAGATTATTTTTATATTCTGTCACCGTGTAGCATTTCTGGCTTCTCCATGCTTTTGGGTGTTACTAAGACACTTACTGGCCTTTTTAGCAGAATGTATTTTGTTGCTTGTTTTGAAAAAGACTCAAAGGCAACTTTCTCTGGTGGGTTTGCTGTTGCCAGATGAATGGAACGTTTTCCAATAAAGTATGTCAACTGCAAATGTCCATAGGTTGGTTACTGAACATGAAATTTGAGTATATTTGAAGACCTGGCAGAAAGAATAAATAAAACCTCCTGTCTTGGTGTTCAGAGGACCATGGCAAATTGGCAGACTAATTTGAGTTTTCTTAGAGATTGCTCTTTTTGTGTGTGAATGTATACATCTGATTTAAATCCAAGCAGTTTCTCAGCGGTCCAAGTGCTGTGCACTTGGTGTTTAGTTATTGACTGTATTCACCTTACAAGCCCTCTGTGAAACCAGAGTCTATATCATGAGCATAATCATGTAAACTAAGCTTTCAGCAAAGTGTCATTTCAGTCTGAAGGGTTAGATAAAGATTAATTAAAATTTTGTAACATCACTTTCTTTGCACAGAAAAAAATCTCAGATATAAACCTGATCAAACTCATGCTCCAGAAGTTTTGAGTTCTAAGAAAATATCAGCATGTACTTCTGAGAAAATACTAGAAATACTCATATTGCTTCCATTTGATCTGCCACCTTAAAAATTGTAAAAGAGTTGGATTTGAGGGTGCGCTTTTTTTTAAGGTGTTGGTAGATCTGCCCAAATATATATATATTTTTTTTTTTCTTTTGCATGTAACAGCCTCGAGGTCATACAGAGCTGTTTAGACTGTGCCCATGGTCACTCTTGCTGGTTTCTGTTTAGAGAAAACAATTTGTAAACAGTTGGATAGTTTGTTTTTCTAATGTGGTAAATGTGTGTTTTGATCCACTGTTGGGACATGAGGGTAGGTTTTACCACAGTGAAGTTCAGATCTACTTCTGAGGATGACCAGCCTTGCTCTGTGGTTAACGTCAAACTTGGAAGGACGTTGCTATTTAGGCAAGGGGAGATATGCAGAAATTATAGAGATATGCAGAGGGAAACAGTCTGGGGGGATAAGAAACCTTTTTAAATGAAGAGGAAGAGATGAGGGGTCCTGTGAATGGTGGTGCTAACAGAACTAGCAGTGCCACCAGTTTGGTGCTACTGCCTTGGCAGGTTTTTTCCCCTTCTTGTTTCTGACCCAAGCAAGATTTTTTTGAAGGATGTGCCATCAAATGGTTTCTCTGCGTAAACCTGAGAGCAGGAGAAAGCTGGAAATGTGCGATGCAGCTTGAAAGGTGTTTTACTGTGCTCTCCAGCAAAGCTGGAAGCAGGGATATAGAGCTTGGTGTCTTGGATGCTCTGGTGCTTGGCGGTGGGAGGGGAGGGTGGGTGGAAATCCAGGTGGAGTAACAGATACAGGAATGGGGGGGAAAGCATAGCATCAAAGAACTTAGACCTTGTGGGTTTTGTACAGTTAGGAGTCCATGATTTCTGTCACAGTGTATCCTTGTACCATTTAATATTTGTGAGCATTTTTGCCAGTAAAATGTCTAACGCAAAACCTGTTCTTGTGGGCTGTGTGCGGTGGAGATGGCCATTAGCCCAGGCACACCAACACGGAGGGGAGATAGATGCTGGGGAGAGCTGGGGCTGGGCGGTGCGGTTCCCCCTTCGGTTTAACGCCGCTGCCATCTGGGCGCTGCAGCACAGCAGCGCGGCGTGGGGGCTTGTTTCGTGCCGATTGCCGAACCTTGAGCCCGAAATAGCCCTGCGGTGTCGGGAAAAGGCGGGTGGCGCCGAGGCATCAAGGGGGCAAAAGGCGGGTGATGCTGAGCTACGGGGCTTCGAGGTCTCCGGTAAAAGCGGGGCGAACCCGCCGCTGCCGTTGTCGTAGGGAGAGGTGGGCAGAGGGGAACGGCATGGTTCCCCTCCCCGTTCCTGGAGAAGGACGCGTTTCTGTGCCGCCCACCAGTGCGGGGACACGCGTGGAAGCGGCGGGATAACGGTGTGGCCGCCGGGGACGCGGCGGGGGAGGCGGGGGGGGAAGGCT
>NW_009647676.1:663697-710665 GCF_000708025.1 Charadrius vociferus
GGGGGCACGTCCTTTGTCGCAGTTGTAGGCATTTTTGATGAATCGCTTGGCATGCGCTGCTGGCAGCGCTTCTGCATTAACATCTCTGACAATATGTTCCGGCAGATAAGCTCATTAAAATTGTTTGCATTGTTTGATAAGGGTCGCGGCGCAGCCCGGAACGCAACTGGTTTTTATGTGCTCCTTGCTGCCGACTCGAGGGGTGATAATACGGCCGGTAGCTCCCCTTATGTTAATATACAGTTATTTTAAATCCTGCCTGGATGACAGCAAGCAATGCCTCTGCAGAGAACACGCCCCTTAAAGCTGATTTTTCAACCCGCAGGAAATGATGCTGCTTTCAAATATCTGACTAAAGTGGCGAGTTGTATGCTCGATTAGATGAAAACAAATGTGGATGACTTGGCTTGTTTGTCTGAAGAGAGTCCCCCTTTTTTTTTTTTTTTCTTCTGCTGAGGAATAACAGAGCTGCTACCGGCGTAGCTGACCATTAATAACCTTAACAGTGAATCTCATTGTTGATCGCACGCTGATGGGTGATCGTGAAACGCGTGGTAGACCCAAGTGTGCGGTTTGTTTGAATACCACGAAATTTAGGCTGTCCCTCCCTCTGAATCTGTTGATACTTTGTGTACTGCAGCCCCCATGCACACCTTCAGCACTAAGTAGCAACATTGCTTTTGTAAAGACCTATTTCTACTTGCAGAAAGATCAGAGCTCTCACTTCGCTGTATCTGAATATCAGCTGAGCAGTACAAGATTCTGGTTTAGAGGAAAGCTGTATTTTCATCATGCACCTAAGCAGAAATATGGAATAGATTTGAAATGAATTATCATGCATCTATCTTTAGTTATTCTGACATGTATCATAAGTGCTACTGATTGCTGTCTCACTGCTTTCCTTCAGAAGGGTTCTTTGGAAAACCTCTGTTGAATGGGGTTCTCCATTATTCTTTGGTAATATGTTTGCCTGTAATTTTCTGCGGCCATCAACAAGTCAGTTTCCTTGTCCCTCTGCCTGTCATATCATACATTGAACTATGTCTAGAAAAGACATTTTGTGAGGCTGCTGTGTTAAGCACATGATGACAGAAATTATTATACTGCTTGTCCGGTTTTCCAGAAACTATGAAGTTATTCTGCATCTGCATAGCCTTTCCTCCAGAGGAGTATTCCTTAGTCTTGTAGAGCTTTGTATCCATTTGTATCCATATCTAGAGCAATATAGAGGAGTGCAGAACTACTAATGCTAAGGTTACATGTTATTTTGGGGCAGTAAACAAATAATCCGATCAAATTTTTGTTTCAGAAATAGACCTTTAATACACAAATAAAATCTCTACTGGAGAATCCTATTTTGGTTCTCTTTTCCTTGTGGAAACCTACCCTGATCTACAGAGTCATGGCACCTACATCTGTTGATTTCCCCCTTTCTCCAGCTGTGAGAATGATTTGGGTTTATCTGTAGCTCTAAGTACTTTGTGAAGTAAATATCAACCATAACAGAAAGAAACCTTAAAGAAAATGTGAAAACTAGTGAAACTTCTCCTTGATACTGGAATATAATGTGCTTTTAACGTCCACAAAAATATTTAATAGCTAGGCTTGTTTGGTCCTTGCTAGGTTTGAGTTGGAGCAGAAGATCGCTAAATAAAGCAGATTAATACCATCAGGATTGTGCCTGCTGTCACGCTGGACTGTTGGTGCCATGCTGACTTTGGAGCAGGCTTATGGAGCAGCCTGTACAACTTCACCATATGACACATCAAGTTGTTATGCCTCTGATTGTTGGGCTGGTTTGTTCCATCTGCATCTAGAAATATGGAATAAATATGTCATTAAACACAGCCTGAAGCATGACATCAGATCAGCAGTTGCACAGATCTAGAAGTACGTACTTTGCTCGCAATACACTTCTGCATAGTGCAGCTTTGTTCTTAAGTTAAACTGCACCTACTATATATAGAGAGGTTCAGTACTTGCTTTTCACTTCTCTCTCCTGTAATATCAGAAATGTTTTCTCATTTTTACTTTTAATGTATGTGTTTCGTAAAAATTAGTGTTGATCAGAATAAATTGGCGTTTACCAGTTTAGACGTTCTTGTTTAGATATTCTCAGGCCTAAAAAGAAAAAAAAAAAAAAGCTTTACTGTTTCAAATACCAGTTCCTACCAAAGATTTGATATCCAGCTCCCAAAGCAGATTTAAAACCAGGTGAAGTTTATACTGTTTTGCAGACTAGGAAGCTGATGTGAAAGCAGTTGCCCTGAGTTATCCACAGAGTTAAGGATGCAGCAGGAAATTGAACCTGTACCACATGAGTCCCAACCATGTGCTCTGTATGCGAAGCCACAAATAGTTTTCCCAAGTCTTCCAAAGGACATATTATATTTTGCAGACAGGGACATACAGGCCTGAGGTGTTAAGTTTCCCATCCAGCACCACTTAGCTGGTAAATGAAAACCAGGCACTTTGGCATAAAATTTAGTCACCGAGAGATGTTACCTTTCAGAGTAAAAAAAAAAAAAAAAACCACCTCCTCTAATCAATCTGTATTTCTCTAGTGAAATGCTGTTTCAGGTGCTCTGGATCAGGAGACTGGCTTTAAAATTTCGTTGGAACTGAAGTGTCATTTTGTTGGTCCAAAATAGATTTGGGCTCATTTCTGAGAATGGCATTACATTCAATTACAGTTTTACTTCTATGTTCAAAGAAGATTGAAAAAATTCAATGAGAAAACAAATCAACAGCTGTGTGGAGATATTTTTTTTTTTAATCAGGGCATGTCTGCAGTGCTTTTTTGCCAGACTCTAGGCATCTTGTGTGGTTGATCAGCTCATTGTGTTTTTAAAAGCTGGCTGTACAAAGAGTTTGAATATTTCCAGGTTTGAATGGTATACCTAGCCTAAACCACTCCAGTCTAAAAGGCACAAACTGTTGTACCCTCCTTTGCAGGATACCACACCTAACTTTTGGTTTATCTGTGTGCTGCTAGAAAAATGGTTTTCTGATCCTTCATACACTGGCTATATGTAGTTTTATACCCAGAATTTTCACAAAGGCAGGGGGAAGAGGTTAATTTCCTGGTTATTTTTCTTCAAATCACTAAGCTAAAAGAAACTAAAACAAAAAAAAAATCCTGCAAACAACTTTCCTATCTTATGAGTATGTACCTTTCTAATGGTATCTGTTTTAAATATTTCGTTTTCCTAAGTGTTGTCTTGCTTTTAGAAATCATTAAGCTGACGATGTGCAATGGTGAGGTGCCTAATAATGAAAGCTGGGTGGAAGCGGTGATTTCCTTACCCGCTACTGAAATACCGTGGAGTGTTACAGCGCGTATCTGGCTGTTGTAGTTTACTGCCGTGGGAGTGGAGAACTTCCATGCTGAAAGTTGAGATTTACGTTATAACGAAACCTGTTTTGGTCTTTGCCTTCCCAATTTCTGATGAATTGCCGGATGCAGGCTGGCCCCAGGTGGCAGGGAGCATCCTTCCCTCGGCAGGACGTGTCCCTGCCACTGTCGCTGGCGACTCGGTGCCTTTCACACGTGTGCAGCTTTACTCAGGGTACAAAGCGGGGGACACTTACTGTTTTGCCTTACTCTGGACAGAAGGCATTTCTTGCTCTAAAATTAGGTTCCATTGAATATGGTAAGCAGGTAATTCTACTGAAGTAAAAAAAAAAAAAAGAAAGATCATTTGTGTTGTTAAAATTAATAGACTGAGATCCGAACTTTTCTTGCTGGGAGGAAGATACAGACTAAAAGCAGTGAGTTGTCTTCTCACTTTATCATACAGGGGGGCATGACTGTCTTCATCCTCTGAAACTGTAAATGCTGGTCAAAGCAAATGATACCACATGTATTAGTAACTGAAACATTATTTCCAGAGGCGTTTCCTCTTGGCCTAACTGCTCCTGTTGCAGATTATGAGAATTTTGTCCTAGGTTTCACTGGAAGCAGGAGAAAGGCGATAATAAATGTTTGTTACAAAAAAACCCCTAAACAAACCAAACAAAAAACAACAACAAAAAACCCCCACCGTTAAAACACACCCTATAAATTTGGCTTGAGCTTTCCTAACAGCGGTGTTTGTGATAACCCCCTTGTCTGTCAAGCATGTGGATTGCAATAAGATAGTTACTAGCTATCCAAGAGAAGACCATCCTGATGACTGACAGCCAGCAGCTATTAGCCAGCATAAGAGGTACCATGCAGAAATCTTTCCTTGGTTCCTGGGGGCTTAAGGTACCCTCTATTTTCTCTTCTTTCACTTTCATAAAGCTGGCTTCCTGACGCTGCTGCTCTTCTTTAATCTTATTTTTTGATTAGGAAGTACTCTGCCTAGGGAGAGCTGTTTTGGTGAGTACCTTCTTCTGGGCCGGTCCAGCTCTCAAAAAGTACAGGGTGAAACTGTTCGAAAGTTATTTGGAATCACATGTGAGTGCGTGTAAATGTCTTGGAGGGTTTTGATGACTCTGCTCAATACTGCATTGGTGGTTTGAAGCCTAGATAGTCCAGCCCTGCATTATCGGGCTACCTCTCTTGACCTGGATTTAGATCTTACTTGAAGGAAGTATCTTCTTAATATTTTGGGAGTTGAGTCTGATTCTTAAAATCAGGGGCTAAGAGAGAGGTAGCTTTATGGAGGGGGAAAAGAAGAAAACAACACTCCACAGACAACCCAGTTTGTGTAAGGAAATGAAAGTAACTTTCAGACAGCGTCATCTTCTCCACTTGCACCCAAGCACTCTTGCCGAAAAGGTCTGAGTACACCTCGCTTGCACCCAGCCTCTGTGCATTTCGGAAACATCCTGTGGGTGGGAGGCTGCATTCTGTTTTTTTTGTTACGTGGTATAGGGTTTTTTTTAAACTACCTTGTTGAGCTGCATAGCAACAGCACTGTGTTGCTGGCACACTAACAAAAAAGAGTGAGTTTAGGATATGCGAGAACTGAACCTGATGCTGTCACTTTTAGAAATCGACATTTTGGCTTCTGCCTAAGTGGTTTGTTTGTTGTTTTTGTTTTTGTTTTTTTTTTTTTTTTTCAATCTAGCAACCCTGGAAAACAGGCACTGATGCTATGTTGTGAAGGAAAAGTGACTTGGAGGTGGGGCTGTGGACCAAGAGAGCCTGATTAAAGCTATTTCTTTGAGGTTTTTTCCTTTGCTGCACGAATGGGTAGTTTTAGGAAGGTGCAGCTACCTCATGACGGGCAGGCTGGACCACAGGAATGTTCTCCCAGGTGACATACCTGGACTAACCTTTTGAGATATAAAGCTTGTTTTGGGAGGCAGTAAGAAAAAATAAGTGTAGTAGGTCTACATTTCAAGCCTTGTCATTTGAATGAGTGACTCTTTAAAAATATCTTCAGAGGTTTTGGCTTTGGGGCTTGTGGGGGGGAGGTTAGTTTAATTTCACAGTCTTTTCTCCTTCCTCATGCCCAAAGCTAATTATAGCAAAGGCTTGGTAAGGAGGAAGATAAATCGTGTGCCAGCCTTTTCGTTTTGGAGATGCAATTTTCAGCCTTTGTTTGATAATTGAAAACGAGTGGTCTCGCCACATCTGTTCTCAATCACGCAAACCACTGCGCGGGATGGCACGAAGGCTGTAGCGCAGCGTAAGCGTGGTGGCAAGACTCGCGCTGCACCGGCACAGCATTCGGATAACCGCTGCCTCCTCGCCCGCTGAATCCTGGCCTCCAACTAGCGGCACTGATCGCTTGCTTCCAGTATCAGCGCTAGGGAATGTAAATGGAAAACATCCGCGTGTCTTCTATGGATGGTGTTAGCTGAGCACTGCATAGCTGTTTGGGTCTTGCTCAGATCTCTGCTGCCTGACTCACCGATAAAGCATCTTCTTCATATTGTTTCATTACAGTAAGGTGGGAGGGGAAGGGGAGTATCAGCCATAAAAGTTTACCGAACATGCATTTAACTGTTGGGTTTTTAAGAGTGGTGGCTTTTTTTAATTTGTAATGCAATTCTGTTGTCTTCATGCTATTGCATATTTAATTTAAAATTAAAATCTTGCCTGTAATATTTTGACAGAAGTTTGTCTAGTTTTCTGGTGGTATACCAAGTTGTTAAATATTTGATAGAGAAGACTGTATACTGAAAGCATGCTCATTAAATGGCTCATCTTAACCATTCTGAAATTATTTCTTGTTTCCCATAGAGCCCCATGCTTAGTGAAGGGTGCTTTTGTGTTAAATCTGTTTTTTTGCTATGCTATCCAAACAGGAAATGTAAACATTCATCAGCGAGTACAGACTTAAGGATGTAGCTTCCGTAGGAAATCCTACAACTGTGCCAGATTGTTCTGCCTGGAGAGGAATATGCCATGCAGGTTGTGGTCTTGATCTTCTGGTCTTGCTGCCTTACATCGCTTATGTATGTTGACCAGGAAAGGGAAGGGGTACGAAATATGAGTGAGGTGGTGGAAGATGGAGCCTGTGAATCTGGATCCTGCGCATGTGGAGGGCCAAGGACAGAAATGTTGGTGTGACCTCATGGGAATTTAAATAGAAACTTAGAGTGGCCTGGAAATATATTTAAACAAGCTACGCAAACTGAAAAATTCTCAGTTTGGAGTTTGTTTGGGATTTCTTCTGTGTAAAAACTGGGCCCTTCTGCAGTGTGGCAGCTGACAGAGTAAAGGAATAGCTTATTTTGCTCTAATGGTATAGGGTAAAGCGATGGTATATGTTCCTGTTTTTCCATATGGTTGTGTGTATTGTTTCAGAGGTTTAATTTTCAGTATTATGTTTCTTGGCAATTTGGAACCCTGAGAGCTAGTTAGTGAGATCTGTGGACTTCAGTCCTGTCTTTTAGGAGTAACTCCAGTGAATATCCCCCCTACAGCAGAGTGCCTTAGTACCGTACAGATTTCCTACCCAAGCAGCTGTAATTATTCAGAGATGCACATGAATGCAAATTCTTGCCTGTCACTCTGGAATGCAGTGTTGATGCTCAGAAAGGCTTTCTGGCAATATGTATTAAACAATTTTGGGGGAATGAAAATTCATTTTAGGCAAATCTTACATGGTTGTTATGCTTCGCTTCTTAAGGTTAATCTCTGTGGAGCTAGTCCAGTAATACCATGAATAGGAAGCACTGAAATATTTGAAGTAGAATATGCATTTGCTTTCCTTATGGATTCACTGTTATACAAATCATAGCTTATTAAAATAACTATACAGTCTGTGAGTCATTGTTTGTATGGAAGCGGAGCACATAACCCAGTGATATGAAAGTCCTGCAGGAGCTTTCATATACAGAAAGACTATGGTGTGTAGGAGTGGGACATGGAGGCAGCGAAATGGTAATTGGTTGAGTAGAAGGGATACATTTTCTTAAAAGGACAACGTTCACATGTAAATAGCTGTTCTGTTGAAAACCCTGTTATGCAGAATGGTGGTTATGATATTTTACTGAATTATTGTTTAGGGTCCATATCACTCCTTGCCCATATTAATGTTTTAAAGTTACGCAAGATGTAAATTCTGTATCAGGATCTGAAAACACTGTTTTCAGTCAACACATTCACATCGTGTCAGTTGTCAAACTCAAGGAGGCAAAAGGAAGATTTTCTTTTTTTTAATATATATTTCTGCCTGCAGAAGTTTGGCTCTCCAATGGACACTTTTAATCTGTGGTCCCCAAGTGTAAAATGAGTATAACATCAACAGGGATGCTGTAGAACTGCCTTGTCTCTTAAGCAGCTCTATTTTTAATACGGTGAGGTGGTTCTTTCCACTGCCACCTTAAGCACTCCATCTCTAATTGTTCCTGAAGTGCTATACAATATGGACCTGGTGGTGCTGGTGAACAAGACAAACATGAGTCAGCAGTGTGCTCTTGCAGGGAAGGCAGCCAACCCCGTGCTGGGCTGCATTAGCAGGCGTCTAGCCAGCAACTCCGCAGAAGTGATTATTCCCCTCTGGTGCTTCTGAGACCACATCTCGCATACCGTGTCTGAATTTGGCCTCTCTGATTTGAGAAAGACAGTGACATACTGAAGTGAGTGGGGTGGAGGGCCACCAGGGTGGTCAGGGGGCTGGAGCATGCGAGCTGGGTTTGGTCAGCGTGGAGAAGAGAGCTCAGGGGAGGGGAAGATCTCATTGCAGTCTTTAGCTGCCTAATGGCAGGGGGTGCACAGAAGATGGAGCCAGGTTCTTCTCTGGGGTGCACGAGGAGAGGATGAGGGGCAATGGCAGTCAGCAGCTGCAACAGTAGAAATAGCTCAGATATCGGGAGAAAAGTTTTCACAGTGGGGACGGTCAGACACTGGAAGAGGTTACCCGGAGAGGCTGTGGAATATCTGTCCTTGGAGAGACTCAAAACTCAGCTAGGTGGGACCATCAGCAGCCTTCTCTTCCTGGCTCTGCTGCGAACAGGAGGTTGGAGCAGATATCTCTGGAGTACTCCGCTGACCCAAGTCACTTTATGATCCTATTTTGTAACTCTAATAGGCATAAACAGCTCTCGAGTTCAAAACAGCACACAAATCAATGTCATGAAATCAAGCACTTTAAAAGTGAAAGGAATGTCATATCGTAACAAATTTAGTACTGCCACCAAGGTGAAATCATCTTATAATCAAGTGTTTCAAATGGAAAAGAAAAATGTGTGTATGCAGTTGAACTGAGACTGCATCAATTTCAACTGTTTTCTAGCTTAATTGTTGCAAAAGCTGCAGCTGTAGTGCGTTAATTACTTCATATTGCATTCTCTAAACCACTGGGAGCAACTTCTGCAATTTAGTACCCAGGGATGACCAAAAGCTCATTGACACACAGTAGAGCAAAGGGGTAGTTTTGCTTTGTCATAAAATTAATTATATAAATTGCAATTAAAGATTGTCTTGAAGTTAAAAGCTGATAAATTACTCCCTCTGCTTTTAATGGATTGTGTATTTTTTCATGCAGAAAATATTAACATTATTGATAAATTTAATCTGCAGAAAATGTTTAACTATAAGCACAGCTCTTACTGTCAGATATGTGCTTAGTTTGATGTGCTTTTACAGGGAGTGGTGCAGAACTGTCTTGTCGCATGACCTATAGCAACATTCAGAGGGTTGAAGAAACTAAATACATTGCAGCACAGGTTATTACCTTCTTTACTGCATTTATATGTAGTCGAAGGTAATTCAAGCAATAAACTTTTCTTTTTCCTTGTTTATTGTGGGAGTTGAACTTGGTAATGTCTCCGTTTGCCAGCTGGAAGCAATACAGTTTAGGAATTCACCTCAAGATATTCCATGAAAGGAGGTCAAATCCTATTCAACAGGACATCTATGCTTCTCTTAGCTTGAGGTACAAGGCTTTACTGGGGCTCGTAGATAAAGACTGTTGTAACTGCCAGTAATTCTGTTTTTACAATCACAGTTGCATCAAAGGGGTAAGCACCATCTAAAGAACATTATTGGGGAAAACAAAGCTTCGGGGAATCCCCCCTTCAGATAGGCAGGAGATTTTAAAAGCTAAAAGCCAAAAGAAGACTCTGACTTCACAGACTTTCAAAGACCAACATGGTTGGAAAAAAAAAAAAAAATCAGTTTGGAGGAAGCTTTACTTGATACTGGTAGTCTCAGCAACTGCGTTGGTAGTGCAACAATGGTAAAATAAGTTTGTGGTTACTGGCACACTGGGAGAATAATATGTTACATAAATCACAGATGGTTCAGCTAGCATGTTCATAAAGGGCAATTTACTCCATTAGTGAATTCTAGTTTTAGTTGCTCCAAAATTAATTTAGCAGTTAAGCAATTGCACTTATAAGTTCATCCCTCTCCTAGATAGTCCTTGGTAGGATTAATTCTTAAGTGCAAGGCATTTACTCGTAATATCTTGAGCACCAGAATAATTTCAGAGTGTCTCCTTCTTTGTTATAGTATTAACTCATGAGAATGAGGGAAGAGGTCAAGTTGCTTTGGTATCCAAACCCAAAATTAAGTGTCGTGGCTGGTAGCGTTAACACTTGAAATCTGTATAATATTAATAATGATTTGTGGGGAGTTTGTACAAGCCAAAGATAGGGGTATTTATTTGGGCCTCTTTCAGCAACATTGGAGATGTCAAATCTCTGAGATTTTTTTTTATTATTATTGTTTTTAGTCTAGCTTTCACCAGTGGGTGGAGGGGGGAGTGGGAGAGAGGTTGAACTCAGAGCCTAGTAAAAAGCTATGTAGTGTGTTGGCCCAGTGGTCTGCAGTGGCAGTGCTGGCAGGGGATTTACATGTGGCTCAGGTGGCAGATGTCTCCTGGAGCTTGGTCCTAGAAACCTGCACACTGAGTGCCCCTGCGTACCCAGCAGAAAGCCTGGCCCTTCTCCTGTGAACCCCAAATGGCAGCAGAGCTGGGGTAGCAAAGGGAACCCTGGACAACCATACTAGAGCTTAATATTTTATGCTACAAAAAACACACAGCTGTGTTTTAGAGAGTGATGCACCCGTGAAAGCAGCTATCACGGTTGCCTGTTGCTTCATCTGTTGTCACATGCTTGTTTACAACCTCAGGGTAAAGGTGGCTTAAAATAAACATCGTCGTCATCTTATACCCCTGCTCAGCGTAGTCACCTTCATGCCACGATGACTGCTTCAGGGATGGAGCTGGGGTGGCTGCCTGCCTGGCAGCTCGGTGGCTCTGTTGTGCAGGCTGTGCTCCGGCACCTCTACCCGTGGGTCCTGGGATGGTTGCGTGGGCAGTCGCTGTGCTGTTTCTCCTCCTTTTCCAGGTGTCACACCACATGCCTTCAGAATGCCTACTTAGAAGGAGGCCACCTTTGAAGGGCCTCACTGTCTGGAGTAACGGGGAGTTGGACTAAATGACTCTCCATGAGTCCCTTCCAACTGTGGATATTCCATGATTCTAACATGTGTTTATTAAGGTTAGAATAAATGTTGTGATGCATAAATCGGTGTGTATTTACATTTGTTCTCTATGTAAAAGACAGAAAAGTTGATGCATGACAAAGTCCTTGTTCTCTGTATCATATTGCATCATTTGCGAGTAGAAAAGGTGCATTGTAGTCCCTCTTTAGCTAGCGCAAGACCTTTCCCATGAGAGTGCTCTCCGGGTTAACTTCGCATGCCTGGGACAACCAGGCTTTATGAAGTGTACTGCAGCCTCCTGTTAATAACCGGCAGCTACGTGTTAGGAGAAAGGCGTTGCCTTTCCCCTTGTTTAATCCTCCCCTTTTCCCTTCTTCCCAGACCTGTCCTCCTCTGACACCCCTGGATGCTGAATGCCCATCTCCTGCTGAGTCACTGCCTGGCTCTGGGTGGGGGCGTGAGGCGCTTGGAGGCTGCTCAGGCCCCCCCATCAGGAGGGCTATATAGTATTACAAAAAATCTCATTTGCCATTACGTTATGCTTGGAGTGAACCCGGGTGTTACTTTAGCCTTTCGCCTCCGAATGTGTACACGTCAGGGAGGGGAAGGGGGTGGGGGGGCAGCAAAACCCTGGATAGGTCAAAACTAAATTCATTTGGTGACTTCATCTGACTCTAGCTAGTTGGATCTCGTCCCTGCTTAAACTCCCGAGCCTGCCCACAGTGTTTTCTGGACTTAAAAGGCGGAAATGGCAGGAGTGGTGAGCTGGGGGCTGCCTGCCCTGCCGGAGCTGCTGCTGGGCTGCAGCGTGGCTGCTGTGCCGGTGGGTTATGCCTCCAACATAGCGCCTCGGGCTCCCGGCAGCGTTGGTTTTTCTTCATCGGGGTTTCTGATTATTTTTATCCCGTCCTCATCGGGGGCAGATGTTTCCCTGGTGTAGGCACTCAAGTGCGTGTGTGTATCCATATCATTTTGCCTGGGAGTTCGCTTGCTGCGCTCAGGTGGGCAGTGGCTTTGGGGACAAGCTCTCCTCAGCTGCTGTCTTCATTTTCCAGTAAATCTGCATTTGCTAAAGCACTTAGGAATCTACCGTCTCAAAATACAACTACTCATCCATCATCTAGCGGGAGCAAAAAGATAGGAGTTTCCCCTGTTATTTGCAGAACGCAGGCCAGGAACTGAGGCTTGCTAAAACATGCTGCCTTTCAAGGTATCCTTTTCCATCACGATGAGTGTACTCAGCACTGCTGTTACCTTGCTTTACGGCACATTTTTAACCTCTTAGAAATCCTTTAGTGATGTCTGCATGTATGCTTAGTAATCTGTTATTTTTCCATAAGAGAAAAAAAAAATTAATAAAAGGAGAATTAAAGCTCCCATGTTTTATTTGGTGAATTGAGACTTTGTTTCACAGAAGATTAGATGTTGGGTTTATTCATCAGCTTTTTGAAGGTTTTCTAATTACAGAATGGCCATAGATCCTCTTCTGTTTTCTGAAGTGTAGGTGTTTCTAATTGACTTGCGTTTACTATATAACATAAGGCTGAGAATTATCTTTCTCTGAATCAACCTTTTTTTTTCTTTCTTTCTTCCCACAATCCCCTTGCCTGTTGTGAAAGGTAGACTAGTTGCCAGTGTCTATTGTGAACATTTTACATGTTGAATGTCTTCAGGGCATCAGAGCAGCAATTCAAGCTTAAGATCTTGAGTTGAGAGGAGGAAGGGGGAGGGTAATAACTGTAAGTAAAAGCAGTTTATTTTTTTTTTAACGTTGCAGCCTTGCCATACTTATGTTCCTCTCATTCAGCCCACTTCAAAGGCTTTTGTGGTTCTCCATTAATAAAAGGCCTTCTTAATTTGTAGTAACATTCATTTTATACTGAAATTTGTGCGTCCTTTCCCCATGTTAACGAGTGCCTGTGCGGCACCAAGCGCTGCTATTGCTTTGTTGGACTAAGGTGCAGCGTGAGGGTGCTGTGCACTGCTGTGGCTCACTCCTAACTAGAGCAAATGTACCATTGTGGAAATGGGGGCGGCCAAAGAGTCTGGATTGCTCCCATCTTGTGCAAGCTGTTGATGTCTGCCTTTCTTGAACCCCTGTCCTTTGTCAAGAAAGTATTTTTTTTTAGTTGAGATTTGTTTACTTACAGAAGTTGATAAGGAGCCTTTCAGGATATGCAAATACTTTCAGCTGCAATTCAGATACCATGTAGTTCAGTGTTAATGTCACATTGTACTTTCAGAGGCAAAGGTGAACCCTGAAGAAAAAAAATGCGTTAGTATTGCTGTGGAGACATGGTGTTATGTATTATATTGCCATACAGTTTCAGAGGTGGCAGGAGGAATGAAGGAATGAGAAGGTAGTTGGAGAAATGAAAGAATCTTACTTATGCTATGCAAATGTGGCTGACAGATAAAAAAAAAAAAAAAAAAAGGAAGTTCAAGCGAGTCAGTGAATGTGGCTTGTCCCCCTCAGGTGCCCTAAAATATTCCAAGCACTACTACATCATTTTCTTGGAATTTATAACTGTTCTTCTGATTTCAGTCATCTACCCTAATTTCATAACTGCTTAGTGAATAAACTTAAAACTATTTTGTAAAAAGTATGCAGTAGACAGTGTAATGCATTGCTAGTTATTAGGCCATCTCAGAGGGTTTGGCTCAAACTATGGATATTGTTTGAATACTTTTGATTGTGTTTTTCAGATTTGGGGGAACTGAATGTCTGGAAAAGAGCCAGTATATTTTGCCTCACAGATAATACGCTTTCTGGTTTATTTTTTTAATTTTTTTAAAGTTGTGTGTACCACAAAACAGAACTAACCACCAGTTTTTATAAGTTACTCAGCTTTGGGTCTAAACCAGTCTTTGAGACCCATCATAAACATTTATGTAGGTCAGAACATCCCAGGGTTGGCAGGCAGCCTCCACTTTAAAAGAACAAAAACCTAAAACATGCCTTAATCCAATCAAAGTAAATCTCTAGTACTCTAAACTCACTTGCATTGAAACGGGGAACTGCGATGAGAACAATAGAAAATATGCTGTTTGCTGTGTTAAATGGTAATCCTGCAACATTCAAGCAATCAAACTGTACATGGATTGCCTCTGTATTGTCTAGACTCTGTAGCATGCTTCACAAATCATTTTAGGTCTTCCAAGTCAGATCCACCTTGTGAGCTAAAATGGCATTCAGAAGTGAATGAGATACATGGATAATAAAAGATTTTTAACGATTCAGGGCCATTTAGAAACATGAGGACAATGCACAAGAGATTTGACATTCAGCATTTTAAAAGGTGTGAATTTCTCCCAGTATTACGACCACAGGATTCTTTTCTCCTTTTCTTCTTTTTTCTATGGCAATGCCTCATTGTGATTAATCCTGAACCATTTGAGTTTCTGACTAGATAGAGGCTTTATGTTGCTTGCTGCCAATACTGCTTTAGTTGCAGTGCGCTGATGGGAGGGCTCCGGCCGTGGCCGTTGAGTTTCCTGCGGGAGTACAGCGTAAGTCAAAAGGGTGGGTAAGAGCAGTAGTGTCAGAGCTGTGCTGGGGCTCTTTGTGTTATTTTTCTGTCCTCAGGACCTCTTTTGGTAAAGACAGCTTCCAGCATAACTGGCCTCTAATGGCTGTGGCAGGGCTGCATGCAGCGAATGTTAAAGAAGCTGGCAAGGTCCAGCTGCGAATCACCTGCCGTCTCAGGATGATGGGAAAGGATGAATTTGCCTTCTACAGGGACGCGGCCACTGAGGCTGGCAGGGTTCTTCCTTCAAGGAATTTTGTTTTGCAGTAGCTTACATCTAGAAAGCCTTTCCAACAGGAGCTACAGCAGTCTCTCTCAGCTACGTCTTAGCCTTTCTGCTCTATCTTCTGCTTCAGTAATTTTTGGTGCGAGATCTTTTGTTTTACTGGCAGTATTTATCCTGATGCTATCAGGTGCCAGCTTCCAGAAGGCCCCCCTTTGTATTGTCGCACAGGCTTTCTACTGCATTTAAAAACTTAACGTCATACCGTGCCTAATTGTACAAACCAGGGAAACCTTGACAGTTCAGAGGTGGTGGTGGTGGCATGTGCCATGAGTTTTTACACTGCAGATAGATTCATTGCTGTAATCCTCCCACTCTTGCCGTTATTACTGGTTTGGCGTAATGCAGCTTCTGCTGTCAACAACTGTTAGTTTCTCCCCGGAAAAAAAAATAAGCCTCTTGCAAAACTGTCCTTAAACACAGCTGGATAACACCTTGTAACAGCTGCAGTTATCTGTAGCAAGAGCAGTGGAAAATGCCTAATGGCTGAGCGTTCAGTGCCGCATGTAATGCCTTAAAAAATTAATACTCCTTTGGGTGTAACGTTTGCCACTGGACACGCTGAGCCAGTATATTTCTGATTGGGGAAACTGATTAAGCATATACGCGATTTTCAGCACCTAAGTAATGCTCTGGACTCAGGTCTGGGGTGCTTAGCTGTGCACATGTCAAGTGTTTTTCTGAAATGGCCTGGATTAATATCTGAAGCCTCTCCTATGGCTTATTCGTATTTATTGGGGATTTGAATCTCACTTTCTTATAAGTAAAACAAGGCAGAGGCCTTTGTGTTTAGGCAGAACTGTAACAGCCAGAGGTGGGGGATGTGATGTGCTATCTTCAATCTGCTTATAGTTGCTGTAGGATCGCCAGGCATCTCTACGGAAGGTGGAAGCTTAAGGGTCTCGGTGAGGTAGATGCTGATTTTCAGGCTTGTATAAGCCTCTTTGCAGCCTTATGCTTGAGAGCCTTCAGCCTAAACAAGGGAAAGCCTAATAAGTCGAAAATGTAAATAACGTTACTGAGAATGAGTAGTGCATTAGGACATACAAGTAAGTTGTTAGCTACTTGGCCGTTCACAGAGTACAGCCTGCGAGTCTCCACCTGTCCAGCTGTTCTCTTGTGTTTCCTCACAGATGTTTATTAATATGTGTTTTGAATCTGGATCGCATTTTCCAAAGCAGTTCAGCACATGGGGAACTGGGTCCTGGAGAAAACTCGGGCCCAGCTGTGGATGTCGAGCGCAGGGGTTCTTGTCTGTGGCCAATCATGGCAGCTCCCCTACCCACGCCTGGCTGCTCTTTTTCCTTCTCTTTTTTGGGTGGTTGTTGGTTTTTTTTATTATTATCAAAGTCTGTCTGTGTGGCAAACAGGATATGTGTGTATCTGAGCACCAAATTAGAAAATGCTTACTGTAAAGGAAGCTTTTCCCAGCTGAGTTTACTTAAAATGTAACCATTAGGAGGGTGGGGGACAGAAGAAGCAAAGACACAGTGAACTCTTTCGAGAGATGCAAAGATACGGTTAACTCTTTCGAGAGAAGAGGCCATGGAGGATTCAGGCATATGTTAACAAGTCACTGAGAATAAATGGCAATGGCACATTGTTGTGTTTTTTTCTTTTTTTTTAAACAGAAATTCTGATTCATTTTGCATACACTTGTTTAAAATTGTATTGATACACCCTCGTGCTTATCTGTGTGTGTGAATGTGAAGCTATTGTCTCTACCAAATAGCCTGAACTTTCATTCGACCCATAGACCATAATTCATGTGCAGACACAGCGTAAGTTATATTACAGATATCCTTCAGGGTATCATTGTAAAACTCAAGGTTATTCATTTACTCACTGTTTCCTGAAGTAGACTTCTCCATCCCTTACAGTGCAGCAAAAGAGGTTGTTTGCTCTCCTGTTGCTTGCAGAAGGATAGGTATTTGTCTTTGCAGTGGCTTTTGGAAGAAGATGATGAGGGAATTTCTGCTTCCTTCCTGTGTGTGGATTTTCTTGATCTTTTTAACAGAGTAGACTTCCTGCTTTCACTACAGGTAGTTGATGGTTGTTCTGAGTTCTGCCTGGCCTCGAGAGGGCAATTAAAATTTGGATGAAGTAGTGGCAATTGCAAATCAGAGTAGCTTTACTTCAAATGTTAGCATCTAAATATCTTTAGCTCCTTTAGGAGTGGAATGTTCCATATTGGTCTCTTGGTTTAATATTAAACTCGCTATTCTGAATCTGAAGTGAATAATAAAGTCACTATTAAGCTGTTACTTGAACTGATCTTACAAACAATACTGAACACGTTAGTTCAATAGTGACAGTGGTAGTATCTTTCTGTTAGTTTCTTATCGATATGAAAAGCCTAGGAATAATAAAGTAAAAGCCATGCTAACAGTGATGGTTTAAACTTCAGATGCCATTAGTAACAAAGGTGCTGTTTGCCTTTGTGCTGGGCTTAGCGCCTTCCATCCTCATGTAGAAGCTAAGCTTTCAGGGTTAGCCATTATGGTGTGGTTTCAAGAGTAAAAGGACACTCCCTATTTCTAAAACTTTGTTCCTAGCGCTTGTTTCAATCCAAGCACTTAGCGTGTGCCAAGAAAATGACCTTTGCTAACTGTTACAGTGAATATAGTGCTATGTTCATGCAATCAGCTGTGCTATCTGGGAGCCTGCAAGGAAGAACTGAACAGGCTGAGGACAGGCTGATTTCTTCCATACTTCGGAGGTGCTCATACAGAAGTGGGTAGAGGGGCAGCCTGAATGAATTGCTGGCAGTAGCAGCCTGACTATCAGAGCATGAATTTTTTTGAGCCTACTTTTTGCTTAATTTTTTTCCTTCTCATCAGGCAAATCTGGATATTTTATGTTTTGGATCTTAACATCAGTAGATGGGGATGATTTGACTGATCATCTGTGTTTGTGAAATTTGTTTCATAGAAGGTGACCTGTATTATGAACTTTGTCATCTTGTATTTTAAATACATTCCCTGCTGTACATATTTACACACTTACGTGTTACTGTGTCAAGTTTCATGCTGGTGGGTTTTTTACACTTTTTATCTGGGTTTCTCCAGCACACTTAAAAAATTGATGGAATTAACCTGCAGTCTTTGTGTTCTCTGCAGAATTGTCTATCAAGCTTCAAACAGTTAACATCTTTGCAAATTGTCAATGAAAATAGTCCATGCAGACCTCAGATCCCAGAGAGGAGATCCTGCTCTCTTTCACTGGGCGAGAAGGTTGAGGTCCAAGGCTGAGGTGGCAGGACTGGCACCAAAGCTAGCCAGTTAAGTGTTAGCTACAAGGTGTCACTAGAGACAAAAGTGTGCAGTCCCTACCAAACCCTTTCTTTCCAAGAATAATAGCTCAACTTTGACTATTTGATCATTTTTGAGACATCTGATACTCAGATTGTTACTAGCGGACTTCCTGAAGTCTGCTAGTCTTGGGAATATTATTTACTGTTTTCGTGAATGAATTTGACTCTGCTCTTTGAAACTATTTATGAGATAAGCTTGAATGTGCTTGTCTCTTCTATTGGCAATGTCTCGCAACAGAAAGGTGTGACTAATGTAGAATAACAGGGAATAAAATTGAGTAGAATGCGTTTCCAGTTGACGCACTTGGGGACTGATGATAAAAGCTACTATGAATTAGACCTCCTTGCAGTAAAGGACCTTAGCTAACTAGAAGGACCTGTTTAAGATGCTGTGGCTATGAAAAATTTCAGCTCAGAGTGCCATTTTCCAGGGTCTTGGTGAAATGTTATTTGAACACAGTCTGAAGCTGTTTGGCTGTGTTCAAGGAAGACTGCTGCCATGGCCAGTAAGTGAGGATCTGACTTTATAAGAGACTCAAAGGATTGATTTGTTTAATCTAACCTACCTGGGCGCTGGGACAGACTCTTGAGTACTGTCCCTAACGCATTATTAAGTCAGCTCTGGGGAAGAAAAAGCCATTAGAGTTGGAGGATGGTGTTGGCAGAAGAACAAATGGGTTTAAGCTGAGAGGAAATGTTCCTAATGATTTAGAGGAATTGGGTTCTGCAGCAGCTTTCTAACCACACAGTTGGGAGTGCGTCTCTCAGTTACTTTCAAGATAGAGGTTGGTATATTGATAAAATATATTATCTGGTATTCACTCTGTGACTGTTAGGAACTGAATTAATGATCCAAAAGGCCCCTGTCCCAGTAAGAAATCAGTAGTTGAGTAAGTAGAACAACTACATCTTCTAGAAGTTGTCTGAAAATTAAATACTGGTTTAGGCAGTCTGATTACCCTGCAGTGGCAAAGACAGATAGATGTCAGATCACACTATTTTTGCAGCACTATGTGACAAAATCCCAGGTCTCTGATCCTATCTGGTTGTCTTTAGGCTACGTCTCATTCTTTTTTTTCCTGTACCTTATTAGCATGAAGCAGAATGCTGTAAGTTTGTATGTTTAAGTTCACAGTGACAGCCAGAGAAATATGCTCATAAATTCCAAGCGGACATTGAGGAGGTCGTGTATCATCAAAGCATAAAAATTAAGCTTCCTTTCTCAATGACTAAGAGAAGGTTGTGCAGTGATGCAGCTCTTCCTTCTTTTTTCAAACAAGGAGTAAATTCATTGTATTCAGAAAACAATCATCAAGATGTCAAAAATATTTTTTTATCCTTTTTTTCCTAGTTGGGGAATGGCGGTCAACGTGTACTCTACCTCTATAACCCAAGAGACTATGAGCAGACATGACATCATCGCATGGGTTAATGATATATTAGCTTTAAACTACACAAAAGTCGAACAACTCTGTTCAGGTAAGAAAGCATGCCCTACAAATGTTTATTTTAAAACCACTTTAAAAGTCTGATGTGTTGAAAATAGATAACTTTTAACTTTGACATAAAACAGTTACTCTGAGAAAAGAGACTAATATATGTGCAAAGGAAGCATTTTTGTTGTTCGTGTTAATCATGGAAAGATAAGGTGCCTTGAGAAAGCATAACAAATGCAGAGGCGAACGGGACAAATGTAGCAGAAGATACACGGTAATAAAAGGGTTGACTAAGCGAGAAAAGAATATAGTGATAAGCTTTTTTGTTTTAAAGCTACCCAGGTGGTATCTTTTCAAATGGAGAGTGGACACAGCTGAAAAACAGACAAATAGACAACCCACACCCTGGGTGAACAAAATTCTCCAGCACCTTTTCCTTCCTGGTAAGGGTCCTCAAATCCCTGCTGATGTTTGCAGGAAAAGAGCACAAGTGTGACTGTGAAGGAAAAAATGGATTTGAGGAAATGAGCCTTTAGCTGCTGTGAGGGCTTTAGAAGTTTGTCAGGAAAATCTGCCTGTTTGTCTTTAAATGTAACTGAAATCTTGTTGTAAGTAAATTTGGTAATGAGCCCTGAAAAAAGGGTGATGGTTAAGATACTTTGGACATTTTGGTTAGTCAGAGTGGCAGCTACAAGATACGCGTTAAACAACAGAGTCTGTAACTAGATGATGACTAGAAATGACACAGACAAAGGCTGATGTTTCACTGAGAATACAGATGCCCCTGGGGAGTGATTCTTTCTGATTTCCTACTGTGATTTTTAAATTTGAAGATGTTTGTGTTGGAGGAGATCTAACTTAGATCGCTACTTCCAGACAACTGACATGCTGGGAATATCTTACTTATGAAGACAATGGTCTAAGTACATAGAACTGAAACCACATTACCACATTTCAGCTATTTACTGGTCCAGCTGAAATGCATAAATGGGGCCTTATATTCATATATTTGAATCTACCTGCCATTCTGGGTAAATCTTCTGTCTCAGAGACGTTCCCTGAAAGGTACAGAAAATACTTTGAGGATGACAGCCTCATAGCCTACTCTTCAAAATTTAAAAAACAAATCTCAGCTGCAGAAGTGGGCATGTATGCTTGCAGGCTTGCACAGTGACTGTAAAATTGAGGTTGAAAAAGTGCAGGTTAAAGTGCATGTAAGTAACTAATATAAACTAAACTAAAGACATAGAATGTGGGAAATAACCTTTTTAACAGTTATTAAACTTGAAATTGAAATGTTATATTTAGCTGTTGTTAGATTTACATGTCCGGAAGTTAGCCTAAGTATTTTCTTTTGGTGATTTATACATCAAGGAAATATTCATGTGAGGATGCATGTGCACATGTGTGTAAATACAGGTGTCGCTATATATAGATAGATATATATATAGATATACACACGCGTGCACACTTATAAGGAGACAGAAAGATACAAGAAAATGGTCATTTTCATCCCAAAATACCCAAGGTTTGCCATTGTTTGAAACAGGAAGCATACTAGACAATTTATTGACTTGTTCCTGCATAGCTATTTATATGCTCATAAATAGTTGAAAGGAAGCTTTTGAAGTGAATTCTCTCCATCAAGTTAAATGTGTGGGGGCTCACAAAAGAAGACAAAGACAAAACCCTTTCCTAAAATAGGGGAGAGGTGATCTAAGAAAATTTTGGTTATGCAGGATACAATGAGTTAAAGATATTTTAAAAAATCGGATTGAGAGACTTCAGCTGGCAGGCGGGAGAAAAGCGTGGAAACTGTCACAAACCCACTGTCCCATTTCATTGCACAGCTGCTTATACAACTTTTTCTGTGACCTCCAGTGAGGATTTTGGGACGCACCACAAGGGAAAAACTGAAAAAGTGTCGTCTTATTACAGCTCTTACTCCATCCCGTATAAAATTAAATTTTTCTCTTCCTTTAGAACTTCCTGGATTGTATTGATCGCTATTGTTACCTCATGCTTTTACACTATATCTTAACAGGTCAAAGCTGTAAACTTGAATTTCCCCATTTGGTTTGCTAGTCGAGCTGGGTAATTGCACAGTCTTATTTTTGTGTTAATGTTCATTACAATCCCAGAAGGGGCTTTAATAGTTCCTTATCTGAAGAAGCATTCTAGTGCAGTCCTTCCTGTGGTCCGGAGGACTTTCCTCTCTGAACTGATGAATCTAAACTCTGCTAGATTAGTGCAGACACTAGAGCACAGTATTCTTATGGAATAGGTCCTTTCCATTTGGGACTGAATAGTCCGTTTCGCACATGCAAGACATGCACGTGTAGAGACTGAAGCCAGATGGACAAGAAGCTCTGGGAATCTTTCTGTAGTTAATATAGCTTACCCTGTAAACACCAAGTAGTTTATTTAATGTACGTATAGTTTATTTAGTGTACTTCTAGTGTAGTTTACAGGATGGAAACTAGGGGAGCAGTAGCACAAATAACCAGCCAACTACCAGGCAGAGCACCAGCAACTATGGTAGTAGTTTGAGAACGGCTGATCTAACTCATTCATTCTGGCATTCCTTTGGCTGATGTTCCTTGAAGCATTGGCAGCTTTCATACAGTTTAACATTAGTTTCCAAAAAAATGAGCATTTCTCCAGGACTTCAAAGAGAAGGAATATGTGGGGAAACTCTTTACAACTATGAAGCATTTCGCAGCATTAACAGAGAGCTGCAGAGCCACTGTAACTGAATTTTTATAACCTACTTTAAAATTGTATGGACATCTTTTTTTAGAAAAAAGCATTACGATTTGTCATGCTATTATATGACTATTCAGTTCTTGTTCATTTTACTTAGTAAGACGCAATAGAAAAAGCTAGATGCAAGGCCCAAAAAAAGCAGGGTAGAGGAGGGGAGGGGATCCTAAGTCTGAATTAAAAGCTCGAAGGCGTTACTTTTAGGAGGCATGAGCCACCTAGATGTGGCATATGCTCATGTTCAGCACCTAGCCGTGAGACCTCACGGGTGCCCACGTTTTGCAGCTAACCTAGCAATAATTTTAGACGTTCAGAGCTTAAGCAAGAAGGAATAATGCGACATTCTGCCTTTACTAAAGGCTTTATTCAGAGCATACCTAAAGCTTAACGTGACAGTTCATAATAAAGACAGAAAAAGCCATCAGACCTTCTTTTTCTCATTTTCTGTGGAGAAGTAGCTTTGATAATTCACATGCTGTAGCAATACCGGCCTATTCCCCAATTGCTAGTTAGAGGAACAGAGCTGCTAGGATGAGGAGCAGCAAAGGAAGAGGCTGGCTCAGTCATAAAGTGTTTGTATTCTTTGGGAGTCTTAGATGTGTTTTTGTCTCTGCTAAGTAGGCCGAGCAAAGCGCAGTGTCCCCTGAGCTTTCTGAATGCCTGCTGTAGTAGCGATGTGCCAAAAAGGCCAGGTTATGGATGGATGCAGCCCTGGAGAGTCTAAATTTAGTCTACAGCTCCTCTGCTAATTTAGTTTTGACAGTTCAAGAGAGAAAATCTCTCTGAGCATCTCAGCAATACAGTTCGCTTTGCTTTAGGTGAGTGTCGTTTTGTCAGTTTTTGGTCTAAGAGTTTGACTTCCTGCAAGGTTGTTAGCCTGAATATGAAATTTATAATCCATGGTTTTAATTGAAGGCATAGTGCATTGCCTTTAGATGGGCATTAGACTTGAGTGCATTTAATTTGATACATGAATGAAAAATAATAGAGAACAACCGAGTGGATTCAATGTAGTAGGATCCCATGTGCAACACCCATAGGCTTGGGGGGGAATAGGAGTTTCAAATGAATTATGACACTAGTTGTTTCTTAGGAGTCATGCTATTTTTTGTAATGAATACACAGTGGCTTCTTGAAAAGAATTCTGACTAAACAGCTTATAACTGAATTTTCTTTACTAAGGCTGTTTTTCATCTATAGGGAATACCGAGTGAACGTGTTACAGGGCTTTTCGTGAGTGTTTGGCTGCTACATGAGAGTACATTCAAAATAAGAGTCAGGCAGGAGACTATAGAGGGCTTGCATATGATTTAAAAAGAAACAACACAAAGTGTACCAGCTATATAAATTATGAGCAAGGAAACTAGAAATGGTAAATGTGTATAGAAAGGAAAATGCAGCCCAAAGTGAGGTATAACTTCTGGCTTAGCTTATACTTGAGTGATCCTTTGAGGTTAAGGAGATACAGAATCTTTGAAAATTCTCAGTAGAATTATAAACTTGCAAATTGTCTGGACTCCAGTGCATGCAGACCTTCTGTCTTTCAGGCTGTGTATGCAAGGATCAAGGATTAAATGCGGGATGGTTTGTTGTTTTTCAGTTGTGTTTTTTGTTTTTTTCCTTGCTTTTAATAAACGCACGTATTATAAAGAGAGCATGTGGTTTGGCGTTTTCAAATTTTAGACTGTGATAGTTTCTCTGCAGATGCCCTGGGTGGTGCCATAGGGAATTCTTCACGTGGCAACTGCTGTAGTTAGTACCATATCTCAGTTGGCATTCCTCATGTGAAAATACATAGTCCCTTTATACATACATCTTGTTTGGTACTCCACCACCCCAATCTCGGAGGAAGGCAGGCAGTGTGACAACAGGACAGATGTCATTCGTTGTTTGACTTTGTGTTGGGATTTGGGGGAGAACTCCATTGCAGCCCCTGCGGGCTTGTTGTCCCTTGCGACAGGTGCTGTGCGGGGAGAGCATTTGCTCCTGGCTTGTGGAGGGTCTCTAAGATGTTCTGCTTCCAGGGACTGCACGCTGGGGCTCTGCAGTGTGGGGTTGGTCACCAGCCCCAAGGCCTGGCAGTGGCTGTTCACAAGGTGGCCATCGTGCCCCCAAGACCACCCAGCTGCTGGTCCCTCGGTGGCAGCAGGGAGCGGGTTGCCAGGCGCTCGGAGAGAGCCTCCTGCACACTGCAAAGACCTCTCTGAGCAGCACAGAGGTGACTGGAGAAGGCGGTACTGGCCAGAGAGATGGTGAGGAGGGCTTTTTCTTTTGCATGTCATTTGTGTGTGTGTATATATATACATTCAAACAGGGTGTATCCTGTGGCTTAGCTGCACAGGATTTGTTTTTCATGTCTCAGAAGGTGTATTTTGCTTAGTGTCAATATTAACACATAACCTCCTACATGTGTATTACTAACATCTGTATTATATAGTACTTACTACTAAAATCTGCCTTCCAGTACCTAAAGGGGGCCTAAAGAAAAGATGGGGAGGGGCTCTTTATCAGGAAGTGTAGCGATAGGATGAGGGGTAACAGTTTTAAACTGGAAGAGGGTAGGTATAGCTTAGATACTAGGAAGAAATTATTTACTGTGCAGGTGGTGAGGCACTGGCACAGGTTGCCCAGAGAAGCTGTGGATGCCCCATCCCTGGAGGTGTTCAAGGCCAGGCTGGATGGGGCTTTGAGCAACCTGGTCTAGTGGGAGGTGTCCCTGCCCATGGCAGGGGGGTTGGAACTCGATGATCTTTAAGGTCTCTTCCAACTCTAACCATTCTATGACCCTGTTGGAGTATTTGGTACCAGCATGATTTCTGTGCAGCCCAGTGTGCCTAGTGCCTGCAAAGCTGAAGCAAATTTCGACATCAGTGGTTTGTTGGTTTTGTTTTTTTTTTTCCCCAGTTTGCAGCCTCGCAGAGGCTGCGTCTCTAGTGAAACTTGGAAACATGATTAAAACATGGCTTGATCCCATTTGCACTCTGTAACCAAGCCATGTTTCAAGGAACTGGCATGTTGTCCTGAGGTCATGCAACACAGAGAATACTTAGTGTCAATGACTCTCTAATGTCTTCCATATGATGTTTAGGATTAGAAGGATACAATGGATGTTAATGATTGGATTTAAGATCATTGCCAAAACTTTCTGAGGAAGCTTGCAAAGCAGTATCGCGAGATTTTCAGCCAATAATTTTTTTTTTTTTTAATGTCATTCATTATGAATTCAGGAGGAATAGAACTTAAACAAGGCTTTTACTTTTTTAAATTATTATTTAATTACTCCTGGCACTCACAGTCAGTTGCTTGATCTTCCCGCTTTTGAAAGAGCTTGTTAGATTTTGCGTGCTTTTTTTTTTTAGGCATGATGAGTTACGCAGCTATTTTAAGTTAAATGGGAACTGTGTTTTTTGAAATTGTTCTGATCTTCCTGTTTAAAAATTAATGAATTCCAAAATAAATTATTGCTAAAAATTAAGTATTAAAAACTCTGCTGTGTATAATTTATAAGCAGGTTTACAGATTTACATATTTAAGAAAAAGAGAATACAAGTTAACACAGGGGAAGCCTCCCTCCCACTTGCATTATTTAAAATGATCAGTGGGTATTCTGGATTATGTCATAGAAACGTCCCACCTGTGTGCAACAGGACTTTCTGAAGCAGATGTCATTTAGACGCATGTATCTCAGTGACCATCGGTGAGGTTGGTAGGGGGTACGTAGTTCTGTAGGCTATTTTTGGTGGTGGCAGCGCTGCTTTCAGAAGCTCCCATCTGTATGCGGACGCTCACTCTGCCCTCATTGAGGCAGCTGTGCTCATGCAACTCTGTGCAGGAGTGCAGGGCTGTGCTCTAATCTGCATCAATTATGATTGTTTTGTTGTTGGGGTTTGGTTTTTTTTAAGTGCCCTCCCAAGACTGTTGCTGGGAAGGGCTCAGGCCAGAGTGGCTTCATTGGTGCGCAGCCCCATGAACACTTGCTTTTCTACAACGAAGCAGGCAGTAAATCAATATGGGCTTGAACATTCACCAGGAAATGGGCTGAAACCTCTTAATTTTTTTATTTTTTTTTTTAATTGGAGAAAT
Source organism: Charadrius vociferus (assembly GCF_000708025.1). Classification (NCBI taxonomy): domain Eukaryota; kingdom Metazoa; phylum Chordata; class Aves; order Charadriiformes; family Charadriidae; genus Charadrius; species Charadrius vociferus. The sequence goes on from NW_009647676.1 coordinate 689,940, forward strand.
AGAATTGTGTTGACCTAGGTCATATAGATGCTGCTGAAAATGCAAATAGGAATCTGAAGACTGTTCTCCAATGGAGTGCTCAACATGAATTGAGCTATTTCTTAAACGCGTGGCTGTATGTAACACAACTTCATGCTCACAGACATGCCCAGTTTAAAAAAACCTTCAGTCGCATAACAGAACCACCCATATATTTGAAATCTAAATGAAAATCTATACTACGATATCTGAGTCAAAAACCTATCTTGGCATCGGTCCCACGGAAGCAATTCTAGGAAGCCTGAGGTAAAAGGCGAGCCCCAAGTGCTGCTGTACTGTAAACAATGATTGCTGGGCTTTGAGGTTTTTTTTCCCCTTTCTTATCAAAACTATTAGGTCACACATGCTCATTGCAATTTACTGCCTTTTTTTGGTTGTTGTTGTTGTTGTCCCAGCAACAGAAACACCGGGTGTGTGCCGTTTCCCATCAGTGTTAGCAACCATTGCTCCAGTGAACTGAAGTGCTGATGACTAATACGCATACAAATCATCCTGTATTTTCCAAATGCCTGGTCAGGTTGTTGCAGCTTTGGAGGGAATGAATAATTTGAAGGAATTTGTATCTGATGTGACTGGATATATGCTTTCAGATTATCTGAACAATATTTCCTTAAAGCAAGCAAGCAAACAAACGAACAATTCTAATTACAGAAAAAGATACTGTCAGCCTTTTTCCCAAATGGGATTTTTCAAAATAGAGTAAGTGAAAATGAAACTGAGGCATGGTTAAAAGGTTTCAAGCTGAATTGCATGCCATTTTAGAATGAAATTCTTAATAAGCTTTTGTATCAAATGCCTAGTGCAGCGTCAAACTCCTTTTGCTGTGGTTTGGACAACAGTATTAAAATAAAGCAGCCCCACACACAGGCAGGCCCTGTTTTTTCACAGGCCCTTTGTGTTCCCATGTCGGCTAGTGTGGTTTTATGTGACTTTCTGGGATCTTGCTCCGACACACTGCAGGGATGAATGGAGAGGAACAGCGTCTTTTGACATTTGATGTGAAGGATTGACCTGACTCCTCTAGGGGACAAATATTAACTTGAGCATACCTGAGCTTATACTACAGTATTTCCACTAGATACTTTATTAGTATACTAAGTACTCAATATAGTATATTTAAAGAAGTTAGTTTGCAAATACATTCATACATTCATTTTCCTTTATAAATATATAAACATAAATGCCAAAAATAGCAAGGATCTGATCTTTCTTTCCAGCTGAAATCTAGGAGGTTTACCAAGCAGTAAAAACTTGCAGGAAAACAGGATTCTCTTGTTTTCATTGTTATCTCCTTTAATTTCCTTGTGCTTTAAATAGTTAGAAGTGGAAGTACCTGTGATTATCAAGAAAATACTTTTTTGCTTTTTTGGATTCATCAGCCTCCAGGTGGAAGAGGAGAAAGGACAAAAACTGAAAATCTGTAATGATGCAGAGTGCATATGCTTCAGATCAAACTGTAAGTCAGTATGGACAGTCTCGAAGGAAATGCAGAAGCAGGGAAATAAAAGTATAGGGCAAAAGCTAGAATGACTTCAGCATTCTTTACTGCCAGGGGGAACTAGCGAAAGATTATCTACAACTCTGAAAACACTGTAAAAACATTGTGATTTTTATAGACTGGGTAGAAGCTTCTAGCTTTACCACTGCGTTTTGCAAAACTCTTCAATTGTAACAGCTTTAAACAACCACCTCTTTAATTCTTGATTTGTTCTTTTGTGTCTTTGTTCTGCCCCAGCATCCCTTCCCCTCCCGCACTGGTGGGTGCAGTCCCCCCGCTGTCCTTTGCCGCCTGCTCTGCCCTCAGCCTGCTGTGGGGAGCCCGGCAAACACCTGCAAACTCTGTAACACTGCTGGGCTCTTTCCACTCACTGATGAGGCCAAAAAGCAGAGGCTGCTGGGGGTGTAATCCAGCACAGCCCTGTTTGCGGGTTGGTTTTGGAGTCTGGCCTGTGGATGTCTTCTGTAACTAATGGCTGCATCAATATTCTAGATCAAAACACAAATGGAATTTTAGCCAGTGACTCTAAAATGTTTGTTAGCTAATGCAGGATAAGGGGTTTGTAACATTGATCCCTCTTCTGCAGTGCTACCAGCTGTAGTTTTCATCTCTCGTTTGAGTAGATTTCAAATTATTTCTGTTTGTGTGTGTGTATAGGCCTGTTTATGCACACAAAAGTTTTTTGGTCTTAAAGACAGATTTATTGTGAGAGCCATTCTGGACGGGTAGTATGTGTGCAACTCCTCTGTATAGATTTGTTAAGTTTTTTGGGTTGGTTTTTTTTGCAGAAAATGTAGGGAAGTTTTTAAATCTTGAATAAAACTTAGTGGCATAAAAATCCTTTTGTTCATGTAAATTATGCAAGAGGTATGTCAAAAGCCATGATGTCATTATCTCTGTTGTCACTTTATGTTGTGTCAAAAATATTCCTTTCCCATGCACCCGCACTGAAGCATCTGTTGTGTAGTAAATTGAAAAGGCCTAAAGTGCTGTCCAATATGCAGAGGACCACGTGTCTATATGCTGTGGCTGTGAGGTAAAGGTGTTGCAGTCTTGGGTGAATTAAGTAGGGCTGATCTTTCTGCAGGAAATCTCAGTGATGGGCGGCGTAGAAAGTAGCATCCCCATTCTGCTGCACTGATTTTTAACATTCAAATGCAATGGGATAACTACAAGCTTTAGAGGGTAAAATTTTAAATTATAAATACATACCTATATAATTTTAAGTATGTACATAACCTCGATGTCCAAAATCAGGTGGTCTCAGTTGACTGTAATGATATTTTTTACTTTCTCCTATTTCCGTGCTAGGCAGTTCTCTCCCTTTTGGGAGTCGAGAAGAGTTTTCTCTCTTTGTAGTTTACAGTGTTTAGTTCAGTCCACGTTTGCATGTTGCCTCTGTACTTCAGGAAGGAGCATTTTAATGAATTGTGTTTGCCAGTGTAATAAAATCCTCCTGTTGGGGAAACAGCCCGGCAGCCGGGTTCGGTGTTGTATCAAAGAGCAGGTTCCTGCTGTCGTGTGGATGTAGTCCAGTGTTTTCTGCCCTCAAGTGTCGTGCAGCCCCAGGACCACCTCCCGGCTGGCAAAAGCACAGAAACAACTGCCAGCACGATGGGAAGGAAACACAAGGAAATACCTTAACTAGGGTCTTTAAACCTGGTAAGACTCTATCTAAAGGCATGCAGAAGGAATTTGCATTACCAGCAGAAGGAGGAAATCTCATGTGAACACTTTGGGTTTCTAGTTTTCTAAAAGGATCTAGATGAAAGGTTGTGCAGTGCATTTTCAAGGCCTCCAGGCAATTACTTAGATATCAGAGTAAAGCTTATAATTGGGGTATGGGGGGGATGAAAGGACAGAGTTGGGAACAAATTCAATTTATAACATGAAGTGATTGCATAATAATCCTTTTTACATGAAATGAAATAGTAATAAATGTAGTCGAGCCGTGCTTTATCTGTATATCCATGCTTTTAATTGTAATGTCATTTTTCTGTTGCCAGATATTTACCAGTTCTCTTGCTAAAGATGAGTTTTGAATAACTAATTGTGTTTATATAGCTTCCTATAAGAAGATGCAAATTTGTCAACTGATGTTTTTAACTTGCCAGGAGGCTCCTTTTCCTTTAGGGAATATTTTACTTTGATTCCTAACCATATCAAAACCATTGCAAACAGCTAAGCACAAGGTGTCCTTGGAAAATCAGGGTTTTTTCCCTAACAGTTTTCCCCCAGAAAGCTAGACAATGGAAAGAGTTGTTGTTTTTTTTTTTTTTTTTTTAAATGGCAGTGATTTTTCTGCACTAAAGCTTGATCTTATTCAGTCCCTTAGCAAAACTCCTATCAGTATTTTGGGAAACTTTTTTGGATTCCACTCTTAAACTCTGCTTCTCCTTTTGGGAAGTTATGAGCCCTGTAACCCTTCATATGATGGCTGAGTGGATACAGAGAATGAGAACTCTCTCATGCATAAAGTTGGTCCTGTCAAAACACATGCATACCCCTGAAGAAAAATGTCTTAAACTTTAAGTTATTGTTGCCCCTCCTGTAAAACTGGGCAAGCCAGGTGTCTGCTTTGTTAATTTGGTTTCTGTATGAGCACTCAGCAGTATTTATTTATTTTTTTTTTATAAAAATCATTGTCATTGATACTGAGCTAAACTGGTAGGTGAGAACTGGACTCTTGTTTGTCAAAACTGATCTGCACTAAACGCACCAAAGTCCTTCTTGTGGAAGTGAAATAGGACTTGTCAGGAGTAATCGGGCGATCACTTCCCTGCCCTGTATGCTCAGGCTCAGGGGCTGCACGCTCTGCAGCCCTCTGCTCCAGAAATGGACTTCACTGAATCTTTGCTGAGTGTAAAGCATTTTATAGAAAACTCTCTTCTGAAGAACTGAAATTGGTTTTCCTCTGATTTCCTCAAACATTTTCAGCCTTACTTTCCAAACATTTGAGTGTCAACAATGAAGACTTATTTTGCAAATGGCAATGACATGACAATGTAGGAGGAAGCTTCCTGCGTACAGGAAAAGCACCCTGTTAGCTGTACTCACTACACTTAATTTTTTTCTGTATACTTGCAGCTCTGTGCTGAGTTAGTTATACCCACACAGGCATACGCACCCCTTCCTACTAATATGTAATTTCAGGTAGTCCTCAAAGTTGAACTTAGAAATCTTACTATTTTGAGTGAGAGCTAAAGCTGGCAGCCCAACTTCTGACATCTATGGGTGTACTATGCTAAAGTCTGCTTACTTAAATGCTTTTCTCAGGAGATGAAAATCAGTAAAGATGTTTGTTTTAGAGGGGTAAGAACTGGCTAGGATGTTTTAATAAGCTGGAGCTTTACAATTTTTTATTTTTTTTTTTTTTAAATCATGGTTTGATATAATCTTAAATGATTGCCTTGGACTTGATTGGCATTCAGCTGCAAGTGCCAAAAGAAGGAAGATCTTGGCTTGGTTGAATGTAGAGGGCTGTGAGGATTGAGGGAGCTTATTAAGAGATTTCCTTTTTGACTGTGATCTTCTCACTGTATGGACAGTCCTACTGTGTATGGGGACTCCAAGAACATCGGGTTTAAATAGAAGAAAGATTTACTTTGCATTAGTCATGGTGGTTCTTCAGATGCTACACAACAGCGTGTCGTGCATCCAGACTGAATGGAAAAAGCCCACATTAATATGTCACACTGTTCAGCGTACATTAGACAAGTAGATCTTGGGTGCATCGCGTTAGGTTGAATTACAGCTAGGACTTATTCAGCACAGTGGCTTTCTGCTCGTGCTTTCTGCTAATGACATTAAACGCCATTTGGTCTTAGCTGGGTGCATCTGGATTAACGTCAATGCATTCTCTTGTTATAGGAGCAGCTTACTGCCAGTTCATGGACATGTTGTTCCCAGGGTGCATTAGCTTGAAGAAAGTAAAGTTTCAAGCAAAGCTGGAGCATGAGTACATTCACAACTTCAAACTTCTGCAAGCATCATTTAAAAGAATGAATGTGGATAAGGTAGGCAATTCTGTATTTGTATTTCAATCACTACAAGTTTCAAAAGTTATATAAACTGGGTGAGGTCAGTAAATAGGGGAAATAAACTTCAAAATACTTAAAGTCCACTTTTTCAACTTCTGGACTGAGAACTGGCATACAAGTTGTATGTGAAAACGTTCTTCTTGACCTTTCATTATCTGAAAAGGGTATTTAGGCATGAAGGAAGAAATTTGGCATGCTCCATTTAGGTACAAAGTGAAAATTGAGTCCATGTGTCTGCTGAGGAATTGTGCAGTCTAGCTCATTATATCTTAATATCAGAGACCCTTTTGATAAAATACCATGTGTTGGAAATTCCTTACTGTCAGTGAACCTTAATTTTAGATACAGTAAAATTACTAGTGACCTGAATTTCCAACCAAGTAACTTGGAAATATACTGTTCTTTTAAGTATTCCATGTTTCTTGTCCAAAATGGGATTTAGGGAATTTAAAGTATTCAAGAGCTAGAATAATTTATCCAATTATTTGATACTTTGGCCAGCACATGTGATCGTGTAAAGTTAAGAATGGAGAGCTCTTAGAACATGGCTTGTTCAGTCATAAGGTATTGGTATGTGCTTGAATGTGTGAGTTTGATGGGCTCACCAGTATAAATTACTGTGTCGATAAAAATGAATAATGAAAGTTATATTGTCATACTTTTTGTTTTACACAGATGTACTACCTGTATATCTTTTTGAGGTTTCACTCTGCCTTTTAGTGTTGCTTTATTCTGAAATTTAAACAGTCTTAATAGAGAGTCCCGTAAGACTTTTTTTAAAGCAGTGGAAAACGCTCATTATTTCCTGAAATGTTGTGGATGCTTCTATTTACAGTGTAACTTGTTGTGAAACATCGGAAAGCCTAATAAAGTTAACATTGTCTATTTTTCTGTAGGGAGCAAAGTTGCTATACTTTCTCAATGCAGAACTAAGATACAAAAGGAACAACCTGAAAGGACAAGCAAAATGCAATGTTAATCCTTGTAGGAGTATCATAGACTTATAAAATGCCGCACAGTTGTCTTAACATCGAAGAAGTGAAAATTGCAATGGTTTTAGGTACTCCTTTCCCAGCTGAAAATTGAATGCATTCAGGAAGCATTGAGATCTGTTTAACTTGGCTCTTTAATCAGCTGCATGAATTAAGCAAGGCAGGGCAGCCCTCTTTCTGCAGCATTCCCTTCGTAGTCCCTGTCTGCCCACAATGTCTGGGAAGCTTGAGCCTCCTGCAGAGCAATGCTGAACCACCTCCTTACACTGCCATATTGGCCCGAGGCTGCTTTTCTGCGAAAAAATTTTTCAGGGTATGGATATGGAGACATCCTCATAGCCTTTCTTCTGTTTCACTAAAACTTTATAGGCATTTTAGCCAACTTCTGTGTGTCCCCAAGCTGTTTCATGTATAGCTATATATGGAATGGAAAAAAATTACAAGGTTAAAACCTCAGGGTTAGTTCATATGATGAACATGTACTACCAAAATGTAGGTTGGTTTGAACTTCAGCATGTCTTGAAAAAGCTGTTGGGTTTTTTTTGTAGTTCAAACAGTAGGACAGAGAGCAAGAAACTCCCGTCTGGACCTTTTGAAGAATTGTTCATTTTTAGTATGTCCATTAAAACCAGAAATCCCTAGTTAGTTGAATATAGTGTTACTCCCAGAGCAGCTTCATTCATCGTGGCTGTCACTGCAATAAGAAAGGAGTAAGTCTGTGGACGAGCAGTTATAAAGGCTTAAATACACCCACTGTGTACCACTTCAAAGGCTGGGTCTTTGTTTTATTTTGGTTTTATTTCTTATTATGAGCACTTCCAAATCTACCATAATTTCCTTTCTGTTAGGAAGAAAACAATGGCAGAGAACTGAATATATGCTGATACAATCAGTAGATTTTTTTCAAATAAGTGTGTATTATTTTCAAATAAGTGTAGTTTTTATATTTAAAAATGGCGATGATATTTTATCGGAACCTTTATTTTACCTTTCAGGTAATTCCCGTGGAAAAACTGGTCAAAGGGCGCTTCCAAGACAACTTAGATTTCATTCAATGGTTTAAGAAGTTCTTTGATGCTAACTATGATGGGAAGGAGTATGATCCTGTGGAAGCTCGACAAGGCCAAGATGCTCTTCCCCCACCCGATCCCGGTGAACAAATCTTCAACCTGCCCAAAAAGTCTCACCACGCAAACTCTCCGACTGCAGGTATTCTGCATCTTCAAGAATTCCATTTCTGTCTCTGAAGACTGTTATAAACTGTGATCCATTTTACGTAAATACTAGTTAAAAATTATTTCCTCGTGTGGGTGGGCCATTCTTTTTGCCTGGTCATAGGCTTAGCATCTGAGATGGCAGAAGTTGATTTCTTGTGGTGCGCTCTAGTTTGGCCCAGGTCTATCGGGCGTAGGGTCTCCCCCACTGAATCCTTCCTTGATGTGAATGATGTGGATTCTCACGATGTCTGATAGTGGAGACAAAGGCATTTAACCTTCTTGTCAAAGAATGTGGTGTGTGTAAGTGTATTCAAGAACATTAAATGAAGCGTGTTTCTCTCTCACCTCCAGCCTTTCAGGAAATTGCTAGCACAGGCTGATTTCTTATTGAATAATTTTTATGGTGAGTGAAATGTTTCCAAATCTTAAGGGCTGCCCAGAAGGAAAAAATTAATCAATCTGTGGTTTTATACGTGCTTATCGTTCAGGTACACTAGTATTCTTAAGTGAGCAACACACAGCTATTGCTTTTTCTCAAAGATACCTCTGTCTTGTAATTTTTTATTTTGTGTTTATACCGGGTTTTGCTAGGACAGAGTTAATTTTCTTCATAGGAGATTGCATGGTGCTATGTTTTGGATTTGTGGTGAAAACAGTGTTGACCACACAGGGATATTTTAGTTATCGTTGAACAGTGCTTGCACAGCATCAAGGCCTTTCTTGTTTCTCAGACTGCCCTGCTAGTGAGTCGGCTGAGGGTGCACAAGGAGTTGGTACAGGGACACAGCTGAGACAGCTGACCCCAACTGACCAAAGGGATGTTCCATACAGTATGACGTCATGCTCAGCAATAAAACTAGGGTGAAGGAGGAGAAAGGTCGGGGCCTTTCGTGGAGATGGCTGAACGTCTGTCTGCCGATGGGAAGTGGTGAATGAATTTCTTATCTTGCTTTGCTTGTGTGCGTGGCTTTTGCTTTACATATTAAACTGTCTTTTATCTCAACCCATGTGTTTTCTCCCTTTTGCCCCTCTGGTTCTCTCCCCCATCCTGCCAGGGGGTTGGGGAGTGATCGAGTGGCTGTGTGGGGTTCAGCTGCCTACTGGGGTTAAACCACGACAGTGTTTCTGGAATAGGCCAAAGGACTAAGCCTGAACTTTGGTGTTTATATAATATGGGCACGAGTGGTCCGCTGAGCAGATGCCATTTTTTAACTGAGAGTTAAGTGAACAGGAGAGCAGCTAATTTTTTTCTCAAAATATTCTCAATATTCTCAAATATTGACTAAACAAGTGTTACTGGGGTTGATTGCCTATATGTGTCTGTATTGTTCTGTCCTGGGTTTACTTTATTCATGCTAACCCAGTCCTCAAATAATGATTAATTTTCAGTTGGCATAATTCTGTGACCTGTCTTCTCATAGGCTCAGATAGGCACCAGTGCTGGCAAAGGGAAGGGGCAGGTATGAGGCGCACTCCGTTTTAGGCTGGCTTATGCTCTGGAATCACATCCAGATTTCAGTGTTCTGCTCTGATCACTTCTGACGTCAAAGCAGGGCATACTTGGCCAGCTGCCTTCAGCTCATTAGTGCTTCCAGGAAATTGAGCACCTAATAGCAGGCCAGTGCTGCTCTGGGCTTTTAAAGCTTGTTTACGTCTTTGTTTTGCACCATCTTGTGTCTAAACTTTTGAATTTCAGGGCCTGGTATGCTATAATTTCCCATGTGATGTCTTGCACTCCCTTTGAAAGCAAAAATACCCCAAGTGCTAATGTCATGGTGTTATCCAATTGAGAAATTGGAAAAGACACTTTTATTAAATACAGACTTTACTGTGCCTGTTAGTTCTTCTTGCAGATGGTCTGTTTGTACCAAAGTCACAAATGTGTCATCCAAATTAAAGTTGTGGAGGTGAAAATCCCAGAGAAATATAAAATAGCTACTGGAGTGGGACTAGCCAGCTGATATGGAGGATGATGCAGGGATCTCGTGTCGTTGCTGGTTGTGTGAAGCACGTCCTGTGCCTCCTCAGCCCTTGTATGGAATAGGACAACTGAGATACAATGTAATGGTCTTTGGTAAGATTCTGTGGCTGTGGAAGTTAGCTTTTTCATGGAAAGCTTCCTTCATTATGAACTTAAATATTGTCCAGAAGCATGACAGGCAGGACACTGGTTTAATTTTTGTTGAGCTGGGGGTGTGGGGTGTGTAGACATTACACGATGCTAGGTGAAATAAGAGTTGTAGCTTGTATTGCTGCCTGCGTTTTAGAACAGGACTATTCCATTTAGGTGTCAGTCATTCTTAGGTTTATTCAATTTCTGGGTGAGCACGTTTTCATTTCACTGATGTGTTGTGCCTTTGTGCCTCATCTCACCACGTCATGTATCCTGATTGCTTGAAAGGGTGGGAGCCCTTACTGGGTGCCTGTTGATAGAGGACACCCTGGGAGGAGCACCGTATGCATCTGCAAGCTTTGTGTGTGCCTTGTCTCCTCCTGTTTGGGAGTAAATTGGGATGATGTGGAAGCAAGTCCTGGGTAGCTGGGAAGTTACCATGAAAGATGTGCTTTTGTACCTCTGTTGTGTATGTGTGTCTGTGCATGCTCACACGCACTTACCTGGCAATGAAGGCGTATTCATTACAGTTGTTACAGGAATCATAATGTGCACATGTGAGTAAAACAAACTTAGCTATCTATACTAAAAAGTCAAGAAAGATAAGGTCTCATGAGTTCTCCTGCAGCAGGTTAAGAATTCCCCACCCCATGTGGAGTTTTGTCTTTCTTGATGACACAAGTGCAAAGAGGGAATACATGCCCATGAGTAAGTGCAACATCAGGTGGCGTAGTTCAAGCTGCTATCTATAGCTTTTATGTTGGTTATTTTGTTATTTTATGTTCTTGGGTCTTCAGTGAAATGGCTGAGGTTTTGGGTATGGCTTTACTTCCACTGACTTTGTTGTGGGAGGAGTAAACATTGTGGGCTGCTTGATGCAATAACCTCGTACACCAATGCAGCAAGCATTTGCCAGCGTCTGTAGCAGTTTGCCACAGGAGCTTGGCTCTCCTCTTTTGTACGTTTTCTTTTTTTAATGTCACTTTTAATTTGTGTGATTTGCTCTACATTAGCACTGAGGCTTTGAAATTTTGCTACTGTCTTGTTTCAGTTCATTAATGAAACAAAAAGAAACAGTAGTGAGAGAAAATAAAGAACCCAGAAAATCTTGCAACATAATCCAAAAGGTTTTAAACGGTGTGCAGTGAACATACATAAATGTATGCACTTACTGTTTAGTGACAGGAGCAAGTAGACATACAGATACTCATTCATACTGTATTTTTTGTTTTGGCAGACCTTTAAATATGCCTATTCTAAATTGATCAAATAGCTAAATAAATTATTCCTTTAGAAATTTATATTTTACTAATTTCATTATGTGTTTCGAATGATTCCTGTTGTTCCACAGAATAACTCTTCCAGTGCCCTTAGCCAGAGTTTTGGTTTTGAGTGATTTAGGAGGTGCTGATCTTTTTAATTATTCGTAACTACTTTATAACACTCTGTTCTAACTCTGTATTTTCATCAGTGGACTAAGATATGTCTTTCAATTAACAAGAAAGGGGTCAAATCCCTAAAGCCCGCTCTGAAAGCTTACCCAAAAAGGTAGCTGCCATGAGTTAGAATTATTTTTGGTATTTTAATCTGACATTAAAGCTTGACAAGACCCATGGTATCAGGTAGCTGCTTTCCGTACCTATACATGGGTATTTACCTATAGCTCTGCAAATTCTGAGTGTGGTCTTTATTTCATTTTTTAAAAAATGCTTTTAAAACAAACCGAAACTCGAGAAATCTGAAAATGCCTGGGTTTTGCGTTAACCGGGGAGCAGCACAACAGCTATGGCCCTACCCCTCCCAAAGGCGATCCGACTGGGGAGTCAGCACAGGTCAAGGATTAATGCAGCTCGGAAATGGAAGCGTAAATAGGTCCCTACAACTAATCTGCTGTGCCACCCTCGCATTGCCTCGTCCCTTCCTTAAGAGACAGAGCCGATTTGTCGTCGAGCTGATGTCTGTATGGAGGGTGGATGCCTTCGGTAGCACATGTAAAAGGCTGCTTCTAGAAATAGTAGGAGCAGCAAGGATTTGCCAGGTAAATGCAGCTCCCTGCTGGGGGAACGAGTACATTTTCATCCTTCGAGGAGTGGAGCCAGCAGCACAGACCACCACTGCCGGCTCCCTGCCAACAGCACCACAGCTGCTTTTAGATATAATGCCATCTGCCAGCCCTAAGCTGCCTTTCGATCCCCTACAGCCTCCGCTCTTCTCTAATGCAGCAGTAAACAGCCTACAGATGTAGAGTCGAAATTATGGTAAGGGATTAAAATATTAGGGCACTGTTGTTTGTGCCAGTTCTAATGCTCCCTGTGGAAAATCGCAGAAAAAGCTTCATCTGATCAAATTGAAAATGGTGATCAGGTTGTCGGAATTTTAGCTGAGTGTCTTATGTAAGTATTCCTGTGTGTCAGAGCAAATCTTCATGGAGTGCTGCTTTGTGTATGGGTGTGAGGTGTCAAAAATACACGGGTAAAAGAAAGCTTAATAAAATTAATTATTTACATAGAAACTAAAAATGCAAGAGGTTCTTAGATCTGAAGGCTGTTAGATGTTTTAGTTTGAAATATTCAGTGAGAGCAGGATGACTAAAGCAGAGCTGGAAAATACTGGAGGATCACATGAGGGCTAAAAATACTCACGTTATGACAGGGAAAATAACCAGGGCAGAATGAACTGTTTGTGCACGAGTGGTTTATATATAATGTGCGTGCTATCAAAGACCCAATTATGCAAGAAAAATACCAATTTTTCTTTAGGGAAATGGTATATCCTACTGTGGCAGATGTGCTGTAAATTAATTTTGAGGGATAAAAATACTTGACAAAACCAGTCTTTATTTTAGCAACTACTGATACGATTAGGACTCCTGAGGGACTCGAGCTCCTTCCAACCCTCTTTTTTTTTCCCTTTGCTTTTCACCAAAACGTACCACCTTTTTCCCCAGGTGGCAGGCAGTCAGTATTGGTGATGGTAACCTCTGCCTGCAGTGGTGCGGTGCTCGGGGACGACGTGGCAGAGTGGGAGATGGGAAGAGCCGTGGGGCAACAAACTGAAAATGCTTTTGTGCCTAGTTCATACGAGGCCAAGGAATTGTACGAGCCGGTGGGAACAGCATGTGCAGTGACAGTGCTGGTCTTGGGAGGTAGAGAGGAAAGTGTCTGAGCCTTAATACAGACGCACCCCCTCTGCCAGCATGAGGAGGGTTTAATTTTTAAACCCACTGAGCGCGAGAATTTAAGACCATGAAGCAGTGCTGCTTGCAGCACAGGACCTGGGTCCTTTTTTTCTAGAAAGACTGTGTTTGAAAAAACAGTGGTGAAAATGGCTGTCTTAATTTTTGGTGTGTTATGGGTGTGGTTTGAATGCCAGTCTTGCTTAAATTTTGCATGATCTTTTGTATTTCAATATGCTATTCTTCACATATTTTTCTTTCATATTTAACTTTTGGGACTGCTTTTTCTGTATAGCTAAACAGATAGTTGAATTTTATAAAATGCAGTATAAGAGCATTCCAAATTTTACATTTTATTCTTCTGTTAAGCCTACATGGAACAGTGTCATGTATTGAAGATGAATGCTTGCATGAAGTTGTTTCTAGAGAAAATAGAGGCTTCAGCTGAGAAAAAATAATGGTTGCCATTAAAATGTTGGTTATTTTAAATCTAAAGAAAAGTTTTAAATCTAAAAAATCTTCATTTATGATTGGGGGGAAAAGCTGGAGTTAGTTCTCATCTATCAAATCTTCTATTAAAGATGAACTGAGGGAGCAGTGCCATCAAGAAAACTTTTTTGTCTGACAAGTGGACTCTGTTGGATGTTCTTGCTTGGATAGTTCTGTTGAAATTTGTAAAAGATGCTTCAGTTTCAAGTATTTGTACACACTTCTCTTTGCCAGCTATCTGGCAGTGATGGTCAACATAGAGCTCATCAGACTGTGCTGTAGCCAACAGCAGTGGAGGTATGGAGAGCTGAGGGGACAGAGGGGTCCTGCCACCCCAGGGAGGTTAGTGCCACAAAATAATTAGGCGGCTGCACTGCAGCACGTTGGGATGCTGAAAGTCAAGTCAGATTTTGTCCGAGGTCATTGCATTCCCATTAAGCATCATTTGTCATCACTTATGCCATTAAGCATCCCTAAATTGAGCATTTTCTAGCCCCCCAGTGTAGCTGCAACAATAAGCATGCGTGAAAATTCATTCGTTTACCATTCTCTCTCATTTGGTTTAATTAGGTGGAGGGTTTTTCTTTAGCTCATCAAGAAATTGCTAGCTCTGTGGCCTCTTGGTGTGTTTTTTCTTCTGTGGCATGAGTCAGAAATATTCACTGTGAAGCACTTTAATGTGACTGAATATCTACTGCGAGTGATTCCCAAATTCCACTGAAGCAGTGGTTGTGAGGGCTCAACCAAGTCTTACGCTTGCTCAGGGCTTCCATTGCTCTCCACGCCCTCCTCACGCACGTCCACATTGTATTCATGCACGTGTTTCCTTGGAATTTTTACATAAATATTTAACAGCATACTAATTACTCATATAGCTCCAGGGAAGGTTTCTCTCTAAACATTAAATAGGTCTCTTGCCTGCAAGACTGCACTTGTGATGTAAAAGGACCTGGAATTCACAGCCTAGCTTTGTTGTACCCAAAACCTGCACAGTGCCAATTTTAAATTTCAGAAGCATACATCTGTTTGTAAAACATATATCTTTAGCAAAAAGAATAGTAAAGCTGAAACTGGAGGGGGGACATGTATTTAATTATAATGGACTGACTAGGAATTGTTTCTGGAGCACCACAGGTAGAAAACTATAATGCATTTCAGAGCCGGTTCATCTAACTTATTTGCATACTAGAGCAAAAGAATTTGTCTCTCAACTGTGAACTTATAAACTAGCAGAGATGGGAAAAATATGGGCAGGTACAAAAAAATTATCCAGGTGCTAATTGAAGCAGCTGTGATACTGCTTAAAAAAATTCCAACTGGACCCCGCATTGACCTAAAATCAGAGCATGTCTTAATAGATGTTCTCACATAACAGTGGAGGTGGGAAGGAACCTCTGAGATAGTCCAGTCCAAGCCCTCTGCTCCAAGCAGAATCACCTAGAGCTGGTTGCCCAGGACCATGTCCAGTGGGGTTTTGAGCATCTCCAAGGATGGATATGCTGCAACCTCTCTGGGCAACTTGTTCCAGTATTTGATCATCCTCACAGTGGAGATTTTTTTTTCTTACATTTAAACCGAAGTTCTTGTATTTAAATTTGTGCCGGTTGCCTCTTGTCCTTTGAATGGGTTCCACTGAAAAGAGCCTGGCTCAGTTGTCTTTGCACCCTCCCTTTGGGTATGGATAAGATCCCAGCTTTCTCAGCCTTTCCTCATATGTGAGGTGCTCCAGTCCCTCAGTCATCTTTGTGACCCTTTGTTGGACTCTTTCTAGCATGCCCATGTCTCTCTTGTACTGGGGAGCCCCGAACTGGGCCCAGCATTCCAGATGTGCCTTACCAGTGCTGAGTAGAAGAGGAGGGTCACCTCTGTTGACCTGTTGTCAGTGCTTTTTCCAATGTAGCCCAGGAGGCTGTTGGCCTTCCTTGCTTGCAAGGGTGCCTTGCTGGCTTGTGCTCTACTTGGGGTCCACCAGGACCACCTAGTCCTTTTCTACCACACTGCTTTCTGGACTGTTGGCCGCTAGCATGTACTGGGTCATGGGGTGGTTCCTCTCCAGGTGCAGGGCTCTGCATTTCTTTTTGAACGTTTAGAGTAGGCTTGAAAAGAAGTTGGTAATGGGTAGCAATTATGGCACTGATTACAATGCAGTTCTCTGTGATCAGTGAAAAGAGCTGGTTGTTGGATATCTTGTATATAAAATATTTGTATAATTTTTTGTGCTTTCTCAGAATATGTAAATGGGTTATCTATAAATATTTCCATAGAAGATATGACATTGGACAGAATTTAAACTGCTTGGATTATATAGTCCCTCTGAGCAATGCATTAGGAGTTATTCCACACTTGCACTAATTGACTGCAAAGCCATCGTGGTGCTTGATAGCAACGTCTTTAAGTCTACCAAGATCTTTCATCTCTGTTTAGATATCTGGCCGTCTCAAGTACTTCGCACTACTTTACCAACCAGCATCCTTTAATTCTTTTACGAAATTAAGCTTCTGTTAGAAATGAGAGGCTTACCTCTGAGCTGATTCTAAAACTGATGTTTCAGAATAAGTGTGCAGTAAAGCTTTTTTTTTTTTCCTTCAGGAAATTTTAAATTAGAAATCCCTAGACAATCTCTGTTGCAATTAAGTTCCATCCAGCTGTTGCTGATACTGTCTGAAACGCTCAGGTTATTTAGCTGGTTTTTATCTGCACTACTGAAATGGGGATATCGCGTTCATTTAAAAGCTGATCCCGAGCAGCGGAGCGAAAGTCGATTTCTTTTGATTTGCCTGAACTTAGTAACACTGTGCTGTAGAAACTCAAAGGGTTTTGTTGTTTTCAAAGGAGGGCAGAATGCAATGCGGTGTATCGGTGGTATCCAGCCCTCTCTGTCTGCAGGCAGTAGTGATGTGGCTTGCTCAGCACGCTCTGGCGGGGCCCCTCAGCTGCCAATAAGAGAGAATACCTGGGGATTAGATGTTTGTGCCTGCTCTGCCCTTAACTCTCTCTGCAGGTTAAAAAGAGGTGTGTACTTAATGATTTGGCTTCCTGTGATCAGTAGCCTGATCTACAAAGAACCAGCTCGCTCTGCAGGGCTGTGCAGCATGAAAGGCAGCGATACGCCGTGGCTGCCCAACGTGCCTTGCTTAGGTCTTGCACCATGACCTCCCAGGAGAAATGGTGAAGAGCTGATAGGCCAGGGGATGCTGTCCTAGAAAAGATGAGCAGCTCCTCCTGTGCTTGTGTGCAGGTGCGTGCTGCCTAGAGAAGGTCCAGTGCTGCCTTCAGGTAGAAGAAAGGTAGTTAGTAGATGGGGGAGCTGCGTCAACCAGCCAACATTTCACATCTGAAGGTCCATAGCTTGTTTTATAGCATTTAATTTTCAGTTGATATCCTCAACTGTGTCTTGTAGGTATACAATACGAGAAGAAAGAAACGTTGATACCTTGGTTTAGTCTGCATCAGTTTTATTTTAAATTTTGTATGAGTAACTTTTGCAGTTGCATGTGATACAAGTATGCACTAAATAACTTCAGGCCCAACTAGAATGCTATAGGCAAAGCAATTATTTCATGTGTGTTTATCCTGCATATTTTGACACCAGTTTTCTTCTGTTTTTCTGTTAATGCAGATGAAAATTATTTTTGTGGCTTGGCAATCCTTAACAATCCTCCTCTTAAGCAGCTGATTTTTAGTTAGTCGAAATGTGGACTGAACCTGGAAAATGTGTGATGAAGGCAGGGTGCTAAAGCTTGTGAAAACGTGTAATGAAGGCAGGGTGGTAAAGTTTAGGAAATTGCCTAAAGAAGGAAAGAGCAGCAAAAGATCTTGGCATTTTTAATGTCTTCCCACAAATTATTTATTTTGTTGATCTAAGTATGGTGTGAAAAGAAGTTTAATTTCAGGCGTGTACACAACGTTGAATTTTCTCAACTTTAGCAAGTCTGTGTACTGTGTCTGAAATCTGCTAGAAGTGAGTTTGTGTATGTAATTTATAAGGGTTTAGACATGGAATTTACTGGACTGGAGTCACCAGTTTAAAAAAGAAATTATTTTTTTTATCTATCTCATTTTAAGGAGCATAGAAAAGGAGAGTGGACATCTTGCACAGAAATGTTTACACAAGTCAACTGAATTATCAAGTTGTTTATTTATGTTCTGTTGGCATTGGGTGACACGGTTAATACAGAGTTATCCTTAGAGGCGGGAGGAGATGCTTGTTACAGAGGGAGGCCTGTGACTGAATCAGAAAAGCCTAAGCTAGCTCGATTCAATAACCCGTTGCTGCTGTCCTTCCTCATCGCTTTTCAGCTCCTCCAAGGGACAGCTATACCCAGTTCTAGGTCAGTGAGACCGCGTGAGCTCCACAGTTTGGTCATACAAGTCGTACAAGCCTCACAAGTCATCTTTCTCCCCCTCCTGCCTTTCCCTGCCTCCTTGTAATACCTTCTTAGTAACACCTTTGTAAAACACTGAATTGCTTTATTAAAGTGTTGACTGACACTGGGGATATATTGTGGAAATGACAACTTAGAATGATTTGTAGTGTGCCATAAATCAAATAATCTTGTGGGAGAAGCAGCTGTGGCAGTGTCGGGTGGAAGATGGCTGCTGAGAAAGCTGGGGCAAATCCCTCTGGAATTGGTGAACTGCTAGCTCCAAGTTCAGCTGAGAGCTGGGTGCTTGCTGGAGTTGGGCTTTCTCCTGCTCCCCGTGTGTCCCAGGCTTCAGAGCCAACAGGATTTGATGGTGGATAATGGCCACGGAGCCCGTCTGGACAACTGTATTTTGCTCTTTGCAAGAAACAGTGATAAATGTGGGTGTTGCAGAACTGGACTTGTGATTCACATGCCAGCTCAGTAAGTAAAATAGGTTGGGTTTCTGTTCTGTTTTCTTAACCCAACCAATTTTTGTACCATTTGTATGTACACTGCATCCGAAATGTATTCCTGGTTGGTGGGAATAAGGAAAAGGCTGCGTGTCAGAGTCCAACGCTGGTGGGAGCCAAGGCAAGGTGGACTGCCAGGAGCCAGGCATTCATGTACTGGGGCTGAGCGACTTAATTGAACGGCCAACAGCAAGGAGAGGAAAGATGGAGAGGCAGAGCAAGGTGTGGCGAGCTGGCTGTGAGGTTTGCGTGAAGACACTGCAAACCCTTTCATACAAACTCTCCTCTGCTTGGGCATTTGCGTGCCACGGGCGTTGTGAAAGAGTACCTGTGCGCGCTTGTTAGTTGCCATTTTTGCTGGCAAAGATGTTGCTCCATATTCTGGCAGATTTGCAGTGCAAGTAATTAAAAACAAATAGCAAAACTGAAGCAGATCAAAACTCATCTCTTGGTCGCTATGGCAACTGTGAGTTCACTGATGGATTTAATTCGGCGTGCACTGCCTGAATTTCAATGCCCTTGTCTCAGGCATGGTTTACATTTGAAAATGAGGAAAGCACCGTTTTTCAAATCTGTCTTTCTCCAGGGGAATTGAAGATCTGTACACTAAATATTGGGCTGGAGGAATGGTCTGTTAACAGCATATTTTTTAAAGCTGAAAGCTGCTGACAGCTAAGGGAACTTTGTATTCTTGGTTTGATATTTATTTGTTTTAATTTGAGTTACTTCACTCTCAGCAGCAAATTCAAAGTAAAACTGCTAGGAAATGTGTTTTTTCCTTTCCCAAGGTACAGCAGCGCTGGAACTTCCTCCACTGTCACCTTGAAGTAACAGACAGAATGGCTGTAAAACAAATACTTTCAGTACCAGGTCAATGGGAATGTATTTATCAGGGGGATAAACCTTGTTATTTATTTATTGTACTTTTCAGGTGCTGCTAAATCCAGTCCAGCTTCTAAACCAGGATCAACACCTTCTCGCCCATCTTCAGCAAAAAAAGCTGCACCAAGCAGCTCAGCATCCAAATCAGATAAAGATTTGGAAACTCAAGTCATACAGCTCAGTGAACAGGTAAATTTGCTTTAGGCATAAAATTAGATGCATTCATTGTCACAGGCAGTCTTGAAATCTAATATTACCCTCTGTTGAATGATGCTCTCCAGAATTATGAAGGGACAAAAGATTGAAATAGCTCGGAAGAAAAAAGTGATTTACTGTTACAAATAACATCTGACAGAGATGACTGGTGTTTGCCAGTATTTTTAAAAGGTGATTTTAGGAAGAACAGGTAAGTATTGATGAAGTATGATAATTTTATTAGATTTTGAAATATATCTTTTATTTTACTTAGATAGGAAAGATCCCAGTAGTGTATTTGCTCTTGTGTATCACGAATTTGAAATAAATCATTTTAATGGATTTTTTTTTTCGTGGAGAAAACAAGCCTGTTTGTAATACCATGGTGTTAGAGATTTGCAGCTGTATCGAGACTAGCTCATTGCACTCTGCTTTCTGGAAGGAAGGTGTTAAGAAGGTAATATGCCTTTTTAATTTAAAATGTGATCTACCTTTGTGAGAATACTTAGTTATATTATAAATAATGCTCTGCAATATAATTAATAAAGCTTCATAATGTCTTTAATGTTGGGAATGTAAGGCCTTAATTTTCATTTATGCTATGGAGCTTTACATCACTCTGTCGTTTTGGGAGATGCAAGAATGCCTGCACTGGACATAAGTAAATACCTGCATCTGGCTTAAGACTGTGCTGTCAGAATGATGTAAATGCTACTAGTATAAATGAGGCCTGATCCCTGTGTTTGTCCTGGATGAGGGAAAATGGAAAGGAAAAACCTCATATTTTACAGTCTGAGCTGCCTGGCAGCTGCATTCAGGAAGAAGTCGTTATTCTGGATCAAGTGTAATTTTCCACAATTAAGGGCATTTCATTTTCGGACTTTCCTTCACCCAAACAACAAAGATTTCAGTTTGTCGGGGCACTGTTTGCAAATTCTCGGGTTACTGTTACACTTCAAATTGGTGGATGGATAGCCACATCCCAAACATGGCGTACTGCAGATTTCAGGCATACTCAGAATTCATAATTCTGAGCAGTAAAGAGCACAACTGGGTCCACCAGCCTTCCAAACGAACTCTTGATTGTTGCTGTAACAGAAAAGTTTTTAAATGTTGCACAAGGAATAGATGTATATATTTTTCATGGATATTTTTTTATAAGACTGGAGTTCAAACATCAGCTTCATGCAACTTAAACGTGACGTTTGTA
>NW_009647676.1:710689-782899 GCF_000708025.1 Charadrius vociferus
TACTAAAATAGGCAGTCACTCTCACATCCACTGCAAATGTATTCCTAGCACATTCCGCGTGTGAAAACCTTAAGCCTTATATACAAATAACTCTGAGGGAAAACAGATGATTTCCCCGCATCGTGGAACAGGAGAAGAAATTTTTAGGATTTGGAAAGTTGGTGTTTTAATAGCTAGTTTTTTAGAGACTTCTTCTAGCTAGAATGGTCTGGAAGCATTGGCTGAGGTTTTTTTTTTTAATGCTGGCAGCGTTTGGTATTTCATTTCCCACTAATGGTTACTTGTGCACACTGGGCATATAACACAAGCCAAAAAAGCTATGCTGCAAGCAGCTCTGAGCCAGGATTTTCTGACCCCGAGTCTGAACATGCTGGAAGAGCCAAATTGCCCATTTTTTTACCACTCTCCAGCAACCAGGGAGATGAGGGCAGCAGCCACTTTTTACCCCTTTGCTCTCTTGATTATAATTAAGAAAAGTTGAATGGCGTCTGTGGATATCGAATTCCTATGTGACTGTAGCAGATTATTTTTTTTCAGCCTGTTCATGAATAGCAGCTAAGGGAGATTGAGACATCTGAACTTCCATGCAATTTGTAGTGGAAAAATTTTAGTGGGACTGCGCATACACTATATTTTACCACAGCGTTGCTTAATGAGCTATTTGCAATAATCACAAGCCATCTGTAACATTTGCTATATGAATGGCTCCCAACAATCTTAAAGCTTCTCTTGAAATGGTCTTAGTTATTGCCTCGGTCTGTGCTAATAAATTGAACGCTTCCAAGGAATGTCACTGTGCACTGGAACTTGATTACCCATAGCATTAAAATGCTAGAGTGGACTCTGCCGTGTTTATGGTCTGTCTCCCAAAGAGTTTGAGTGCAGTTAAGGAGACAACACAAACCAGGAACCATAAGATATGGAGAATGGTCCCAGGAACTGTTAACTGTATGTTAGCACACATAGTTTCTGAAAACAGCACCATCGTGGCTGCTTGTCTACAATGTATGCTTAATCTTCACCCTGCTTCTGCAGTCCTGTGAGTTTTCATGCTACCAGTAAGTGCCATCAGAGAAAAGATGAGTTAGTAAGAACTGTTGCCTTTGCACCTGTTAACTGGATTGCAAAGGGTTGCTTCTGGTCCAGAGACAGAGCATGGGAGTTAACGCGCACCGTTGCTCAAACAGGATTAGCCTTTTGGCACGTTCATAGCAGGAAAAAGTAGCACATGGATGTGATAATTGCCTGAAGAAAAACAAATTAATGTGTCACAGGCAAGTAGCTGATATGTTACTGAAGAAAAGCATATCTGGTTTGGTTATAACAGTGTTTACTGTATACTGTAGTTAATTAACTGTGCATATATGCATAGTTTAATGATTCTGTTTCTTAAAAAGGAGTGAATGTATAGAATGAAAACAGGAGAATGCCTTCACAGGAAATAGGTCAGAAGGGGAAACAGTCTGAGCTATTAGCTCCCAATGTTTCAGCTGAAGTTTGTTGTCTTCCCAAGCTCTAGCAAGCACAGAGCAAGAGATCTGGAAGCAGTTATGTTCTTGTTCTGTCTGGATGCAGGTATTCCTCTCAAGGAATGTGCTGCTGCACATCCAGAAGACGCGTCTCAAGTGTAAGGTCTTTGCCTTTAGACCAAAATATCATAAACTCCTGTTGCATTTTGCTATTCCTACTTTCATGAATAAATAGTTAATTTTAAGGTGACTGGTCATTGTATCAATCATAAATTCAAACTGTCAAGGGAAGACATGGGTGTTAAACTCAGGCTGCTGGTCAGAAACAGGTTAGTACGTGAACGAGATGCTCTGAGATCTGGCCCTGGTAACAGGTCAGTTCTGCTGTCTGACACCTCTGAGAGTGCAATCAAAGGTCAGAAAAAGGCTTCGCTGGCTCAGCAGTTACGGAAAAATGAACTGATAGGATTTAGTACGCTGTCAAAGCATTGTTTGAACCCTGCTGGTATCTTTACGAGTGGAAGGAATAAATCAAATTGCAGTAGAACTGGCAACACAGAACTTCATTAAATTGTAGCAGTTCCCTGAAATGTAGTCTGCATTTTAATTTATTTAACATATTTTATTTAGAAAATAATTTGTATAATTGCAGACCTTAAAAGATGGATGCTAATTTGGCTGTAATTTGGACATGATTGGGGTCTGTGTTTACTGCAAGCAGCTTCATCCATCATTATTTCTGTTGGTTGTTACACTGCTGTCTTCCGAATTTGGGAGCTGCTTACATGTTATCCTGATTGTGTATACCCCATTGGACAGTAGTTTATGCTCGCACAAAATTATTCTTTTTAAAATATGTATGCATGTGTGTATATCTATGTATGTATGTATAAGAAAATATATTGCAACATCTGTCGTGATTTATATGACGCCTAATCATTAACAGCTATGTTGCCCATAAATGATTTGCAGCAGTCCTGGTGGTGAAATTGAGACTGACAGTATAGTTTGAAGACTCCTGTCAACAAGGTTGCAAAGAGAAAGACGCTTGGCATTTGAGAGAATTTGTTGATAGGAACAGCACATCAATCGGAGCAGAAAGTCCATGGTGCAGCCAGTCACGGCATCAGGGTGCCAAAAGGCAGGTCTCTAACAGTATGGCAAGTGGGGAGGCAGTAAAGAGGAGAGGTGAAAAAACAACACAGCAGTACTCACATTTGCAACTAGAGGACCTTTTAATTTCTTAACCATACCATTTCCCCTTGTGAGCTTTTCTGCTAGATCTACGTGGTTTTAGGCAAGGAGATATTGTAGGTTTCCCAACACATTAATCCAGGCAAAACAATGCAAATACTCAGCTGAAAGATTTATTAATTACTATTACGTGACACTTCTGGCAGCTTTGTTAGAAGCCAAGTCTTAATTAGCCCTGGTTCCTGCACTTTGGTTTTGATATAAAAGAGCACTGAGGAAAATTGACCTTTAAGGATCAAGGTTAGGATGTATCCAAGAGGTGTAATGGGGGACTGTGATTTACTGCTGTTACAGCAGTGTAAGGTTCAATTTAGCACTTCAAAAGAAAAAGGGGACTTCATTTTAAGCTATAAAATTGAATATATATTTAAGATTTTTTAGCATGCGTAATCTTAGACTGAGTTGTTTTGACTGTAGTGCACCTCACAACTGATGCATCACATCTTGGTTTATATGCAGGTACATTCATTAAAACTTGCACTTGAAGGCGTGGAGAAGGAAAGGGATTTCTACTTTGGCAAATTAAGGGAGATTGAACTTCTCTGCCAAGAACACGGGGGAGAGAATAATGACCTTGTCAATCGGCTAATGGAAGTCCTTTATGCTTCAGAAGAACACGTAAGTTGAAGCTTAATTTCTTTTATTTAGACAAAACAGCTTAATTTCATAAAAAATTATTGGCACAGTATTGGATCATGTCCTGTATTTAGGTCAGCAGAACTTGTAGCAGCTAGGATTTCCATCTCTCCTCCCCAAAAAGGGAAGTTTGCATTTGCAAACAACAGATTATTCAGACTGGGGAAGGGATTGAAGAGGCCAGTTGCATTTGCTGCTTTTAGTGTAGGTTTTGTACTCTAAGTTTGCTGAAGTTGATCTGAAAAGGGAGTGTGTCACAATTTTAAATTGATTTCATATGGTTCTGAGCCTTAGTTTTGGTTTTTTCCTCTTCCGCCTTTCTGCATAAAGTCTTTTACTCATGTTCTTTAACATGTTGAGAATCACAGAAATTCTGACAGAGGTGCTGTTCAATGCCTACAGCTGTGCATATTCTCTGGCCCATGTGGCAGCATTGTAATATGTACACAGGTTGCCAAATACATAATTATATCTGGAGAGATAATGCTCTTTAGCATTTTTTTTTTTATCCTGTTGCTATAGGCAATTCTTCCTTGTGCAAACCAAATAATCTTCTGTTACCAAATTTCAGAAATGTATTGTCTGCAAGATTAAGCAAGAATCTCATTGCATGTTAGACTTAGTGCTGAAGACAACAAAGCAAGAAGCTGCAAAGGGTGCTGGTTAAATTCCTCAGATACATTCAGGGATAATGATTCAGTGGAGATTTAGCTGAACTACTCCCATTCATGTCAACTAAATCCCTGTATGCACTGTACTGACGATTGACCCTTCAGTCTCCAGCGGATGATGACTTTGGCTCCAGAGTGTATAAGCGTCAACTTAATCTCTCGGCAGCACTGTGGTTCCGTAGGCTGTCTTAAATCTGTTCCCAGAAGGCTGTTGCGGCACTAGTCAGCTGACTCAAAATTGTCTATCAAAAGTAGTACCGAAGCAACTACTAACTCACATGCTTTTCTAAAAAAGACTAGTAGAGCATAAATGAAGGTTAGGTGCAAGAGGGACACGAGCTTGCCGCTGACAGGGGCTGCTGCTCAGACGAGAAGTGAAAGTGACAGGGGAAAGAGGATTTGTTCAACAGTGCGGAGTGAGTGCTAGAGAGGAAAAGGACGAGGAAACCATTATTTTCACAGGAATAAACAATAAGACAAATTTGCCAGGCACGTGATAACAGGCTAAAAGAATTACATACATATAGTGGTCAAAAAATGTTTTCTGGATTCAAGAACAGTGATTTATTTATAAAGCGAAGCCAGAAAAATCCCTCGTCTTCCCATACCCCTACCACATCTGTCTGTTGGCTTAAATAGCAAGTGATTCCCCGCCAAGGAATGCATTTGTTGCTTTTCTTCCTGCAGTCTTCCTTACTGGCAGAACACATGACGAAATGTTCTACTGCAGTTGGCATCCCAGTGTTTTATCTGCTTCCTCCCTCCAAGCCTTTCTCTGTTGAAAGCATCATACGTGCCTGTGTAGGAACTACATACAATGACCTGCCTTTATTTAAATCGGGTTTGCAGTTGGAGCCTGGGAAAAGCAGGAGAGCACTGCTTCCCCAGAGAAGAATAAAAGCCATTCCCCACGCAGGTTTTTTGGTACCTTTTAGGGTACCAAATTTGATCTTCTGGGGTGCGCTTCCTCCTTATCTTAGCAGATGGACTGTAATTTGCTGAGGAAAGACCCAAATGCATTAGCACCAAACCAAAAACTGCGGTTCCCTTGGTGATGCAGACCTTGCCTGCTTTTTGTCTTTGGACTTTGCTGTCTCATTGCCCTGCTTTGCCTGTCATTTCTGTTTTTTTCTCTCTCTGTAATGAATTTGTCCCAAGTTAAATTCTGTATCTTGCAGCATTTTTCAGGTTAATCCCTTGGTAACAGCAGTTTGGCTTTCCCAATCCCCAGATGGGAAATAGCCCAAATTCCCAAACCACAGGCAACTCCAGCATTCCTAGTTTCTTGCTAATGAGTGCATTGTAAATCCAGCTTAGATTTTTTTTTTTTTTTAGTATCTGTTTCAGAGTGTCTCAAATATACAGAGGCAAAGTGGAAAAAAAGGATTGCGTTAATTTTCAGGATTTATGGCATTTATGAATGATACTGTGGCCATGAGGCTTTTATTCAGGAAGGGGATGGGCAGTGATGCAACTCACACATACTGCACCTGACCAAAGGCTTGTGCTTGAATATCATGACAAACTTGAATTTATTTTCAATTCATACTTCCAAGAACTGTTTTATAGCAATCTTAAACTTTTCCTTCCTAGCTGTAATTTGACAGGCTTCTACTATATTTGACATGGCATAGAGATCACGTCCTACTTTTCATATCAACTGTTCTTATTCAGAAGGGACAAGTCTCCCTTTTACTTAATTTTCTGTTACACTTAGTTTAATCCTCCTAAAAGAAAAAATAAGAAAAAAAAAAAATCTGAACAGCACTTTATTCATTACATATCCCCATAGCTCTTAGGTACCCTTTGAGCATTGTAGGCTGTCAGGTGAATTCTGTGTAGAACGATTCACAATGCAAGTATAGAGTTTAATCCCTATAAAAAGCATTCTCCAGAGGTTTGATTATTGTAGTATTGCATTGAAGAGATTTTTACCAGGTTCATGTCATGGAGGGTGTGTGTGTTTATTTTTTTCAGAATTCCAAGTCATAGCGTAGTTTCAACCATGTTACTTCATATGCTTCTATTTTGTTTAATTCAATAAAGACTGCATTTTTAAGACTGATTTTTTTCATTACTGTTTTATTGGCCTTAATTTTGATGAGTTTGAGTCTTACAGCACAAATATCAATCCATTTGGGTTCCTTGTTATTAGAGATTCTCTTTTCTCTTCCCTTTTATGGTTCTGTTTTAACCCTCATCATTATGTCTCTGCTTAGGCAAGAGGGATGTTGTATCTGCTAGTGTCATTTAAAGTTCGGCCGGTCAGTCTGTAATACTTTGTAATTTTTAATTACAAATTGCTCATTTGTAATCTTACTTCTTCATCAAAAACATCAAAGTTGACAGAAAACAGTGTTAAAGGATACATTTGTGTGGTGGGGAGAAGTGGCCCCTAGCACTCATGCTTTGACTGCTGTAGACAGCATTGAGACCTCGGATAGTGTGTAAAGCTTTTGGTCTTACAGTAGGAGAGTGTCAGACTGATGGACCAGAAGAGGCTATGAGTCTAGTTGTGAAACCTGGAGCCGTGTAGGTCTTGGCATAAAGCAAAAACGTAGGAGAGCTTTTACTGTCCTACATAGGCTGTCCTGGTTCAGTTCATGCAGAAGTTGGGTGGATTGCTGCCGTTTCATCTATCAGTAGCTCAACTCAAGTTTCCAAGGCAATTGCTTGAAATGCAGTTGGTTTTGTATCTTTCTGCTCTAGCAGCTACTACATCTGCTGCTGCTTTTGGAAAAATGCACACACACACACACACACCCAGCAGCTGGTTTTTGTAAAGTAGCTCTTCAGTCTACAGCCACACCTGAATAGTTTGAGGCAGATGGATTGAAGGGAGCACTGTTCCTTGTGGGAGACACAGATGACCATGGTCGTGTGATCCAAGCCAGAAATAAATAGATCTTTCACTACTTTCCTTATTAGGGGATGCTATTCAAGGAGATTCCACAGTCCCAAGGTAACTGGGCATAGTGACTCTTGTCTTTCCCATTTAATGTATTTATACAAGCTGTACATACCGAGAAGCACATGTCCAAATCTCAGAACAACTTCTGAGGTCGTTGCATAAGATTTAACATCTCTATCAAAGGTAAGCCTGGCAAGAGAGGAGCTACCACTCTTCTTCAGAGCTGCAGAGTAGGTTCCCAAGCCACTCCCTGTGGTTAGAGGCTATTCCTATTACATGCGTGAAAGGACAGCATGTATGTGACCTATAAAATCAGCATGAGTGGGCTTTCTAATAGGTGTCTCTCACATACTCTGCATACATAGAGCCTATGGAACAGGTGCATTCCAGAGCAGGTCACCGCAACGCATAAGGAGGGTCGGAATAGACGGGGTTAAGGGAACATGGCTCACAGCAGCTAAACAAGCTCCAGTTTTCTCACCCTGTAAGGCAGGGTCACGTTAGCGCAGCTGTCAGCTTCTTTCTGTGAAAATCCTGTTCTCTGCAAGTCTTGCACTCTTGCAGCCCATCACAGAAGTTGTGATTTTTAGATACTACGCAAAAATGTGCTTTGATGTGATGTACCTACTGTATGTAATAAGGGCATCGTTCCCCTCAAGGGGCCATAAGGTGCTAAACTGCGGTTATCCTGACTGACATGAGTGGCTTCTACCTGAAAATAGCACCTGAGTGATAGAAAGCTTGCTTTCCATTGGAATTTGTCAGTTTCTGTACGTGGTAAATAGCTGGATATTTCCATTTTATCAGCAAATGTTAGGAATCTTATTCTCTTGTTCTTGCCCTTTAGAAATATGAATGTTTTATTGCCGGAAGGGAATTTTCTTATGGCATAAGCTGCTCTGCGGTATTCTGAGAAAACTCAAATTATAGCCTTCCTTTCCTATTAATTTTTGCCTCAAATTTGAAAAGTTAGCAGTATCAAATTGTTAAAGTTTGTTGTTCAAGCCACCTGCTTCGAAGAAAAATTGCCAGGAGCCAGGCAACTTCTGCAGAGGTACCGCATCAACGATGCTCCGTTTTGAATGGCAGCTCAGCGTCTTGGAAAAGCGTTTTCCTCCAGAGCTGCCAACAGCGGAGCACTGCTAACACAGGGCAGCGAGTAGATGTGGGGGATCTTTTCGGTGAACTATGCTCCGGAATGATGGAAGCCACTCGAGAGAAAAGCTGTAAATGCAGCTGTGCTTCATGGGAACACAGAAGTAATGCCCTAAGAGTCAGCCAGCCTTTTTTGAGCTCTGATATATCCAGGCCAACGCAAGATACCAGGTCTGTTGTCTTGAAATTGGAAATTGTTTAAACTGCATGGTATCACCTGCAGTGAGGATCTAGCCTTCCTTTCGGTCAGGGATTCTGCTCGCAATGGCAATGTATATTCAGAGAGACAGCTCTGGAAAATACCGTGCATAATAAGCGTTTGCCAAAGGGAAGCGTTTATTAGCGATCAGTGCTTTTAACAGTAGCTCTATAAATCAGTGAATACTAGACTTTTTTTTTTTTTTTTTTCTCCAAAGAAAACGTGTTTGCAAGTCTTTGGTTGTATTTTGTGGATGCTGCTAAAAATCACTGTTTTGGTAACCTTTCAACTGTGGTCTAGCATGGGTATATTATTTTGGGAAAGTAGTATGCCAGACCTCAAAAAGGAGGCAGAGTTGAATTTTTAAAGCAGGTGGTAGCAAAAGTGTCTTGTCCGGTTAGTGATATACACCTAGAGTGAAGATTGTGTGAAAACTATAGCAGACAGGTTCAGAAATCCTTGGACAAACTGAAAATGAGAAGACATCAGGATGCTATGGTACAGCATCTAACTGCTGAGCATCTTGCTGTCTATCTATTCAAAATGTTCATTTATTGGAACAGTTAACACTCAGTGATGTTGAAAACTGTCGCTTTTTCTGGGAAAGTATCAGTGCTGCATATGCTTTGATTAAAAGCAGAGTAAATACATTTTATTGTATTATTACAAGATGCCGCTTTTCTCAAGTAACAGCTCATTTTGTACTTACATGCATGAAAATTAGAAGTTAAGTTTTAGGCTATGGTGAGTGCTGTGGGGCAGCAAGGTTACATGAGGAATGATTTCTGC
The DNA here is from genome assembly GCF_000708025.1 of Charadrius vociferus. NCBI lineage: Eukaryota > Metazoa > Chordata > Aves > Charadriiformes > Charadriidae > Charadrius > Charadrius vociferus. The sequence continues at coordinate 719,774 of NW_009647676.1, forward strand.
TGAAGAATGTTTTGGGATCTCTTTCTCCCTGCAGGAGAGCCACACAGAAGAGCATGAAGGTGAAGAGCAAGTCCATGAACAGCCCCAGCAGCAGGAGGAGTACTGACTCACCCAGCGTCTCTGACAATTTTCGTTTTGTGTGAGAACTTTCTTCTGGAGAATGGAACATGTGTGGCCTCAAACTTGAAATCAGTTCACTCCCAGTCTGCCATTAACGTTTATGTACCATAGTGAGTGCCAGCCAACCACCGCATTCTGTACCCATACTTTGCCAAGATGCATTTGCAGACGTCTTCTTTCAGTGTATCTTCCCAAGAGGTTGTAGGGCTACGTCACCTACTGTACATCACTGCAACTTCACCACTTGGCTGCTTGAGATTTGTTCTGCTCTTTAAAAAAATATATATATTTATTTTTTTTTTCTTTTTAGTCTTAAGTATGATACACTTGTAACTTGTTCTAACATATTTATATTGGCATTTTGTGTGGCAAGAAGTACCGTACCACTAGCTGTGTCTCTCACTTTGTGGTGCTTTCGCGTTTTCTAGTACATCTGCATTGGAGCATAAATTCGGACAAACAATTGGAATAAAGGGATACAGTGGAAGTCATACTCAAGCCATAACGATGAGGTGTGTTGTGGAGGAAAATACTCGTGTTGCTCATGTTTATTCCTTTCCTGCCTTCACAAAATGGAAGGCAGAGCATCTGTTTCACTAGGAGAGATTTAAACCCCTGTGTTAGAAAGCTTGTTAGAAAGCTGCATGGTATGTTTTTTGGCTTATTTCGGGAGGAACAGACATCCACTTAAGTTTTTTGAAAAACCTCCCAGTTTTCTGACTAGTCAATAGACATTTCCCAGCTTTTCTTCCTTCCTGAGGAATCTGGTCCCAGCCTCCAGCTGCAGCTCTGCCTCCGCAGAGCTCAGTGCTGATGGAGGAGAGAAATCTCCTTGACACAAGCATAGCTGCAGGACATGACCTCTGCTGTCATTCTTGGCTTCCCACCCCTCAGAAGAGGACAAAGTAGGCCAGCCATTTCTTTTGCTATCCTTCTCCCCTTGTGCTGCCCAGCCATACAAGTATGGAAGACAGAAAATTTCCTCACTAGTGCAAGGCATGGGGAAAAACCAGCAACAGCAGTAGCCCGGAACCCCCTCAAGCTCCCCTTGAGTGGGCAGTGGACACCTCATGGATGTTGAGGCCACTTCTGAAGTGCGGAGAGGTAGTGAGGAGTCCTTCTGGAGACAGAGCACACATCAGAGGGGCACCAGGTGACTGAGGGGCACAGAGCTGGTTCTGCACTTGGCTGACCTTCCTCTGGCGAGGCTGCCACGGTGCAGAACCACGTCTGCCCTGGAGATGTCTGCAGTGAGAGCGTTCCCTTCCAGTGCAGTCCCATTGCCCTGTTCTAAATGACGGTATTTTATAAACAGAGATATCTTGACATGTATAAAGCATTCCTTATTTTTCTCATAAAACTGCGCATTGTATTCTCTCTGGATAGTTAATGCTTGGTATTCTTGGTCTCTCACTTGATTTTCTTAATTCTGGATTGTTATGCTGATTTAGCAGGTACATGGAAGTCCCATCCCAATCGGCAGACACTGAAAAACTCCAAAGCCTATTGAACAGCTAAATCATCGTAGACCTTCATGTGCTCCTAAAGCATAAGTTCCCAGCTTGCACACACACACGCACGCGCAGTTTTCTGTATTAAATCAATCTTTTGCAGCTAAGTGGCTCTTAATTAAACGTGAGATCCCTGCTGTTGTGTTGCACCAGAGACAATATATAAAATACTCTTAAGCACTAGAACAGGTATCTCCAGTTCCTTGATCACTTCTCCTGCTCGGCAGAAGAGTTTCTGGACCCTGTGGGCTGAAGTTTTCCCAGCCCTGTCCCAGCCCTGCCTCCAGCATTGACCTCACGTCCTACTTCGTGATGAAGTGAAAGTATTGCAACCTGTGGCCCAGTGCTTTCCTTTCCCATTTCAATTGGTTATGAATAAGGTCTTGTTATAAAAGCGTGTATATTCCAAAATGAGTATTTCCAAGAATCACCACAAATAGGGGAATTGTCATTTTTGTTGTATTTGTGTTTATTAGAACATATGTACTTATTACAATTGTCATTGTAATAAACGGTAGTTCTTCATAATACTGTTGAACCGAAGAGCAGTTACTAATTTTTTCCAGTCTCCAGAATGTCCTTTAACCTGTATGGGATTTCTGATGGGGCAAGGAGTTTTGGGATCCAGGCTATAAGCTTAATTTCATCAGCACCAGGCTCTGCTTTCTGCAGTTCGTCCTTCTGCTAATACTTGAGCAGATGCACGGAGAGCACTTCAAGAGAAAATGTTTTTCTAAAGGTGTGCAAATGGTTGGGTTGTGGAGCTCCCCAGAGGGCTCATAGCCAGGCTGTTGTGCCTCTCTACTTTTCTCTCTTTGAAGCACATTTAAAAAAAAAAAAAAAATTAAAAAAAACTGAACTTCATTTCCTGAAAATTCCTTATATCCTATTTCTGGTCTGAGGACCACAGCCCTCTCGCTGCTTGTGTCAAGGGGGAAGTGATTGATGTAGGGAGCCGGGGCAGTAAGGTACCTCTTGGGCACTAGAGCTTTGGCTGTGCTGAGGGGAGAGCGATGCTCTGAAAGGGAAAAAGGAAAGAGTTGTCCTTCTTCCCCCACCCCCTGTGAGTAATCCATTCTTCCGTTATGGTTTTAATATGCATTTGTAATTACCTTTACTAAATAGCACACCATAAAGCTTTGGTTATATATTAAATGTAAACTGAAAGGAATGTAAACATATGTATTGTTAATTATAAATAGATAAGTAATGGCATAATAGATACAAAAAGTCTTATTCAGATGTATCAGTCATTTTACATTATCCACAAATTGTCGCATGGTAGAGTAGATTTTTGTCTGAATATGTGAATAACTTGACTTGCGTTTATCTTTTTACATATTTAATAAAAAAATATATGTTAAAATCTGTCTAGCTCTAGAGACTATTCAAAACATTCTAAAATGATAGTTTTCTGGTTTAAATACATATTTTTGTTTCATTAGTGACTGCATATGGGAGCAGGAAGGAGGCAGCAGCTACTTTAAAAAAAGAAGTTCACTTACTCTGTAGGAGTAGGTAGTATCTGTTTCCCCAAGAGCTCAGCAACTTGTATCAACTTCTACAAATCAAAAAGAAAATGCATGTATGTATCTGCATGTAAACAGATCATTCTTCTTTATGGTAAATGCTTTCCAATTTCAGAGTATTAAATCTCTTGTTGTATCTCAGTTTTGATAACAGCGAGAGTGAAACTCGCAGCAGCCAGGTGAAGAGAGCACTGAAGCTCCCAGTAGCCTTTTCTTGCAATGGCCAAGTACGCAGGGATGAATCTTCAGCACAGTACCTGAAAGCCACCTACACTTTAGATTAAAATACTAGTTTTTTGGAAGAAAAGGGGGAAACTTCATTGTAATTCTCATAGCTCTGATCTTTTGCAGCATGAGCAGTGTTGCTGCAGTAGTTGCTGCTAAATCTCCAGGGCTTCGAGCTGTGCCTGAGGGCTTCTGTCTGCCATGGGTTGAAGCTACCTGGTTGTGTCCCACCACTGAGAGGTCACCACGAGCTTCCACGTATCCCTGGAGCTGAGGCTGAACCACTGCCCAGCCCCACATAGGGAAAGTTTCTGGTAGAGGGAAGGAGGATGAAGCAGGGACCAGAGGAGCCCATTTCCAACCCAGGCACTCAAACCAGGGAGAGCAGTGCTAGTTTAGTTGCTTTTCGTAAGATTAAGGGGAAGGCATGTCTTTGGGCTAGTGCGAATGCTCAACAGCATAAAAACATGGTAATGTATTTTCCAGTTCAAATAGTTGAAAACTTTCCTACTACAATGTTGTGACAAAAAAAAAATAAAAATTGTTAGACAACTCATCTTCATACCACTATCTGACTTGACAAATAAATCTGTGATCATACCGCTCTATGAACAAAAGCATTTTTATTCCCATTCATTGAACCAGTTACCATCTAAGATGGCTAACAATTCAATATATACACTGTGCAACGCATGATCTGTTTTTCTGCTTGCCTTTATAGAGATTGTAGTGACAAGTTGCTTTGAAAAGGGAAAAGAAAGTTATTTGCCATGTCTTCATATAGAATGTGAAAAAGCTGGCCAGAGCTTACTTTCCTTTAAAAGTGACGCTGTATTTCTCTTTAGAAAGGTACAAGTGCAGGCAGATTATGGTAGTTCAAGTTTTATAACTTCATTTAATGAAATATTTCAAAATACTCCATTACAGTGCATCAAATTGTGTCGCTTCTGTGACCCTTGTTTCCAACTGTTTCATAAATAAGTGCAAGACAGAGGAAAAAGGGAAGCCTGTCCACAGAGTTTCTCCAGTACAACCACATTCAATCCATTTTATTCTAATTCTCTTCTTGTTGGGACTCCCTCCAGATACTTTTGATGGATGGGTTAAATACAAGCTGTTGCAATAGGTGAGAGTTCTGTGGCAGTGTATCTCGTATTGGATGTAATATTTAACTTCATCAAACAGTGAGGTTGCTGGGTGCATGCCTACATCAAACTCTCCGTTCCCCTTCAAACACAGGCAAGAATGCTTTTTTTAAATAAACAGCCATCACAGAGTCCCTGGGTGGTTAGGGAGCACCTCCATGGAGACCCCATGCTCCTTGGGCGTCAGGCAGGGCAGGGGCATAGCCACCCCGCCAGCAGGGAGGAAGGCTGGAAGACCCTTCTCATCGCTCCAGCTGCTGCCCTGGAGCTGGACCGCAGCGGTGCCAGAGGGTGCAGGAGACTCTCTTCCCTGCAGGGCTCTCGGCAAAATCTCCAAACCAGCATTGACAGGATGGCCTGTGTCCTCTGCCTAATTCAGGCCTCAAGCTGCTTGAACTGTGACTGCAGCGTCATGTTCATTTGAGGGGGTGGGACCTTTGGCGTGCTTGTTGGGTAAGTGGAACGCGTGTACTTTGAAACCATGAGATACTTTACGAGTTGGTGTGGTACTTCTGCTTTGTGAAGAGGGGAAGCAGATGTGCAGGCTTGTCCCCTGGTACCTACAGTAAGGGCTGCCGGGGGAAATCTGCCCTATTGATGTTGTGGTAGGTCAACTACTGTGACAGGCTCTACAAACTTAAACTGAAGCTGTTCACAATGATATGACTAAGCCGATGCACAGCTGAAAATATTAATAGGAGTTGCTGATGTAAGGGTATGTTAACTGGGGAAAAAAATGATCAGACCAGTGTTAAAGCCAGAGAAATGGTCTAAGAACTGAAAAGGGTGAACTTAAGGCTCAGCAGCTCAACAACGACGCTTCTGCCCTGCTTCTGGCAAGTGAGATGATAGTTAACTAGTTAATAAACATGCCAGTCAGTCCATCACATCCCTCTGTGCAAGAAATGTAATATAAAGCTTATCTTGGGGAGAGCGGACAGATTGTTTCATTAGTGCTTCAAGGCCACAAAGTCCCTCTGGCTAGGGCAGCGTATGAAAAGAGACGAAACTCAAATTCCTACTCCTCCCTCCAAGGCACGCAGAAAACCTACATATATTATAGATGAAGTGAGCAGTTTACATCTGCATGCAAACTTGTAATGTCTAGAAAAAGCTTTTCTTGTCTCAATTCTTTTTCTTTTTTTGGTCATTATCTAAAACCACAAGAATTTGTTTCAAGCACACAGGAAAATACTGATTTGCTTAGCATTTTGCGCTCATAGATGAGGTTTGACTAGTTTTGCACTGAAATATGACAATCTTCAAAGGTTTGTTGGCCAAATTAATTCTCAGCTGGTTACCTTTGTAGGGTATATTGCTTGTTGCTACTGAAATATCAACAATGCACTTGTCACTGCCTAGAAAATAAGTGTAAAGGCCAGTTGCTGCTGTATGGGCCCTGCGTTTCTGAGAGATACAGGTCAGCTGAGACTCATCTTAATGCTGGGGGAAAAAAAAAAATCATAGGTTTTGAAAACACTTCGCTGTGCCCATAGCTTTCTGAGCTCATTCTCTTTTCTTCACACATTCAGTTGAGGTGAGGAAAAGACTGCATGTGCGTAAGCCCTTCAGGAGGTTGCATGGAAGAAATGAGTTGTCAGAAAATAAATATGGAAAATGAAGCAGGCCCAGCTGTCTGAGGGGGAAGGATACGCAGGGAGGGTTTGCATTGCCGGGGTCCCACTGGTGGCTAGGCTGGGTGAAACCAGTACTGATTATAAACCGTCAAGGATGTCATGTAACCCAGCATGGATTTATCCAGGACTTTGGACACAGTGGTGAGGAGGAGGAAGACAAAAGCCTCAGAGAGGCTGGTAACATGGCATTAATGAAGAGAATAAATATTAGCAGCAGAACAACTCAGGAAACACTTCTCTGCTGGACAGGAATCTTCATCTGAGATGAAGCATCTTGCTGCATAGCTCATTGTCGCAGTGGTTCGGCTATCTGGGCTATTCTATTCTTTGGTTATTTAAATCAGATTAATTCCAACTATTTATCACATCAGAAGAGTTGCGAATCTCCATGTCAAGTATAACAGTCTGATCATAGGGCAGATGTTCACTCCTGGACGCGTTTCTTCAGGGAAAAGATGTAAATGTTCAAGTGCTCACTCAACTGCCTCCCCTAAAGAGAAATCACGGAGATTAGGAAACCAGTTTTGTACGTGCTTCACAATTCACCGTCTCTCTTCTCCTGCTCAGAAGGGGAAGGACGCAACCACAGTCCTCATGTACTTGGAGACCTACTAGTACATGGGCACCTACAAGTATTCAAGCAAGAGAGCTGTGGTCCTGCAGCACACTGATGGGAAGTTAAGTTGCTGTATACCACATTCACAGATGACATAAACCGTGATGGAGCTGTGCCCCCTCGGTCAACTGTGAATTTTGACCACATACTTCCATTCTGACCTCCCCTGTCTGGCCCATATTGGCGCTGGGGTAAAATCTACTACAACACCAATGTCTGCTGGCAAAAAGCCTCTTTCAAAGGCAGGAAGAAATATCCTTACATCCCAACGGTGTATCTTAAATAAAAGAATGCTGGCCAATTCCCTGTGAAACGAGATCTTAGCCATGTGAGGTGTTTTGTCTGAAAGCAAATGCCCATTAAGACACTTTCCTGAGGATTGTTTGACAATGCTCTTTAGAAAAGAGGGCATTAACTGAGATAAAATTAATTTAAGCAGTAATTCAGATGACAATAAATGACAAAACTGGTATCTAGCAGACACAAAAATGTGCTGGTAAGACTGAATGAACTGGAAAACCATTTGTGTCTCCAGCTTGAGAAATGTTAATAGAGGGCCAAGACAAGATTAGAAACTGGAACAGCTATTTTGCTTGCAGATTGAAAGCAAAGTTAATCTTATTTTACGAATTCTATTCATTTTACCTTTCTATTTTTTCAGTCAAGTAACCTCAGGAAGAAGAAAGGGAAAAGGGGTTGGAGAATTCATGCCACGTGGATTGACTGCTACATAAAACCAGTCCAAATATACTCTGATTGTGATGGGTTTAAAGCCAGTACCGCTCGGATGCATTGGAATAATTCAAGTCACTGGAGTTGCTGCATGTGCAAAAAGGCATTGCCTGCGATAAACTTTTTTTTTTTTTTTAATTTAGTAAATAAAACAATACACAGAAAAAACCTGCCATAACTAAACAGTCAGCCTCCCAGACACTGCCCCAACTAGATAGCATAGAAACCGTTCCCAGACCCCATCCTTCTCCCTGCCCCAGTGCAGCTTTCCCCTCCCATAGCCGCTTTGGAAGCACTCACTCACCACGCAGACCCCAAAATGCACGTGGGCAGCCGTGACCAGGGCGGTAAGCACGGCGAGAACCGCTTCTTCCGTCCAGCCCAGCAGCCCGGAGATGGCTGCGTAGACCACCAGCGCCAGCGGGAAGAGGAACCAGTGGAAAAGCTCCGGCCGGGTGCTGCTCATCTGGCAGATGATCACCTTGCACTGTCGGAGCAAAAGGTGCCAGGTGAGAAGCGCTGGGTCAGCCCGGGGGTCTAAGCAAAAGTACGTCCATTTTGTCGCGCAAGATGCTTTCAATGAGGGGAAAACAAGGCTGGAGTTCAAAATGAGGCTTGTTTCTGGTGAGAAGGCTGCTACAGATACACCTTTCTGCCTTATTGTCTGTAAGTCTTAAAGGACTTTATTACAAGTAATTTAGATTACACACTTCTTTTCTAGAGACGGTGTTTTGACACCCTCCACTTTATGAGCTGAAGCACATCTTCGCAAAAGGGGAGTGTGTTTGACACTTCATGCTTTCACAACGGCTTGTAAAGTTGTGATCCCAAATCAAATGTGCCACCACTTAATCACTGGGAGAGCGTACTGGTATTTTAATCACATGGTGTGACAGAAATATATTCTGGTTCATTGTATAGAAGTCAAGGAAGGTGCTGTACACCACTTTTAAATCCTGTTTTTCTTTTCTACCACTCCTTTATGTACTAAACCACCATTTTCCTGGCTCGATTATGGCAGTGGACTCCCTGGAGATGTAGCTGGGGGCCCAGGGAAAGGGATCCCACACAGAATGGCAGAAAAAATGAATATATGGTGCATTGTTTAACTGAAAGCAATTAGCTTAATTTTCCTGAGTTCTTGAAATGTAATGAGTTGAAGTTCAGATTTTTAAAACCAGTTAAGTGCACCTAAGTGTTTTACCTTGTTTATATTCCTTAAGAAATGTCTCATATACAGTATTCTCTTTATAAGAAAAGGAATTTAGGCACAGCTGAAATATTTTCTCAATTTAAGTTTCTATCAAAATTTAAATGTGGTTAAAAATAGATTTTATGTATCCTGAGAACAGTAGAAGCATGAAAACTTCATTCCCTGTGCAGTGCCTGAAATCCTATGACAGCAGCAGTAAGAGTCTGACCATAGGGAAAAAATACTGGCTTTACTGCCTGGTATGGAAGCTGAAGAATGCAAAAATAAACCATGAAAAAATAATTAACTTTCAATAATGCAAGAAGTAAGCATTTGTACCTACTGTAAATATTTTTGCTTACAATGCATTATCAGTATTGATTATGAATTTTTTGAGTAACACTAGTTTTATGAGTCCTTTGGGAATCATTCCAGAGGGTATCAGAAATTGCTAAAGCAATCTATATGCTATAATTTTTCTGGCTGAATAATTGCACCTGTCCAGAGGTTGGCTTTCACATTGTTTTAAACCATTATTATACCATGTTAAGTACGGTACTTGATTTTTCATAAAGATTGCTTATTAATGTCTGGAGCAATTCACCTCCAGTGTATCACAGGACTGCAAAATAGACTATGCTCTGCGCTCCTCCCTCAATTCTTCATTCCCCCTGGTCCTGAAGCACTGACTCACACTATAAGCAAGTCAAAAACAGCATTAGGAGATGAAAGCGCTGGAGTATGGAGAGGCAGAGTGGAAAGAAAAGGGGTTATGCCCTGTGCTTTTCCATCCCCCTCGCCCACACCTTGCAATGCAACTCTGGCCCTCCTGAATTTAAACCTCTAGCAGCTGTGGTTTGTCCCCCAGGACAGGTCCTTAGTGTCTTCTCTCTTACAATCTCCCCTGGGAAGTTCCTCATGAAGCATCTCCTGAGTCTGAGCTGCCCCTGCTCGTCAGCCGGCCACCATGTCAGACACTGCGATCCCACAACGGTGATGGATGAAGGTCCCCTCTGCCAGACCTGCACTCTCCACTCAAACACGTGCCTCTGAGGGCTTTCTAAGCGGGACCTGTGATGGTTGTGCTCCGTGGTGATTTGCACAGAACTGGGTATTTCTGAGAGTTACCCTACAAGCAAGGTAACTACCCAGAAAGCAAGGTCTGAGCCTCTTGGCAAGACGGGTGGTCAACCCATAGGCAGTCTTGTTGCTGGCTGTGGGGGCTGGGGAAAGAAGCCCTCTCTCACAGCTAAGCAGCTTTTCTTTTTTAGGCCTTAGAGGCCTTTTTTACTTAGTTTAGCCAAAAATGCTGGAAATGGCCTGTCTTTCTGCCCAGTCCCAGGAGGCCATCGCCTTCCCTACTCATTCTGTCATTGCACAGCCACGAGGCCAGGTTTGAGACCTGGCAGCTAGCCCAAGGGATCTGCTGGGCAACTAAATGTGTTGTCAAAGGCATGAGAAGTTCAAGATACTGGCAGGTAGAGAAATGTGGGCTGCAGTTTGTGGTTTACAGAACAGATAATGAAAATCCAGCATGTCAGACTATCACGGAGAAAAAAGCATTGCCCTGAGAAGCCTTACCCTGATGCTGGAGGAAAATGCGTGTGTGTAAGGCACCAGAGAAGGTGAAGGGAAATACAGGCTTGTTTTTCACTTTTAAAATGTTATAAATTCCAACTAACACCCATACATTTTTAATGCTTGCTTTTAAAATGTTAAAAATTTCAACTAATGTGCATACATTTTTAATTCATGTGGGTATCTAACTCTGCAGTAGATGTTTGGTAAAAGAACAAACAAGGCCTGAAGAATACGCATTGCACTCCATGCCTGATAAACTGCAGTCTAGAAAGAAACTTCTGGTTTGCCATACTATTTTTCTTCTGCAAGCATCCTGCCACAATTACTCTCAGTTGGTTAAGACGTATGTGCAGAACCTGCCATCTGCCAAACTCTGAAAGCAACTTTCCCCACTGGTATGAAATAATTGTATTTCTCATTTAGGAATCTATATCGTTCTCTTAAGAATAAGGGGTAGATTAGCCAATGAAAAAAGCACACAACGAAAATTATACATCTGAAAAGAACATAACTTTTGTGAAATTAAGTCCTTACAGTGGAACTGTTTGACTTGTGACCCTCAGAAACATACATTGATAGGATTCATCTAACAAACACCACAATTACGATTTCTTTTCCATTCCTGAATCCAAATTTCTAGCAGGGTTATGCTTTCTCTTTTAAAATCCTGCATTTTCCAAGATCTCTCTCATAATGCAAGGCACTTCAATACTTCCACTTTTTAAACTGGTTGGACCGTTGCTCAGTGACACAATTTTAGATGGTGTTGGAGACTATCTTCCTAGAATGACACTAGTCGCTATCTTTTAGGGTATTTTAGCATTAACTGGAGGAATGCCTCTCTACTTGGCTGCAGTTCCCCTGCCTCTCTCCTGGCAAAAAGAGAGGCAGAGGGCCTCCTCCAGAGAAGAAAGGCCTGGGTTAGTTGCAGTGCTCAGCGTTACTGTCTGGCTGCCCTTGTTATTACTTCATAGAGGTTTATGTTGCCTCACAGGCATTAAAAGGGGCAAATTCATCATAATGATGTGGTAGAGGAGAAGCTAATCTGTGGGTAGAGAGCCATCACAAGGCCCCTGCTTCTCTTTATGTCTTTTCCTAAGAAATGCTTCTTCTGAACAGGGATGGGAAAATGCGGGATCAGCTGAGATGTAGGATACAGGAATGCATGTACCACGCTAATGGGCACAACAGCAGGTGAAGGCTACAACCCTCCTACTCTTGCTGGTAAATCAATGCTTGTGTTGAGCTTTCTTTTATTTTAGACAAGTCCCCAGTCCTGCCTATGTTTTGGGGAATATCTGTTATCTTTCTAGAAGTAAGGCCTCCCCAGGGCTGTCATAAACTCCCCAGAAAAAAAAAAAAAGAAGCCTCACAAAAATGTGATGCTGTAGTAGAGTAGGTATTGTGGTACTGTAAGCGTCCAGACAAGTGCTGTGGTGTATTTCTATACACAAAAGGGTAACACAGAGGTAGAGGAGCAGTGTGATTCTGCTTTTTTAACTACAGTTTCTGTTCCCTTCTGTTTATTCACATAAAAACAGAAAGCTATCGCTAAATAATACCACCACCGCAAACATACTTACAATAACGTTTGAGAAAGCAACCCCAACCATCCATAAAAACAATCTTGGTTGCTTTGCTAATATGTTGCCTGGAGATAAAACCACCCAGACTGTAAGAAGAATGAACAGCAACAGAGGTGACACAAGAGGTAGAAGTCCTTCATACAAAGAATCATTCTTCAGTGTTTTCTTTAAATGTGCTCTGTAAATAAATACAATAATTTTATGGAGTAAGAAATTTTATTCATTCTATATCTAACTTCAAACTCCAGCCTAAACACAGCACAAGAATTCATCTTGCAACACAACTACCTGTGCAAATGTGCTAGACACCCAGACATTTTATGAGCAATTGTAAGATACCCAAGTAACATTTATTTCTGGGATAAAATTACATAGTTTTATTCACATAGCTTCTGGTCAACTTCACCAGCTCGTCATTACACACAAAGCGAGCTGCAGTAGCTCTGTTGTTGTAGTTCTCATCCAAATGCACACCATGCAGGCTTGTGGTGAATTCAAAATATATATTTTTTAGAGGATGAGACTTCTGGCATGAGGCATGAAATTACTTCAGCCAGTACAGCCCACGTTTTCAGTGGCAACACATGGTTGGCAGGCATTGCTGTTGGTTAGGTCTAGAGGTGATGCTGCTAGACAGTCCTGCACTGTTTCCAAAGCACAGCCTAACGGGGGGGCTTTTTGTGCTAATTAGAGAACAGGAAAATTAATGATGTATTGTGTTTTCTTGGATATTTTAAGCTGTCTTTTAAAGGTAGTACTATTAAAGGTAGTAAATGACTATTTTCTGTCAGCTAGGAAAAACGTAACTGTAAGATCAAGAGTTCTTGCATCTATCTTGCATCTTTCTTACTCGGGCAAAGCTCATTGACAGATTATAAAAGGAGTGGGAGGTTTAATTTACTACGTTCACTATCATTAAACCATTTCTTCATATCAATAGTTCAGAAGAGCAATTCTATGTTTGAAGTGGAATGGGAAATGTCTCTGAACATTTATTTTTATAGAAACAGCTAGACAAAAATCCAATAAATACCTTTCTCATTCAAAAAAATAATATTCTTCTGATAAAATAACAACTGAGAACAGGCAGCAGGATGAAGAAAGAGAGGAGATGATTGGAAAATTCAAATTCCTTATCACCGAATAGCTTGTGTGTGCATCCTTCAAGCAACCCTGACGGGATGTTTAGAATTACTGTGTTCTTCTGTTCAGAGGAATGATAAACCCACCGGAAGGCTTGAGAGAAACTATGTCAAATGGTGACTTGAAAAGGAAAACACTAAACAGAAGTCCTAACATGAGAGAAAAGAAAGCAAAAATATAAACATTCATCGGGGCAAATGATGCTATTGCCAGGGACTGATGTGCCCAAGATGCTGTCCTCCTTCTCCCAGTCTTCCCCCAACCAGAGTCCCTTGCACCACTGGTCCCCAGCCCTCTCCTGCTGCTGCTCCCTGCCCCAAAGCCCAGCCTTTCTACGGGTCTGCTTTTCCAGAGTACATGAATTGTAATAAGGAAATGTTCATTTCTTTGCAAGAAGTGATAGAACAAGAGGAAATAGCCTCAAGCTGCGCCAGGGAAGGTTTAGGGAGGATATTAGGAAAATTTTCTTCACTGAAAGGGTTGTCAAGCATTGGAAAAGGCTGTATGGGGAAGTGGTGGAGTCACCATCCCTGGAGGTATTTGAAAGACAGGTAGATGTAGTGCTGAGGGACATGGTTTAGTGGTGGATGTGGTAGTGTTAGGTTTACAGTTGGACTCAATGATCATAAAGGTCTTTTCCAACCTAAATTATTCATGATTCTGTGATTCCTCAGCCTTTCCTGCCCCACACTTCCTGCCCCTCCGCTCCGCTCTGCCTGCCCCAAACTCAGGGCTATTCATGCTTTTATTAACTATATTGAGTACTGTGGTATGAAAAGGGCTGTGCAGGAGCGATCAGTTATTGTCTTATAGTATCTCCAAAAGTTAAATGTTAATACTGATTTCCACTAATTGCTGAAGACAGGCAGTGACAATCCCTCCTCCAGGACACTTAGTATCTGAGAGACCTGATGTGACAGAAGAGTGAAATGAGCTAGGAAATAGTAGGGGAAGGCAGGCAGCATTTATAAAAATAGGCCATTGGAGTATAAACTAACCATGTATAAAATTCCTAGGTGGAGTAAGCCAACTCTTAGATGTAATCACAGCTTGCCACCTGCCTAGCCTGATCTGCAGACTTCATACAGAGGAGAGTTTTACAGAAGGATCTGGAAGAAATGAAGTACTTCATGGCATGCGGGATGATCAGCTACAGAATTTTACCTCGTGCAGGTAGAAGTTACAAATCACATTTGACTGCAAATAAAATGCGGTGTTTATAACTACAGAGCTTTCATTAATTTGCTATGCAGGACCAGTGTGAGACTGCCTGGAGAATGGCAAGTGAAAGGAAAAGGAGAGGAGTTGTAACCATGGAAAAGGAATCAGTCAGATTCTCAAAACTGACCAGGAAAACCTTTTACTACATTATCAGGACAGCATCTGGCTGAAAGAAGCTAGGCTACTTCAAGCATTACATTTATATCTCAAGTGAGGAAACAGTTAAATATACACAATTAAATGGGAGGTGATAGAATTTATTCAATGTTAATTAACTTACCTGTGAATGTTGTACAGTGTTTGTGGAAATGAAAGAAATAAACTGAAGCCTGGAAGAGAAAAAGATTCATATGTAATGATTTACAGTCCTGCTACACTGATGACGTCAGAGTTTTCTCATATAACAGAGCTAGTGTGCTATTTTAAAAATGACTTGATATTCCTGTACTCATTACAGGATATGAATGGAGTCTGGAGGTTTTAGGCAATAATAAAACCTTCCTTATTCTTCCAAATGTTAGCTGCTAGAAATAGTTGCTGTTACAGACTTTCTTGTGCAATGAGTGAGAAGACCAGGAAGATTTTTAAAAAGGATAATGTAGTTAGTAGGTAGGATGTGTTATTTGTCATACAGGTTCCTCTGCTGGACACAGGAAAGATCACAGCCCCGTTTTGCATGAGCTGCTCTCTGCTCATGTAGAAAAAACCCAAGTCTGACACCAAAAGCTTTGCAATGGAATATATAAAGTCAATTAACCTCAAACAGCGCTGCCCCCGTTACCAGGTAAATAACAGGTTTATAGTTCAAAATACTAAGGTCCAACTAATGATCTGCTTTGCTGATACAACAGCTGAAATGAATTCATTTTCATGCTATGGCCCTCATTTGAATGAGTGAGGGTTTTACTGTTGGGTTTTTTTTTAAATACAGCTGTGATCTTTCTGGAGCTCAGCTTTAACCCACGAAGGACAAGGAATTCGCCTTTGCTAACACTGTGTCTGTCTGCATTGCTGCTGGCATCACCAGCTGCCTGAAGACCCAGTTGTACCCCATCTAACACCCACATCCCAAATACATTGGCCCACCCAAGGGTCAAAGAAGACCTCGAGCAAGAAGTGGAAGTTCAAGGTTTAAGCAAAAAAGCAACAGTATTAGTGAGCCTAACTGGTGAAAATCCTTTTCTAATCTATGACACCCATTTGCCATGCATTTCCCTGCAGAGCTTTTTGGGGTTGGTTTGGGTTTTTCCCTGCTTTCTGTGCATCAAGGGGTTTTTTTTCCCTGGTCTGTTTGCTGCTTGCACATTGCTCTGGGTAGAATATTTCTGCTCAGCTTTTATATTATAAGGCATGAGGATTAGTTTTGATGCACTAAATTAATACATAATTCCTCTTTTGTTATGGGAAAGAAAAGTACTTTGATGTTGTAAACCTTCTGTTTTTACCTTCAAAAAAAATCTCCTTTACAAAACACGGTGTACAGTTTGTACAGAAGAGTAGCAAACTTTAATCTCATTATTAGAAATGAGGAAAAATAAGAACGAGCAGAGGAAAAAAACTTATTTCAGATGACTTTGTACTGGGACTAATATGGCATAGCAGACTCTTAAGAAATTTCAGTGTTTACCCTTCAGTTCTCATCAAAGACATACCCAAGTGTTTAGCATGCTCTGGCCAGAGTGGCAACTCAAAAGAATGAAAACTAAAAAAGCAGAAATAGCGGAGATCAGGATTGTTAGAAAACAGAAGGAAAAAGGAATGCAGTGGATAATCTATTTCTCCAGTCTTTCTGATTATCTTTTAAAGAGGAGGAAACAAAGAACTGGGAAAAAAGAATATTCAGCTTGCAAATAATTTCAGGTATTGCATTTTTACATGTTTACTCCTTGGTTTTGCTTTCTAAAACAAACAAGATAAAGGGCTCTGCTTCTTTACCGTAGCAGAAAATGTGTACCAAACAGCAGAAGGATGTCCAATTGAAGTAATAGCCCAACTATTCTGTAAATATATTTCTAAAATTCGCAAGCTTAGTGCCTTCAGAATGATCTGTGTTTAATGTGTGCTCCGGTTAGCTATGTTTTCTATTAGGCAGGGAGGGCTAGTTCAATAAAATCTTGAGTTACGTACAGCAGTTCCAACATCTGTATCACATTAGAGCAGACATGAGACAAAACATTGACTCTTGAGGTTAAATCTAAATTTCCTGCTGCAATCCTGAAGGTTGATTTGTTAGGAGAAAAGCAACCGAGAGGAACAGAAATAGAGACTAGAACTAGAAATAGAATTCAAAGAGCAATGGTTGCCAACAATTTGTTATTTTTATGAAGTGCCATTTTAGTTAGAAATAACACACTGACCACAAACAATCCCCCAGCTAGCTAAAAGCCACTTTCCGAATGGGGCAGTTACACCAGTGACTCCTCTGTATCTTTATACAGCTTTTTATACAGCTTTAGCAGAGCGAGAGCTGAGGATGCGGTAGGGAAGGCAAAGGGTGTTCCCCTCTTTCTTCTGGGATTTTCAAAATTCCATCATTTCCTACAACATGTTGCTTTCCCATCTTTTTTTAGCTAAGGAGGCCTGGATTAGGGGCTGCTTTTGGTACTCATTAAGTCTGCTTTTTAATTGGCATCAAGAATCCCTTTGTGCCCAGGAGCTAAACTGCTGCTTCCGCATTGCTGCCATTCCCTGCTGGTCCAGGGAACAAAAGGTGCAGCCTGGAAAGCAAAGCCACTGCTGCCTCTCCTCTCTGGTGCTCAGCCACACAGGCACTGCCCAAGTGATGATGATGGAGCTTTTATTTATTTATTTATTTATTTATTTATGTATGTCATAAAAGCACAGATTTTATCTTAAAATCATTAAGAAAACAAGTTTAGTGTACCAGACATTTTTAACACATTGCAGAAAATAGAACTCATCAAGTGTTTTTTAGAAGTATGACTGCTGTTCCAGTGGGTTTTAATTCCTCCTTTAATATTTTCCCCCATTTTCCAGCTCATTTGCATTCTGAGACCCAACTGTAAGAACACAGGCCAGTATTAAAGGCAGAAATACTAAAGCACAGATGGGTGGCACAGATACACACAGGGAATTCTTGTGTCACGCTAGGCTGAAGGTATCAAGCCCAAATCCTCGGATTTAGGTACAATCCTATGGTCAGTCCTCTGCCTTGCACTATCCTGACTCCCTTTTCAGAGAAATAAGCATTTGCAAAGCTCTTTATCAGGAATTATTTTGTCCATATTAAAAAACAAACAACCAAACAAAACCTAATGCATTCAAGAATTCAGGATTAAAGACATGTCAGAAATGAAGGTACACCTTCTTTTCCAAATAGATATATACACACATATATAAACACACAGATACATACACACACAGGCATACATATTTTTACATATACATGTGTGTAAAAGGGATTGAAAAGATAATTCCTATCACTTCGAGTGACAACTTTAGATTTCATTTGGTGCTTTCAAATTCAGCTCCAAAACACTAAGATGTTACTTGTGTCATATTGCTGAATGAATTTAAAAAAAAAAAAAAAAGCTAGCAAGTGATGGATACCACAGTAGATTTGTCCCCTATGTCAGTCTAGACTAACAGCGATGTATTTAGGTTTGTTTACATGAGGGCATTGTAAACTGTGCCCTAGAGACTACTGAAGACCTGCAGACAGCCAGGTTATGTTTCTGTGACACACTGCAGTTACTTATTGTGGCTGCTGTACCTGAGTTAATTTAGGCATTTCTGCAAAATGCAGACTTGCTTGTTGTAGAGAAAGAGAGGTTACAGCCAGAAACGAACTGCTGATGCTACTGTCAGTTCTGGAAAATGCTATTTCAGTAACCAACAGAAGAGCCCCACACTGGTGTGCAGACAGAGTGAAAAAGCCTATCGCAGGTAGCCAGTTTCCTCTATACACCAAACTTCACAGACTGTAAACACCGCTAAATAAAGAAGCAACTCCAGGTAGGTAGCTAAGACACCTAAACCACTATTTTTTAATGAATTATACTGCTTCAGAGGAAGAACAATGTTTATCTTGGCTGTTTAACTTCTCCCCACCTTTGCTATCATAAATCACATTTGTTGGTAAGTTCCCAACAAGTGCACTGTCCTAAGAAAAGCATTGAAATATTACTTGTTAAGAATAAACTCTTCCTGACAGTTAAAAGTTTAAAAATAAGACAGTGCAATACTGCAATACTGAAAGGGATTCAGTTTTAGGTGAATGCTGCACTGGAAACTGTAAGAATATGATCAGGAGAGTATCCTTCCATCTCCCCATGCTTCCCCCCAAACAAGACTCCCCGGGAGCAGTGAAACATCCTCCCACTTGGGAGGCAGTGAGGGAGGTCTGTGCAGACCTTCTCCTGGGCATATGGCAGAAGACGAGCTCTGTAAAAATCAACTCTCTAACAGTAGGCAGTTGTAGTTGCATTTCAGCCTACAAACAAAATATGATCACCCTCCTCTCATTCTTCAATTGCCCACACCGCCACATGGCCTTCTTCAGTGTACTGCTTGGCCTTTTTAGCTCTAGCTTAATAATTCATCATAGTCAATGCTTGCTTTAAAGAAATGGGATGTCAAATACATCATTTACCTTTCTTTGCCACTAGGCGAGAAAACTAGGATTAAAAATATTTAGGCCTCAATATTAGCTTGAAAAAATCTTTAAATACTTTCTCCATGTTGGTTTTTTTTTTTCAAATTTATTCCACATTTAGAGCAGCTAGATACATGAAAATATCTTAATGCAGTGAATGTTTAGCACACCGATCAATGCCTGAAAGCAGGCTTCATCTAAAGGAGAACATGCAGAAGCACTTGTAACTGGAACAGCAGCTTTTTATGGAAGAGTGTGATTTTCTCAGGCATGCCTTGAGAAGACAACTCTTTTAATTGGTTGCGCAAACAGATAATTGCCTACTGAGATGTCCACTAACTATAAATTATGTTTTATTATTACATAAAATGGCAAATTTAGGACCACTTAGTAATGAAAAAAACTTTAGAAAATTAGTATATAATTTTCAGACTTAGTCGAGCCTGTAAAGTCTGAATACATTAAGCAATTTAAGGATGGATGAAAAATACACCCAAACAGATCTACACAGTATGAAACAGGGATTAAGAGCACAATGTAAACATGAGCACTGTCTTCACACACAAAGTTGATGTATGTTTTGGGTGTTCAGCATCTAAGATACTTCTTGAGTACAAAGATGGTAAAGGGATGCATTTATCAGGCTTGTTGATTTTACAGCTTATTTTCAGTGTCTAAGGAAGTACACACTGCATTTATCTCTCTTGAACTGAGCTGTAAGCTAACAATCAGCATTTGGCGGGATTTATTGTAGACTGGGAAATTAGTTTATGGATGTAGATGCTTCTTTCATGTAGTCCTGTTCACACAGCATGTCCTCATCATTCTCTTTTTCTGGGCACGCAAGAATCGAGCACCAGAGAAAAGGTGCCTTTATTTGACTAGCCCAGGCTGGCTCCCAGAAGGACCCTGCCAGGTGAGCTCCCTTGTTCAACTATCTTCTGGGGCTCCCACTACCCATGAAATGACTCCTCACTGCTAACACCACCGAACCCACTCCCACTTGTAATTAGCATCCCATGACACTGCTCTGCCTCTGGCCTTCAGTGCTCTGGTTTTCTGGGTTATTGTTCTGACTGGTTCAGATGAGTTACTCCAAACATGAACTCATCTGCCTCTTATATATATATCTAGTGACAGGTGAGTATTTCACACCCTTTACTTCAACGAAGTCTCGTACAATCTGTCACAACATTGCTCTAATAAATGTTCAATGGGTGACAGACACGTAGAAGCCAACTCACGTTACCCACCCTTTTCAAACAAAGCTAGTCAAGGCCTGTCGGAGTGATAACATTTTGAAAACACATCACTTAACATTTCATCATTCCACTGCCCATCAGCAAGGCAGAACCATCAGCCACTTTGCAATGGGAACTGTAGGAAAGCACCACAGAATTACTTATGAGGCAGAAACAATTTATAAGTAATATATGAAAAATTCCTTCCACTGTCAGAAATGTACTTGAGTTGACTTTGTGATCGCTGTGCTGCTTTGCTTTGCTTTAAAAAGACCCTGTGATCTTGCTACGGAGGCTTACAGGATCACAAGTTTTCCAAGACCAGTATGAGAGAGCAGGCTGCTCGTGCAGCAGCAGCTCCCTGGAGCAGAGGTTGAGGACCACGTTCAGATTGCTCCAGCCAAAAGAAATCTGCCCACCTGCTGTGGTGCAGATATGCCAAATGGATTTATAGGAGATAAATGTCCTGCTAAGGATTAGCTTTAAGGACTTCCAGAGATACTCAGACATCAAATTATGGGTACGTTTCTACTTTAACACTGATAGGGACAAAAAAAAATATCCATTCTTAACCAAAGAAATGTGAGTGTCAGACCATGGCTGTTTCGCCTTCTAAACATTTTGTGGCAGTGAAAAAAGGGCAGACTGTTGTATAATTATGTGCTGCATGGACTTCTTTGTCCTCCTTTGATACATAGGATACAGGACACAGTTTAAGGACAAGGTGCTGTTTTACATGTTTAACTGTTCTTTCCCACTATGACAGAATTAAAATACTTGGTGTGTTTCAAAAGTTGCGGCTTGGTCTCATAATTAGATTTTTGCTGCTGTTATGTTTTCATTTATGTATTTATTCCCTCTTTTATATACTTTAGTAGCTCAGAGAAGGAGTGAACCTTAAGGAACACACACTCTACAAAAGTCAGCACAATCCAATCCAATCCAATACACATCATAGGAAAAAATTCTGAATGCTTTGGCCCCATCTCAAAAAGAAAGTCCGAGTTTCAGATCTCTGACAGATGTTAGTACTCCATTCACATTTCATGTTCAAACCTGTACTTTGAAAATTTGTCTCAGCTTTGACACGGGTTTCAGTAGCCAGATCTGGGCACTCTTCGCCAGATACAATGGACTCCAGTGTGCCACCATGTCTGGATTACAGAACTGTCTGCCCCATGTGCCATACACTGATGAAGTACAACATATCCCCTCCATGCTTTAGAGGTCATTTAACCACAAAGCCTGTTCTTGGGGTTGCAATTAATACTGAGGAGGAGGAGGAACAGGAATCTTTCTGTGCATCCAGAAATCATTTTTTCAACCTGGCTTCCTAAAGAATGAAGCTGATGTGATAACGCTTTGCTTGTTTCTGTGCATCACACCGTAACTTCTGAGCCCTCTGGTCAATTCTGAACAAATAGATTGAAAGACATTTCCTGTATGTTGCATGGAAATGAACAGTCACATAGAGGAAAACAGACATATAAATGTCTCCAGTGAAGAGAGGGTTGCAGCCTGAACTCAAATTTTATTAGACATTACAAAATCCACCTCAGAAAGAGCAAGTATGAATGTCCCAAGAATGGGAAATGCTTCATTCAGAACAGTCACATATTACAGGTCATTTAATTGCAATGTGAGACAGAAACCATCATCAATTAGTAATGCTGCTGAATTACTGATGTTTACCTGTCAGTGAAAATCTTCTTATGAAGTCTACAGCATCATTTGTGGTACTAGACTTTATGTGGGGAACTGACAGTTTTAAAATGCTTATTGTAAATATTTTATATTGTTCTCAACCTGATAGCACAGTGACAGGGAACGCTAGACATTCAGGATACCCTAGAGGGGTGAAAATAAATGATAGCTCTCAGCCCAGTGCTGCCCTTTGAAGGGACTCTAGTTAGCCAGATAAAGCTATGGGACAATTGTGGTTAAATCCCAAGAGAGCTTTGGGACTGTCATTCACAGGAGCCTTGCTGAGAGCAGAAGTAATTAGTTTCAGCTGAGCACACAGGCACATAATTTTAGAAAGGTCTGGCTACTTTTACACCAGGAGAGAAAAGTCATTTCTGCCTAGAAGCCAGGGCAAGACACTCTGGAAATTGGAGAATGGACACCTTCTTTTGGTTAGTGTTCAGCTAGGTGTGTGTTTTAGAGCTGCAGGATGGAATCGCATTCACTGCCTGTGAAAATTGTGGGGGTTTGTTTGCTGGCTGGCTGAAAAAAACCCATAAAATAGCATGCAAAAGTGTCTCTGCTTCACAGGGGAGTCCTCCGAGGTCACTGCTCAGCAGCCCAAGACTTGGCCTGCCTACAGGTGTTCACAGTGTGCTAGACAGTTCCCAGGGACATATGTAAAGCTCTCTCTTTGGAGGTTTTCCTGAAACATCTAATCTAAACACTGGTATTGATGTACTTTTATGTATATCTTTGTGTGTTCTGGCACCTGATAAAAATTCCATTATTTTCAGTGAGTGAATGTCACCTGGTGATACCACAGCTTCCTATGAGGAGGTGCTTTTGCAGAGTTCATCCTTAGGTTATACATGGGCTTTTTTTTTTTCCCCCCAGAAACTGCAGGAAAGACATCTGAAAAACTCCACTCTTCTGCATCTCGTTTGGATTTCTTCCCGCTACAGAAGGTACTAGCGAAAGCCCAGCTGTTCTCAGAGAAGTGACGGCTCAGCAGCTGAACTCCCGTTGTGTACAGAACAGTAAGAGCACAAAACGACATGCAAAACCTCTGCCAAGTACTGATGGAGCAGCTACAGGTTCATTCTTAGAAAGACCACTAGTGACTACTAAATGCCATCAGATGGTTAAGGACAGCCAGTTACAGTTTAATGGCTCCTCTGAGGGTCCTGGGAAACTAACTTGTAAAAAGAATCAGAGGCCCACTACATCCCTTTGTTTTTTAACTAGCCACAAAGGCATTTAACTGAGCATGCCAGAGAGTGGGCTCTCTGATACAAATGGATCTGCTTGAGCAAGACACACTTGCTGCAGCCTCTCTAAGGGAGGGAATAATTTGATCTTCCTGGCTGCTCAGCCCTTGGCGTAGGTTAGACCGATGCTTTTTCTGCAGTCACAGTGGGGTCCTGCAATTTACTGCAAGCTTCTGAAAACTTTATACATCCATATTCAGTGCACGCAGGTTATCCAATGATAACCACCTCAATCACTATTGCTGAGCTGAGATTCAAACCTGTGGTGAAACGGCAGTGCTTTCTGAATCAGCATGATCCTCAGCGGAAGGATTCTGGTTTTTTTTAATATTTAAGTTTGGTGTCTGGTTTTAAGACATTTACTAAGGACTGTGACAACTTTGTAACATAGAGTCAACCAAGATCATTTCTTGAATATTTTAAACCCATATTTAACTATAATTAAGCTGCAAAAGTTGCCCTATTAATGGCATTGTGGATAGTGTGGAAGAGACAATGTTTTAAAGAAATCTTTCGGCTCTTACTTATGCCTACTCTGCTTGCGACAATGATGGAAGAAATACTCAATTCTCTGCTCACAGATCCATTCATGCAAGTGTACCACATGAGGCAGAAGCAGTACTTCTTTCTAATGCTAATGGAATAGTCCATCAAACCTTGCTTTGCAGCTGTTTGTGGTAGAGTATGAAAAAGGATACTCGCTTCTGCAGATTTGATGACATGGACATGCTTCCCTACCACAAACCTGCCCAACGTGTTGAACAGTTTGAATTAAACCTTCATCCATGGCTTCCCAAGCACAAGTGAAGCCATCAGTGCACTCACTGAATGGGCTGTCACGTGCCTTAATGACAGGAACGAAAGCAGCGAGGGGGGTAGCACAGAAGGAGTGTGTTCAATGGACCAGCCCATGCTGGTACTTAAAGCCAACGCAGGCCTAACCTGTCACATCTGGGTGAGCCAGCATCCATCTCTCCTGGACATGCGGTGCTCCTTCCAGTGCACAAGTCACTCCCTATCCCTCAATGCCCTGCCAGCCACCAGAGGGCATGGTATAGCACCTCTGTCACGCTGAATAACTCAGCGACTACTGAAAATGCAACCATTTTTTTTCATCTTCCTTTCTTTCTTTTCCTCAGAATGCCTAAAATGCGTCTGCTAAAAAAAAAACAAAACACACACACACACACAAAAAAAAAAAAAAAAAAAAAAAAACCCCAAACTGTACAACCTTGGTCACATGCAGTCAATTTTATGCTCTGGGTAAAGCACAAAGGACTATCAAAACCATGTCCTTGTACACGCCGCTAATAGAAAGCACAGCCCGGATGCAGGGTCCTTTCCAATGTGGGACTTCTGGGAAGCAGCACTGAGGCTGGAGGTGGTACCTGCTGAAGACCTCCCCATGGGAAAGGGTGGTGAGAGCACATGTCAATGCAGTGGATTCAAAAGTTCGTCGTCCCCCCCCCAAATGCTCAGATAGCTCCTAGTCAGAGTCAACGTTGGGTGAGCACCTATATCCAAGCTCTCCACTTGGCTCAAGGACTGAAGACGTTACTTGGGATGCAAGACCGCCTGAGTCAAACACTTCTTTTGGTGCCCTCTTTTCATTACTTGTATGCTTATAAAAAAATCCCTATAATTTATATGCTGATTTCTTCACCTTCCAAGCAACACATCAAAAGACGTTTCACATAAGCATATTTTTAGCTAAGATTACCATGTTTTTAACTCAGTGAAATATAACTGCTCTTGTTCTCAGTCTAGCTGTAGCAGCTGAAAAATGTTTGATGCTTATTTCAAACTACACTAACAGTATCAAAGAGTGAGCAAATAGACTATTCCTATGTACGAAGAATGCATCACTTCTGTTTGGAAAATAATTCTAAAGAGGAGCTTAGAAACCACCTGGCTCTTTTTCAGATTTACAGTCGTACCTCCGAAGATTATTTAAATAACGCCTTTATTCCTTCTATCCATAATGTTTTGGAGCATAGTGTGCTGCAGGCCAAAACATTAAAGTTACAATATATGTAAATGTGAGCAACATTTTACCTGAGTGATACGAGGAGTTCCTCAGACTTTGAGGGCCAGCCAGCCAGCACACAGCACTGATAACGAATGCTGATAACGAACACTTTCTGTATTATTTGTGTGCAACAGACAGTAATTCAGTGAGGAAAAGTGTTTCCAAAATTATCTACTTTTTTAAAGTTTTCCAGCATTAGCCCTCATCAGCTCTATCCATGTGGGTTCTAGACTAGACAACACTTAGAAAAGGAAAAAAAAATGAAGGAAATATAAGAAATACCTAATCAAAATAATTTAAAAAGCAGTACAGTTTTGCATGGATCTGGACACTTACCTATCAGCAAGATTACTAATGCGTCTGTAATGTAATAACCAAACAGGAAAGGCTTCTGCCAGACTTCCACACCAACAGCACCAGTGAGCAGATATGCTGCTATTAATACCTATATAAAAAGGATAATGTATTTTTAATCCTTTACTTCTAAAAACACAGAATTTCACTTACCATCTTAATACAAATAAAAGAGTAAACAAAATCTGTTATTTTCCTCCTGTCTCCACTTTACAGGACCTTATGCTGCCATCCCCAAACAATTATTATGAAGCAGTGAAGCAGCTTTCAGGGTCATCAACAAAATTATTTATAATGCCTGAAATAAGGTAAGCAAGCAACTTCCCTGCTAACGTGTGCATCTGTTTGCCTGTGGTATTACTGACTTACCTTTTCAAAACACCTATGTTCTAAATCTCTTCTTAAAGCCAGGTGTCCCCACTGCACAAACACTTTCTTGTATTTGTATACAGACTTCAGAACTAGCAATGTGGTTATTTTTTGCAGCTCAGCCCCCTGAACCGATCATATCAGAATAACTGAGTGGGGAAAAAAATCTAAGCTCACCTGAAATAATAAAAAAAAAAATCAATCGAACGTGAAAAAATAAAAAGAAGGGGAGGGAGCTGAAGTCTTCCCTGATTTTTAATTTGTTTGACAGATAACATCATTACAGGACACAAAAAGAAACAAGTAGTCAAACTTCATTAAGAGTGAAAGAACTCAACACTCGTGAGTCACTTGCTGAAGTGCCACCACTGTCAGTAGTGATGCAAATGTCATTTCTACTGTCTTGTCAGAGTTAAATTTGTGACCCAGCTGAGGTCAGAAATCTTAATGCAATCAAAACCCTATAGCTCCTATAGCTATAACCTTCACACCCATCGTATTGCTTGCAGCAGCACTGCCTACTGACAGTTTATGGCACCAATTGTTGAAGTTTTACCATTTTTGGTGTGTAACGTGCAAGTCCAGTACTGAACATGATGCAGCAGTTCCCAAGCCCTTGCACCCTTGATCCCACCTCCTCAAGGGACCCCCTTCTCCTCTGAAACCTGGTTCCTGGCTTAGCACAAGCCACCTGCCCCCTGCACCCCTTCTGCTGCTGGCACCCACCTAGTGGGGCTGCTGCCCCACTCTTTCTCTCGGGTAGTTTGTTCTCAGCTGTTTAGTTTTGCTACAGGACTCATAAGGAGCTGTGTGTTCCATTTTACATGTCTCAACCTCCTGAACTATTCTAGACTTGAATTAACAATGACTAAACAAATGCTTGCTTCACCTCTGAGTTATTAACTATGTTAATTATAATGCCATTCTGAAGACTGTATATTCATATATCTATTTCAGGTAACATTCAGTAACTTTTTTTTTCCCCATTCAATACAGCTTCACATGCTGCGATGACAAATAATTTACAGTTTTACCCACATGATAGATCTTACTATTTTTTGTTTAGGTTTTTAAAATACTCATTTTTCACTATATTTGGGTTTTTCTTAATTTTTAACTTCAACAAACACATTTCCAGTCTTCTAAATTAAATTAATTGCTTTAAAGGTACACTGAAGATCTTTTTCCTAGATACCAGACTGGCTGCTTAAGATGACAGGTTAGTAGCAGAACACTGATGTCCATTAGACTCCCTATTACACTTAAATATCACTATATTTGACTTCACTTAATTCTCTGTATCCAAATTAAAGATTCTTGCCCTATCAGTACATAATTTTTAAAGAGCTTTGCTTGAATGGGGCATTGCAGAACTGGATGGTTGAACTGCCTCTAAGATCAGGCAGCACAACAGATTTGCAATGGAGAAGAGCAGGCACTAGTATGAGAGTTACACCTTGGCCCATTGAAGACAGTGAGTCAAATTTTCATCTAAATGAAGGACAGGTATAATGGGTTTTACAACTGACTACAACAGAGCTAATGTTTGGCTTTCTGAAGAAATTGCATTATGTTATCCATAAGACATGATTGATGGACTCCTGGCCCCATCAAAGTCGATGGCAAAACTCCAACTGGCTTTGAGGGAGCGTGAATTTACCCTCGCACGTTGGATTCTGAACAGGCTTTTTTGTCATGGGATAAAAGAGGAACTTCAGTATTATCCATTAATAGAGTCAGTACTTTTGGCAGTGCAGCATGAGTACGTATCACTGTCAGATGTTAGCACATCTCTAGGAACAGGAGCGTGGGTGCAACGGGCTCCCTCGAGGGAATCCCCTGCCCTGGGATTCAGTGATGCAGCACTCACAGGCTGAGATTGTCTGTCATTTAACAGATGTTTTGTTTGCAAAACACTCTTTGGCTTCAAATTTTTGGTGCATTGTTTTTTAAGGACTCGCAACTGAGATCCTGGTATCACTGAAATCAGTAAGAATAACCTCTTTTGACTACACTGAGGCAGTCTCAAGGACCTCCTTTAGAAATCTGGAAGGACGAGAAAATGTCTGTGTCTCTTAAGCTAAGCTATATTAGAAGAAAATTGAAGATTGTCAAAATTATTAGACAAAAGCTAAGTAGGTCAATCAGCTGTATAAACTTGCAACTGTTTTCAAAGGCACTGCTGGTAAAAAAATAATAATTAAAAGGTACAGCAGGGTTCCTTACTGGAATCGAATAATTCTACTTAAGAAAAGACAGCCAGGTTTTTTATTCATGTCTCTGGCATTGACTGGCTTTAGTACTTTTCAGATATAAATCTAGTCCTTAGCAAGTAAAAATAATTACAACCTTCTGTAAAATGAGAAGTCCAAATTAAATAACACAAGTAAGGATTGTATAGCAAGTTATTGTCAGATGTCTACAATCTTGGATTCCAACTCACTGCAGCATCTGACCAGGAAAACTTTTGGCTTGCCAAGGCCTTATCTATGAGGATTCAATAGTACCCAATGCAGAAAAGAGTCTGACATGGTGTTAATTTGTAGGCAGCCTATTGATATGGCAGCCTTTGATACGGCAACCTATGGCTGAACAGCAGGACAGATGGCTTTTAAGCAGTGGCTCCCTATATTGTCACAGCTTTGTAAATCACAACAGTCACCTTTCTCCCCCTGTAAAATCATGATATTACTTCTTTAACGTGGCATTGGGACAATTCTATGTAGCCATAACGCAGTATATCTCCTCAAAATCTCCTAGCTTTTAGCCTTTTAATTATTCTCTAAAATATTTGATTTTTTAAAATTACCATCTCTTTCATGTCTTTCCACTACTGCAGGTGTAAGTTTTGTGACTAAAATGTTCTAGACTATGTGTGTATGTACATACATTTTTTTTCTCTCTAATGATTTACCATTTTTGTTTTACAAACAGGCACATTGAGTATGCTGTATGATGTACTACACAGGTTCTCATCTTTTTTTTAACTATACCGGCTCTGTTTTTAAATTCTTTATGATTCTACAAAACCACCATTTATTTTACTGTAATATTCAATTTCACTAGCATATTCCAATAGCATTAATTGTTAATGTGTTGAAATACTTTCCATTAACACAATGCTCAAACTGAACATCTAGAGAGCAAAGTAATTTAAAATGCAAGGTCACTTTTTTCCTCTGAAAATAAATCTGACACTTGCCTAAAAAATTAAAAACTGACCATGTCCTACAAGTCATTTCAATAGGAGTTAGCTTTAGTGTGATGTGGAATTCTTCTTTTTCAATTTTTTTCTCAGTATTTTTTTTTCTATAATTAGTTAAAGGTGGCAAATTTAGCCTATAAAAATAGTTTTTCACATGTCTTAAAAAGGTCATTTTGCATTTAGACACACAGTATGTGATACGCAAACAGCTAAAGGCACATGGAAGATTAATTAACCAAGAAAGTTTTGAGTAGAATCATAATCAAGTGGTTAAGAATGAAGCAATCTGCTTCAGAACGAGCCTGTGCACCGCAGGTTCTTCTGTTTAAATTTGACATGGATACATGATGGGGTTTTCCTCAGACAACCGAGTACTGAGTTTGGTTTCCAGCTGTGTTGGGAGGCAGCTGGAAGCAGACACCATGGCCTGGCCAGCACTGCTTCCACACCCCTATCCCTTCCTTTACTTCAACAATTCCAGTGCGCTCCTGCCTTTGGAACTAAACAATAAGCAATATTATTTCTTCACAAGACAGGCTATGCTTTCCACAGGCATCTCAAATTTTCTTAGAAAAACTCTGAAAGTTAATATCTTTTTAACTAAAATAAAAAAGATTCTGAATCCTGGTAACATCACCAAAGAATGACACGTTTGCATCTTCATTTTTCTTTTTAACACACACTTTTTTTTTTTGCCCCTCAGGAGAGACAGAAGTTTTTTAAAGATGTAATGTGCACTTGCATTGCTTGGGATTTCTCTGCTGGTTCCTGAAACACCGGCTGCCACAGTACTTCCCAGGAAAAGGTCATATGAAACATCTTTCAGCATGAGTTTTGTAAACTGATTGTCAAAAGAAAAACTAGTATATGGCATCCAAAAAAAACCCTTTCCCAGTTTTGACCGAAAGGAAGGAGAAAAGTAAGTTCTACAATGTTTCAGTTGCTACTTGTATCGTACACTTCATTTATTCTGAGTTTCAAGGCAGGCAGAGTATTCTTGAGCGCTGAGGTGGGACCCTCCAAAGCCATCGGGCACGACCAGCTGGAAAAGCATCTCGAACCGAAAACCTGGGGCTTACAGTCCAAGCATCCATGCCTTCATCCATGACTGCATATAGGATTTCTGGTCATCCTCTCCTTACAGGGCTAGGGCAGGGCCAGAGAGAGCTGCCTGTTGCCTTTCATATTTGCTGTTTGTGATTTTGTGCTTTTTTGGAGCTTGCCCTCTTGTCTGGGGAGAGCGGGAGGAAGGAGCGTGGAATCATCTGGGTCTCTCTAGCTCTCACGCAGCTCTTATTTTCACTTTTAAACTTTTATTTAAGAATATAAAGGGTACCTCATGTTAAGCTTAAGGCATCACCGATGTAAACAGAGGTATCACTACATCACGTTAAGGAAAAATGAACATTTTGTTCCCCTACTATGAACTCAACTGCAGTGGCTTATGAAAAGCAACAGCAGGATTAAGGGAATATTTCATTAAGGGAATATTAAATGTTTCAGGAGCAAAATAGATTTTTTTTAAATAATCAAGAGAATGTCTGTGGAAATTAACATATGGCAGGAAGCCTGAAATTTTAATTTCTCAGGAAAGCTTTGTCTTTTTGTGCTCCAAGAAACTCAATTGGCAGATATTAGCTTTCTTGATTGGGCTTGTGACAAAAATAAAAGGGTTTGCTTTCACAAGATGCATCCAAGAGAATTTCTCACCGAACACAGCAAAGATTTCTTTTTTAGCCTTCTTTTCAGCCCATGACTTTTGGGGTTTCTAATAGGTATGCTTACCCAAAAATGTATGAAATTGTCTAAGATGCTATGGTGTAAAGAGGCTCCTCTCCCTGCATCTTTTTCTGCCCAGCAGGAGATAGCTCCTTGTGCTGGAGGGAGGAGAGAGGGGAAGAGTTTTCACTGCTGCAGAAGCCTCCCCCTTGATTCTGGATCTACAAACATAAGACTCCTCTGACCAAGCATCTCTCAGACACATTACAGCTATTTTTCAAGTTTACAAACCACAGCTTCCTATAAAAGGCTGTCTGCTGTAATCAAAGCTAATTGGAGTGCCAATTACAGCCCAGCTAGCGTAATTAGGTTACCAATTCTGATGAGTCATCAAGTTGCAGAAAAATGTGATCTGTGTAAGTCCCACAAATTTGTCTATTTATAATGAGGTATTTTTTCACGAGGAACAGCAGCTCTTTTTATACCACAGTTAACAGAGAGGCAGCGAGAGGGCTGTCTGTGTTTCTGTACACCAGAGCTGACTCAGCAGCAGTGTCCTGGGAGCTACGTGCCAGTTCAGTTTTCATTAAGGTCAACAGTT
Organism: Charadrius vociferus; assembly: GCF_000708025.1. Classification (NCBI taxonomy): domain Eukaryota; kingdom Metazoa; phylum Chordata; class Aves; order Charadriiformes; family Charadriidae; genus Charadrius; species Charadrius vociferus. The sequence goes on from NW_009647676.1 coordinate 751,099, forward strand.
ATCTATTTGCACACTTGTACTAATTACTGTATTTCCTGAGCTTTGCAGTGATAATGAAGTCCCAAGTTCCTGGCTACCATAAATTTTAAGAGCAGAAGCAGGGGACTAGACCACCTGAATGTCTGAGATGCCAACGCAATAGCATCATGTTGTTGGTGAAATTATTGAAGACAGAACAGAGGCGCGCATTCCTACAGCAATCCAGCTAGGAATGCCACGGAGAAAATAGTGGACTAAACGCCAGGAACCAGTCTCAAAGCAGCCTGTGAGTGCTTCTGCACTCTCTGCCTCCAGTTGTGACTGCGAATATCAGGCAGAGAAGGGGTGGGGAAAAAAAAGCAAGGGGAGCGTTACCTTTCTTACTCATCATCAGCCACTTGCTAATGTCATCAGTATACTCTCTTTCAAGTAGCTGGAGATGAAAAGCTACCTTTAGTACTGCACAAATCATACAAAATTTGCTGAATGGGCTTACAAAACACAAGCAAGGCAATGTTTGTAGGGGAATTAAGATCTTTTACTAGACTAGCTAGTACAGCTGGAAAAAAATACGTTATATACTTTCTGGTGTGCATGAAATGTAGTTTGCACTAATGGAAAAAATACTACCTTGATCTACAAATCCTGTCTTGTCTTTGTTCACAGGCAATCACAACTACAAAAGCTAATTTTTACAGGTGGGAAAACTGACTTACAGACAGTTCAATAGTACAGTCTTCCACCACTGTTGATAATTAAGCTATATAGCATCAAAAATTCCTTACATTTACATGCTTATCATTTTGACTGTAGGCAAATCATCACAGAAGTTACTCAAAAGCAAGCATGCAGGACAGCCATTCAGTATCAGAAGGGAACAGGAAATAGCACTTGTTAGCACCTTGCATCCAAGTGAATCAAAGTAGTTTACAAACTCTACTGAAATTCAGCTTCACCACATCTGTCAGGCAGGGAAATGTTACTTCCATCAGTTCCCAGATGGGAAAGCAGTGACAGAAGCACAGGTCACTAAAAGGCACTGACAGAGTTAACAGTACTGCTTTGCTAGTTGATACCTACTCCCAGATTTAACCACTAATACTGTTTGGATGCTGTAGCAATCCAAAAGATCTTTCTAAACGTTCACATGGATATCTACAGTGATCATCTGAGCAACAAGTGAAATTGGTTTGAACACAGCTATTCCTCTCCTGCTGGAAGAACTTCACTAAGAAGCCTTACACAGACATGGCTGAAACTTGCAGACCAGCTGGCTGCCTAATGCCTTAGTCCTGAGCCAACTTCATCTCCCAGAATCTATTTTCTAGGGGACAAAACAGATGCACCACAGCTGGACCACCGTCTCTGAGTTGTTCTCAAACCACTGGATTCTGATTATGTTTACAGCAATACATCTGCAGCCATTAATTCAAATACTATATTTCCATTAAAACACATATTTGAATATTTGTCAAACTTCTTTTCAATTATGTATATTTGGCTGTACCTTTCATCTCATGCCTGTGACAGGAAGCTCAAGAAGACTGGGACTCTGCTCTTCAGGCCCCAAGAGCTTGGCTATCTAAGAAATAGATAGGCCAGCCCAGAAATCCCAGCGCTGGGCCCTTGGCAGCGCAATGAGCTTGTTACAGCTGCTGCCCATTTGTGCACTGAGGCCACCACTCACTGTGGTGCCCTGGGCACGTTTCTGAAGAGGTCCACCTCAAGGCAGGACTGTAAGCCGGTCAAGCACTCAGCTGGGGACTGGCTGTTGGCTGATATGTAATTCACATTACTGAATGCCATTCCCAGAGAGGAAACCTCTAATGGTATGACTTTGACTTTTTTTCAAGGGTAAACTCACTTGACAACAGTTAATGCTCACCGTATAGGTACAACGCTATTTCCATGACCACATTTGATATAAGAGGTGGTAGAATTGAGGTCTAGTATGGTATAATTGTATAATTATTGTTAATAAACACTACTTGGAATAATTCACTTTGTGCCTCAGAACCTAGTGTTGGTGGTAAAATTGCTTATGGCTTCAGATAGCATAATAATTTTTGTTAACACCACAAATCAAATGCTGTTAAATGACATTCTTACAGGCACTATCTGACTTCTAGGCATGCTGCAAGCCTTTTTTTTTTTTCCTGCAAGGCAATGAATCTCTGATGCTGACAATTTGCTCAAGAACGTCCCTTCTTTGCAAATGCAGGAAAGATTTTTGAATTACTTTTAGGGTTATGCTATTTCACATTCAAACTCTTGGCAAAATACATTTGCCTTGAGCTCTATTTTTCTATTTCTGCAATATTATGAAAACACTAACATAACTAGAAAAATAAAACCAAAACAGGAATGATAAATACTTACCACTTGGCTTATATCGTATCCCCAGGGAAGAAAAAGGACTCCTGTGTTATATTTTTCCCAGTGTGAACACATAAAGTTAAACAAGACAATGCTTAAATATATATACATTGTATATACAGAAACTCCAGTCTTCCCATTGTCACGGGAACAGACAGAAAAAAAAGAAAGCACAAAAATGGAGGTAGCCCAGCTATCTAGCCCATGGTCAAATAATTCTCCCAGAGGAGTACTGGACTGAGTCCTTCGAGCATGTTTCCCATCTATGGAGTCTAGAAGGATTGGGAGAGGAAAAGAAACAAAGAATTAGAGCCCAACAAAAGGAGCCACTTACCTCACACACAATTCACTACTGCCGTACGCACACTACTGCGATCAGTTTCTCAATGAAAGTGCTGCAAATTGTCTACAGGGCTACTCGCCCATCCAGTGGTGTTGTGGACCCTCTGAGACTTCAGACTCAAAAAGATTGCTTGTGGCATAGATTCATGAAGGCATTTAGGTTGCCTAACACTAACTGCTTCAATGACTAACAGTTAAATGGCAACCTCAAGGAGCAAATTTCACAAAATTTGTGTGTGTGCCAACATAAGATATTTTAAAGTCTTTTGGTTGAAATCTTCGGAGACAAGAATACCTTACTGTTAAGGTGAGTTATGAGTTCATCGCTTTTAACACTGAAGTGCTTGAAAGATATCCAAACACTGCACTGAATCTCACTCTGAGGATGCAGTTGGACAATACAGTTTGAGGCGATCTGAGAGTTCGCTGCTGTTGAACAGGGGAGGACCTGCAGCCTGCTCAGCTGGTGGAAAGACAGCAAACATTATGTTTTCTTCCGGGTCAATGAACAGAATTGGTGCTGTGAATGGTACAAAAAGCAAGGGAGAAGGCACAAGGGAGGGGTGGTGAATGCAGGGAGAAGGAGGAGGAGGAAGGGGGTCTAGCAGCTGTAACCTTTCTTCGTTGTATTGTCAAACCATACCCTCAGTCTTTTCTCTGAGATTGTGCTGGTGAGGCTTTTAGGAATACTTTCCTCTTAAAGTTAAGTGTAAATATACAGGATGAACCTCTCAGGAAAAATACACAGAAAAAAAACCTTACAGATTACTTATTGGTATCCTGATTCTCAAAATAACATGGAGAAGACTTTTTTTTAATGTTACTTGGATGGTACTATAGCTAACAATTATTAGCCATTGATAGCATTAGTAACCCAAAACTGAGTGAAGAGACAATTCAGCAGAGTGAGACCAAAGACTCCACAGCTGCTATAGATCATATGCTACTTACTTCTCCAGATTATTTGGCAGTACTCTGAGTTTTGTTTAATGTAAATATACTTCAGGGATCTAAACCAGGAAAACATGGGATTTCATTTTGTACAGATTTTAGACTATCTCCTTATTGTAATACCTAAACAGCTGTGAGATATCCTCTGCTCAAATACAAACCTCTTGAGACAGTTCTCACAACTCTAAAAAACTAAAGATCTCATAGAGGATTTCAAATATGTCTTGCCCCCTTCTAGAGCCACATTCTCTCCCCAGTAACATTACCATTGAATTGTCAGCCTCTTACAGAAATGTGCAGAAAGAAAACACTGTAACCTTGAGGTTACTTGAATAGGGTTGCTATAAATGTAGAAATTCTTTAGTCTGTGAAAGGATGCTTTTGAAACTTAACTAGCACATAGGTATGAGAACATCCCTAAACAGTTTATGGTCTTCTGTATTTCAAGAACTTCTATCACAAATCAGAGAGAATTCTGTTACGGGGTAATACTTTTTAAAAATTAAAAAGACGAAGATTGGTCTATTCGTAAATTATTTTAGGCTGTCACAAAAGAATATTCACATTGGATACTAAAATATGTACATCACAGTGGGTTTCATTTTGCAGGAACTTTAGTTTTACTAAAAAGAGTTAGGCTTATAATGAGTCATGAAATACAGTACTTATAATTGGCATGGGGAAAAATACAGGAACTGTATAACACATACGTAAAATTGGATTTTCACAAATCTTTACACGCTTTTTCCATGTGGTTTCCCTAGCTTTTTCAGAGATGGAAAATATTTTCTGTTTTAGGTTTCAGTTTGAAATCATTCACATCAACAATGGTGTATGTTCAATAGTGGACATACATTGTCCCACACTTCCATTGTTTTAGAATTCTTATACTATGATTTTGTCTCATGAAGGTTCATAACTCTTCAGTTTTATTAAAGTTTATGTAACTTTTAAATAGTGGAATTCAAAATAACAGCAAAAAGCATTCTGTTTTACAGAAAGGGAAAAGACAGCAAACCACCTTAACAAAGGGGGGGAAAAGAGTAGCATGCTAGGGAATTTGGAGAGAGTAACTGCATCTTTAAAAAGAAGCTGAGAGAGATTAAAGCTGCATATTTGGTCAGTTATTATGGCTCTTTGCAGTCTTCCAAAGGGAAAACTGTGGCCATGCAGAATTAAGTCTGAGACTAAATATTTCATTAAGTGGCTTGGACAGCACACACAAAAATCTACATATACATCAGTTCATTATAGCTTAGCCTGTCAACATCATATCCGTTGTCTTCCAAATGTTAGGAAGTATAGGTCTCACTGGCAAATAACATCTACATTAAGAATCTCAGAAGCTGAATTGCCAATGAGCTTTCTGGGATGTCATACACTAACAGCTCCAATATGTAATTCCTATTTATGAAACAATAGCCACTTCATTAAATTCCATGCAATTACATAAAGAATGGTTTTCACAAAAGAAACTGCTGCTTCTGCTAATGATTATAGAGAGCTATCAGGGAAATCTGACTGGTAGTCAGCTTCAAGGGACGGTTGTCCCAGTGATTTTTATGGTACAAATGCCAAGGCGTTTACAGTGCAGAGGGAGATGTCTGCACAAGGGGATACCTCCAGTTGAATCTAGATGGCTCTACATGCTTGGGTCTGATACCAAAAGTGTCCAGCATCTTTGCACAACGCTGCAGTGTACATGTAGAACACATTTATGTACAGCCTGGGTATCTTAAGTATGGCACACAAATGCATGGCTGCACTCTGCAGTGCAGGGCCTCATAAGAACCAGCTCCAAAGAGAGGGCACATTTACACAGCACCGTGCAGTCCTTGTAAATATACTACCTTGAGTCCCCCCAAAAATTAACTCTGTTGCACCACGTTGTGGAGAGACTGGTTTGGAATGAGTTTGCTTTGGAAGAGAAAGCAAAAAAAAGCCGTGCTAATGTGGATCTCACTCCCAGATCTGCATCAGTTCAGGCCTATGTCTTCACACCACCGCACAGCATGGTGCAAGGTACCTAAAAATACAGTCATGGTGTGACATAAAAAATAAAAATGAAACATGAAACTGAAACTGAGGTGTAAGTATCACAGGAGAAAAACAACAGAAAAGAAAAAAAAAAAGATACTTCATAAGAAGCTCAGGCCTGTCACCATATTCACACCATCTCTCCTGACACGCACCATAAGCACTGAAGTGCCTAACAGTGTAAAACACACTGCTACACTCATTTTCCTTTTTCTCTGCTTTGCCCTTTATTTTGCCTGTCTTTGAAAGCACCCTCTGCTAATGCCCTTGTCAGGGAGCTTCTCAGAATGTCATCACTGGGGGCCAAGGATTTTTATGAAATCCAACAGCAATGACTGCTGCTACATAAGGATTTCCATTGTCCCTCTAAAACAATTTGAACTTTCAAGAGGGATAAGAGCTACAGTCATAGAGCCTCTAATATATAATTTAAAATGCTGCTGTTCGGGTTTTTTTAAGTCTTATGGATGTTTTGGGGTTTTTTTTTGGTTTTTTAATCTCAGAGAACTGTTTTGGCGAGACATCAATAATTTATCCATGATGCCTCTTCATCTCAATATCAGCACTAGTGAACCAGTAGATAAAACTATATGAAGACGTCAGACACATAAATGATTTTATCGGACTTTACCTAAAGCGTAAGCACAAAAGGTGGTAAAAGCACTGAACAGCCACACCCAGGTGGGAACAAGTCCAGGACTGGTACCTGAAATAAATTGGGTAGTGAGTCAGTGTAACAGTGGTTAACATCAAAGGAATCCACCCAGATATGCATATACATATGAACAAGCTGCCACTGATTAGCCCACTACATCAAACGGATTGAAATAGTTGGTTTTGACCTTAAGTCATTAGTGAGCCCTATCAAAGAAGCAATAAGCAGGCTTGAATGTGTTTATACCATAAAGGATAGAAGATAAGGTAAAGGGGGTTTGGTCCTGAAATGACCCTAGCATTGCACAAGATAATGATAGTAACTGGGCAAAAATTTTCACAGGTCATGGGAAGATTGTCCATCAACAAATTAGTTAATGTTTATGTGATGTATAAAGACAAAAAAATGTCGTTTTCAAGCCTGATCATTATTATTAGTGCCAACGTGGGGTTTGTATAGCACTTTTACCATACAGATCCAAAAAGGAATTATTTTTCCTTTGGCTAGGACAAATATTAGCACCCCTTTTTTTTCCTTGAAGAAAAAAGGAAAAGAAAACTGAATTGGGCAGAACCCAGAGTTCTGTTATTGCTCTGCTGGTAGCAATAACCCACAGTTACTGTTGCTTTTTTAAAGAAATCAATCCTTTTTCCAAAGAGCGTCCTATTTAACTTAAAACATGATCCAATAAGGACTACACCGGCACTAAACAACTGTACATGCAAAGCCCTCTCATATTTCTGGCATTTGGCACGGAACACAGGGAAGACCTGCACACAGAGGCATGTCCTCGCTGAGCGGGGAGATGCCAGTACCTAAAGCAGTCCCCTGACCACCTTTGTCTCAATGTCTCATCTTGCCCCTCTGAAAGAAAAGACAGCAATTCCTGACTCCTAGCTGCAAATTTTCAAACTGTAGAATGAAAACCAGCTGTCCAGGAAATTAAGTCTTTTATTTCTGATCCTAGGTATGGGATTGATATACTATACTCAAAAGGCTCGTTAGGTTGCATGAACGTTTTCAATCAATTGAGAAATGATGGGAACTGTTCTTGTGTGAAATCGAGAAGAGGCTTGCAAACTACACATAGGGGTCTCAACTCTAACAGACTTCATCACCATTTCAAATGTCTTCAAGTTCAGTGCCTATCTACTGGGAATGTGTCAAGATAAAATTACCCCATTAAAAGCTCTGTGCTGGATGCTCTTTTATTACAGAACTTAGTAAATATCAGCTGCATTGATAAAAACCAAGTGTTTAAGGATGAGGCCAAATAACCGCATAACATGCTGGTCCTGAAAACTTACATGCTCATACTGGACAACTTTTGAACCAAAACCATGAACAAGTATCCCTGCCTCTAGAACTGTTGTGATAAATGCACAAACAGGTCATGCCAAAGGGTACCTTTTGAATCTAACCACGGGCATAAGAAACTAAAGGCAGCAAAAAACCCCAAACTTAATTGTTTCAGGAAATAAAAGTGTTAAGCCTTCACCAAATTTCCTAGTTTAAAGAAAAGCAAAGTTTTTTATATATTAATCACCTGGGAGATGTTTACTACTTACTCTAGGCTCCAACAGCTAGTCTGAGAAGTCCAGAACAGAATGTGCCCTACGTTGAGGAGCAATCAGCTCCAAAAAGTTTTTGACTTGGTCTGCCATGAGGAGCAAATACGGACTTGGACTTTGAAAGTCATAATTTCAAGAGACATTTATTTAAAAACAATTTCTTCTTTGTCTAGAAGCAGTCTTGAATGTCAGGGGGTATGAAGAAATGAAAGGGGAATTAACTCATTTAGGTACTGGGAAATGTGAAACCGATGAAAATTTTATGGAGAACATTAGGGTCGGTTTTGGCTGTGTATTTAAATCCTGGAATACACTTTAACTAAAATGAGATATTATCATAGAATTCAAGCAGCACATGCTGAAACCCATACTTAGGGATGAAATTAAATAAGGTTTTTCAACAAAATGATCTAAATTTATAATGCCACGTGTGAGGTCAGATCCTCCTATATGTACATGAAGCCTCATTAAGAGAACGAGCAGAAGATTCATGTATCTGATACCTCCCTGCATCATTCAGAAGTATGACATAAGCAGCTCACTAATTCTGAAAAATTACAACATGAGGATATTTACCTGAGGCAGTGTAGTCCCAGTCATAAAAAGATATTAGAAAATAATTAACTAAAATCATGACAAATCCAGAGAATGTTAACAGGTTGGGTGCAATCCACAAAGGCACTATCTGTTAAAAAAGAAAGAAAAAAAAATAAGAAAAATTATATTTCAAATTGTAAGTCTTATTTTAATTAAATAGTTTATATTTCTTATCAGGAAAGTAGAAGTCTGCATATGACATCAGCAATGTTCAGTTTTGTGCGTATTTTCCCATTTTCAAATTAAAATACAGTTTTCATTTCTGAAATTTATTTTCAAATGTAATTTTGTCTGACCTTTGTGACTGCAGTAAAAATGTCATTTAAAAATCTCGTATTTCTTATGTTATACATTATCCTCATTTTCCCAGCCACCAAGGAAAGCTTCTTATGATTGTGTGTATCACAACTGAAAGAAGACTGCAGCACCCCAGTGTGGTAATTCAGCATCCACGTGGCAGGTTCTTTTTAAGAATTCTATTCCCACGCTATAACAAGGAAATTTCCTCTTCTAAAATATGTCTATAATTTCCAACTCAAAATATTAACGAAATCAGACACCAAGTGCATTACACTTATAGATTCAGAAGATCTCCCTGTTACAAGCAGCTCCCTACTTCTCTAGATATTAACTTTCTGCAGGGTCTCCCTCTTCAGACACATATTACAAAGACTCTTCCCAAGTAACACAGTTTCTCCAGAATATTTTCAGAAATAGCATACACAGCTTTCTACATGGTTTTTAGACAGTATATATTTGCAGAAATACTAAGTATCCACCACTACCATCACTCAGACACAGTATCAATATGTTCAAAATATAAAAATATTGGAGGCTTATAATCAAATTCTTTGGAGTGTTTAAGGACTGAAAATGTACATAAAGTACTGTGACACTACAAAATATTACAAAACAATATTAAAGAAAAAGAAGAAAACAATTTCAGATACTAGTAATAGTTTTAAAATCAAGTGTTTGGTTAATTTATTTGGACTAGCTAGATGGACAGACAGATGAATACATATTAATGTAAATACATCCTTACATTTCATCTATTATATTACTACATGAAAAAATTGCATATCAAATTTGAATGCTCAGACTCGTTGATTATCCAGACTAGATCCTCTTTTTCTGCTATAGAACGATTAATAATATTCAGGAGAAACTGAGCAACTGCTGTTGTAGAGTGTACACGGTAAACTTTCAAAAATCAGATGAAAACTCCTGAATACTTTCCAGTTATAACTCTTAGATGTTTTCTTTAATAACATTGGGGAAAATACCTGACAGTTGCTTTCCTTATGACCCGGATTTTATCACTAATGTTAAAATACTGTGTGTCAGCTCTCACAGTGCTTAAAATACATCAGGGAATACACACAGCTACAATAAAAAAATTTTAACATATCTATCATTCTGAATGATACATTCTAAATCCCTGAGAACAAGTGACAGCAAATATTCCCTGAAGCTCCTTTAGGAGAACACCTGAGGAGGAACCCTTCTCTGCATGGTCCCCTCTTGCTAAGTTGACCGCACGCTCAGCATGCAGCGACAGTGGTACATCTCCTAATTTTGCCACCCAGGGATTCAGAAACTCAGTAAGATGGAGGCCTGGTATTAATCGCCTGCTGTGGAATTTGTCTGATGTCTATGACCTTACATGAAAGAAGGAGGACAGAAGCTGAAGAAATTCTAGATTGGTCTCTTTTAATCTAAAACATAGATCAAAATAGTGCATTAAGACAACCTATGGATGGCTTGTTTACATGGATCTACAGGCGCCAACCAACATATTGTTTCAAAATGACTGATTTCTCCTGTCTGATTCATAGTAATTGTTGATTATTAAATAAAGTGGGGTGCAATAAATGTCTGGTTTCTAATTAGGTTCATCATTCTCAATGGTCATAATGTCATTATTAAGTTATTACAGAAAATAATTTATGCTTATACAGTGCAAAAATGAAGACACTATTTTAACTCACTTTCTTGGTAACATGTTTTTCAAGAAGGAAACCATCAAAGCACGTTGCTATACTTGCAATCCCTTTGGCTAGCAGACACACCTTGAAAAATAGTTACAGGAGACCAATCCTCAGGAAAACAGCCTCTCCTGCAGTTAAACCCCGAAGCATACTCTTTTGATCCTGTTAAAGTTTTAGAGACCCATAAGAATTTATTGTCGTTTAGACAATCACCTCCCCACCCAGGAAAGGGAATCGAGAAAAACAAGGAAACCTGGGAGCTGAAGTATGAACAGATTTAACAGAGTAAGATTAGATAATTAACATGAATAGCACTAAAGAACCAATATTGATCCCAATACCAATACAGAATGTGCAAAGATTATGCTCAGCCCATTCTATCAGTAGGAAGCTGTGCACTCCCAGCAGTGGACAGCAAATGTCAGACACTGTGAGCGCTACAGCTTCAGGAGAAAGGAAAGGCCTCAGGAGTCCGGCACCAGGGCACATAGTTCTCAGGATGGCAGCCATCAAAGGAGAGAGAGAACTTTGCAGCAAACTTTCTGATTTATAGTGAATGTGGTGTCGATGGTACGAAATAATCCTGTTGTCCAGCTTGGGTCAAGTGCCCGGGTTTCGCTCCTCCTCATCCCTGCACCTGGTGAGCTCGAAAACACAGACCTTGCTGGCTATAAACTAAATATTTTCACAAATTCAGTCAGCAGGGTCTTCTAAAAGTACAGTCTTCCCAAGTATTAGAAGAGAAATTACTCAAACCAGGACAGATCCTTACCAAACCTGTCTCAGTATTTGGAAAGCATTCCAGTTGCAAAATCCCTTTTGCTATATTTAATGCCCCTTATTCTTTTGGTTGGCATTAGGCTACCATCACCCTATTTCACAATTCAAAAATTACAGGGTGTTAAAGATTAACTTATTACACACATTGGAAAAACACAGCCTGAATTTACTAGTATCCTATAGAAGAATAGATTGCAATCTTTATTATCGAATCAACAGAGAGTAGAAGTCCAATACACCAATGTGCTGCGTGATTAATACAACTGGATGAGACACTGGGGAGAATCACAGAATGGTCAGGGTTGGAAGGGACCTCTGGAGATCATCTAGTCCAAACCCCTGCCAGAGCAGGGTCACCTACAGCAGGTTGCACAGGACGGCGTCCAGGAGGGTTTTGAATGTCTCCAGAGTGGGAGACTCCACAACCTCTCTGGGCAGCCTGTGCCAGTGCTCCACTACCCTCAAAGTAAAGAAGTTCCTCCTCATGTTAAGATGGAACTTCCTATGTTCATGTCTGCTCTCTGGCAAAACCATTGTATGCTTGAACCTTTCAAAAAACTTTTAGTTCCACAAAATACTAACTGATTTCTGTTTTAAGGGGTCTACAGGCATACATGCTAAAAGCCTTAATACAAACAGCCAATGTTTTGATATATCAACTATTTGGATAATAAACAGTAATGTACACATATTTATATAAAGCTCTGTTCAAACTTGAAATGTTCCTAAGTCACTTGAGACCACTAAAATTCTACTCATGTCCAATTCTAGTGATAAAATCAAAGTTCATAAAGGCAGCTAGGGGGGTTAATTGACTTCAATGGGGCTGGCATACACCTGTGTATCCCAGCGGGATTTCCTCCTTTTCCTCTCATTGTCCTGCACAAATGCGATCTCTCATGAATACAAATAGAGAAGGAATATTCAGTTCATGTAGTAGCTAAGTAATACTCTCCATTATTATCTGTCAGAGAGCACATGATTGCGCTTTATTATAAAATACAAATCTTAATTAAAGGCAGAAGGACTGAGCATTGGATTAATTACTTATTTAAGAAGAAATATATAGAGCTGCATAATCAGAATATTTTAAAATAAGATGGAAAGTTAGTTGTTATGGTAACACCAATATGAAACTATAGAGTAGTTACATGCAATGTGGAAAAGTTGCCACAGACAGGAGTATCTTAGGGTACTTCAAGCCCATTATAGATACCAGGCATGAAACTTTACCCTTCTGTTTTAACACCAACTTCAACAGGTTTCTGAAGTACGTACATCCAAAAACCACACACAAATTGACACAGGCACATGATACATACAGTGCATAAGAAATACATTCTTGGAAGAGGAAAGAGAAGAAGGTAATCCTCAGGATTCCCAGGTGAATTTTTAACCTAAATGCACAAATTCTTTGCTTTCCTAACGTTCCCACCACAGGTAAATATGCTGGATTATGACAATATGTTTTCAGTTCTTACGCATGTTGATATCCCAGCTCACAAATTCCCACATATTCTCTAATGTTAGGCTCTCCTTAATTTCTTACAACATAAGAAACACATCTTACAATGAATTCTGTGTTACAGAATACAGAGGAACTTGTGTTGCCATTAGGACTAAATTAACATATGAAAGGTCAGACCTAAATCCCAAGCCTCTGTTCTCATAGGGTTTTTCCATTTGCTTGGCTCTGTGAAAGTGTGTGTTATTTGGAGTTTTTTAAAGTCCTCTAGAATCTGTTAAAAATAGTCCATGTGGAATGCTTATTTTCACCAGATTAGAAACTAAAAAATTATCAATTCATATCTGTCTGCCATTTTATGCAAACTGATGTATTAGGATGTCTGAACTGAGAGAAATTACTTCTGCCTGTCATCAAGAAGCACGCTTGCACTGTTCAATTTTGAATGACCGGGTTATATGCAATATTTCTTCTTCTTAAAAAATTATCCCAGCTTTACTATATCTTCCTATTGCGGTACACTGTTCTATTTAAATAGAAATAAGGTGATCTACTGTAAAATGTAAATTCAATATTATATGCTAGATCACTGAGTTTGATATTCTAGATCACATTCATATCCCAGTTATAATTCATACAACAGGCACAATCTACAAAAAAATCAATTACGAGTAAATGCATTCAAAGCTTCTCCTTCAAACAATAAGACTTGATCACATTTATTATGATAACACTATTTTACTCATAATTCAAGAGAAAAAAAGGTATTTTTTGGTGAAGATACGAGCAGAATTTTCTTGGACTGAGTCTGAGGCAATAGTTAGTGCCACACCTGGATTCAGCACCTAGCCAGGAACACGATTCTAGCAACCTCAGTTCCTACTAATATTTTACAAACAGTTAAATTTTGGCCAAGAATTTTGGTGCTCCCTCAGTTCTCATTTTTACCTCTAGGATCAACCAAGAGGACTCTACTGCAATCTCCCATTACATACATATTGCTTTCTCCTCTGCATTCCCAGCTCCTCTACAGGACTCTGATTTTACCTGGCAGTATCTTTTAACATTAGAATGACCACTTCTACAAAAGCTAAGAGCAATATAACTTCCCTTTAATTCCTTGTGATGCATCACTGAGAATTATCCTGAAATGCTCTTGCACCAGAAGGCAAAGCAGAATATTCGTTGCTCTATCTTCAGGGCTCAAACTGAACAAAATGCTGAAGTACAGACAGCACCCGCTACAGTCTTTGGTTCTGTACTCAGATCTCCCAGTTTTTGGAATAGGTTTTCAATCCTGTGCTATGGTTTGGGTTTTCCTCCAGCAAGGAGTAAACAAAATCATGCTCAGCTAAATGTTAAGGAGGTTTAAAACAGATCATTAATTTAAAGAATCATTAGAAAAAAAATATGGAAAAACTTTCCAAAGGAAGTTTTTTTCCTGATAATACTCTCCCTTCAATGACTGCACATGAACATCCGTGGATCTCCTAAACCAAAGTGCAAGTGCACAGTAAAGCCTCTGCTCATCTCCCACTCAGGACTCCAGAGCGCTGGGGGGGCTTTTCTGCCTCCTTGTTTTTCTCGATGTTGTGATGGGAACCGAAACAGAGTTTCTGAACTGAATTATTGAATTCAGTTTCCCATCTTCAAACTGCTTTTTTTCTCATACCATGTTCAGGTTGTTTTTTAATTCTGAAGTTAAATCTAGTTGAAGATGATCTAGTTGAAGATGTAGGGGGACTAAACTAGATGACCTTTAAGAGTCTCTTCCAACCCAAACTATTCTATGGTTCTATGATAAACACTTTCATGAAATTACATTGAGGTTATGAATGAGAGATTATGATTTTTCTGCTATATCAAGCATAAGCAATACCTGAATTACAGAACACACAGATGGCAGATCCAATAGCACTCTGACCACATTCATCCTCTTTTGTTTGTATAAAGGTCTGTTTCCCAGTCTGCTCCAATCTAAAGATTTCCATTTTCTGCAGATGCAGAAATCATTGCTTCTTTGGAGATCAATAAAATTCAAATTTATTTGACATACAGCCTTTTTTTTTTTTTTTTGCCAACAACAGCAAAACTAATTGTGAGTGGTTTTATTTTTAAAACCTGCAGATCATAATGCATTCAAGAGATGCCATCTTCCAATCGTTATGGTGATCATGGTAACCGCTCTCATTTTCAGCTTCTTAGAGAAATGCCTCGCTCCCTCGAGCAAGTACCCTTGGGAGAAAATGAGACAGCACTTGCATAAAATCATGTGCACAGCACAGAGATAAAGACATGCTGTTGTTAGGCGGCATATGCTGCACAAAAATAATTTGTGCTAAGTAAACCCTTCAATGTCTGCAAAGCTGTTTAATGAAAGATGTAATAATGAAAGATGTAAAAAAGAAATGGATGCCTTTTGTGTAGAGATCAGAAAAAAAACCCAACCCTTGTTTTTCTAAAAAAAACCCCAAACCCTAAAAATCCAACCATACTCATCTTAAATATAGCTATATATCCTGTAACATTTGTTTTCTTTTATACAGATGTCTTAATTTCAACTTTGTTAACCAATACGTATTTTTAAATGAAAATACATGCTGTATTTAAAACAAATTCTTACATTATCATGTGATATTTCTATTAAGTACAATTCTTACCTTAATAATTTTGTTCCAGATGGGTTGCATAATATACACAGATAAAGGATTTGTATCCACAGCACTGTACTGTGAGGAAAAAAGCAAACGTGTTAAACAAAGCACTGAACAATGCGTATTTTTCCATCACTGTACATCCTTCAGCATCTAAGGACAATCACTCTGAGTGTGACTGGTGCAAATTTATTTTATTCTGGTGACCATTTATACAGTTTTAATTTAATTTAAAAGCACTGGCCTGGTTTACAATTACCTCGTTAGCAACTCTATGTACTAACACAAAGGTTTAGGCTGATGAAATAGCAAACAGTTCTGTAGTCACATTTTACTTTTAAATTCTTATTCATTTTACAAGTTATCCTAGAAGACTGAACATTTCTACAGTATTTTGGATTTAACACCTTTATTTGCACTACCAGTAACGCATAGTCTGAGCAGCAGTTCATTGCTAGTATGTAGAATAGATAGTGCATATGGAATATGGTCATAAGTGGAATATTAACTCCCAGAGACACACAGCTTTTGACATAGTAAAAAAGTTGCATTTGCACTATGCTAATTAATTTAAGGTGATGTTATTATAAAAAGAAGTTCTAAAATAGCACAGTTCATTACCACAATAAAATTTCCCTACTGCACAGGCTTGTAAAAATATTTCATGTGTTTCATAAGTTCCAATAAGTATGCATCTGTATCTTTTGCAAACAAAGTATTTCAGAAATCTGAGCCTACCCCAAATTGCTGTTGTCTACTTTCTCCTCAGAAGGCAGTATCAAGTTTTATCCTGTCTTGAGGTTGCAGAACACAGACTCAGAACAATCGGCAGAAGAACGATCTTAACTGATAACGCCACTCACAACTACATTCTTCACCCCTGGCAGGTCCACGGTGAAAGAAGTTAGTCATCATTGGGGTGGTAAACATAATTCTTTCAGAAAATCTTGGATTTTGAAAGTGCATATATGGCTTCTGTTGTTAGTGTGATGCATATGACTCACAAAGATTCAGATATATCTATACACAGCATTGTCCAGACATCATGTGCAGACAATGGGAATAAGATAGGGATGTGTTACACCACAATTTGTCGAAGCTGTTCACGTGCAGAAGAGCTGATGACAGAGAGGCTTTCACTTCACCTAACTTCAGCTAACAGCTAATTGTTCCCTCTGTAGTTAATTTATCAACATCTCTTAGCCAACTACCCCTTGGGTGAGATCGCACTCTGGAAGTACCTGTTTCAAGTCATTAATTATCAGAGGAGCCTAGACACTTGTCTTAAACTTAGGCACCTTTTAGGTGACTGAAGTCTGGCAAGATTAATCTCAGTTTCGGTGTCCCCATTCTCCAAGCTTTTACACACACGCTTAACCTGCACACATCGAACTAAGAGCTTCCAGTGGAGAAATGCAAACGGGACAAAAGATGAATGCGGCATGCCTCAGGTTTTGAATGCACAGTCTATGACTCTTCATCTAATCTTTCTGAGGATATCAGGCTACGGAGCGCTTAAGAACTCTTCCACATGTTTCCTTTTTCTATCTGCATACGAAGGATACATTTTAATTACTTTCTGGACAAAACAAAGCATTTGCTTAGTTATTTTGTAATTTGTGGTTAAGTCTTAATCACAAATAGTATACTTGTAAAATTATTATAACACAGCTACACGTTGTGAATACACATTGGCAAATATCCAAGAAATCACCTGTCAGCTACCGGTCAGACCGGGCAGACTAACTTTCCACAGGGAATAAAATGTACAGTTTAGTGAAGTGGACATCACTGATTTGTTTGTTCTAAAAATATTGGAAGTGTCACTTAAGTGTATAATTTTTCTCTGTCTGCCACCCATACTATTTCAAACATGAGACAATTCCGTCACCAACAGCTTTTCTGCCAGAATATATTAGAATTTTTAAATACATTACCTCAGAAAAAATGAATTGACAGGTAAAATTAGTCTTCACTATTCTGTAGGTATTTGCACCTCCAGATGCTGTATTTTATACTGTATCTTTCAAACAGTGTTACAAATTATTTATCTTTTGATGTTCCAGCTTGCATGTGAATTAACCTAGTCTGAACTGCCCATGGGCTTTGCTTACATTGATGCCAAAAATAACAATACTACTGCGCCATACAATACCTATGCCAACAGAACAGTCAACTAGCACTTAATTCACATGAGAACTATTGAAATGCTCTGAAAATGAAGAAAAGTCAAAGTATCTATTAGCACTATTGGGGTTCCAGGTAATCAGGAATCTGCCCAAAACTTCTCTGTAACTATTGCCCATTTCCTTACCTATGAAATACCGTATTTCATAGACTATGTGAGGTCATAATTTGCTGACCAGCAAATTCAATGAATTCAGCCATACCTGGATAAGAATGCACGAAGGTCAAAATATGTGACCTCTGCTTCTGCTTTGGCTGTCTCATTCTCCCTTCCACACCAAGCCTTCAAAGTCATGAATAAAACCACAAAATCCTAGTTAAACAACAACAGTAAAATGAGGCTTTCTACCCAAAGTACTCACTGGCTGTCCAGAACTATTACTTGCTCCCAGGAGAAAAAAAAAGGAAAAAATATCTCATTTCTTTAAGATTATTTTCTTAATTAGAAAATATGAGAGATTATATAGGGATTAAATAATTTCTACATTTTCTTAAATCGAAAATATAAGAGATTATGCAGTTTTCCAACACATCTTTATATAATAGACTCAAACATAAGACACAGTCAGTTTTTTGTTTGCTTGACGGTTTCCGAAGTCAAGCACCAAAAATCAAAACAGTCCTTATTTAAAAAAAAAAAAAAAGTAGAATTACAGCCAGCTTCTGTTACTTAAAGACATTTCAAGACCCATCACACTTCGTGTTGTTCATTCCTACGTCTGTGGCTGAACCGTAGTCCTCTAGACAGGGAAGGGCCTTCAGCAGATGTGCAGAAGAATGGAAGTTTGCTCTTCCCTCGTCAGTAATCTGTTTTCACCAGACCAAAGGAAACACCCATGGAAAAAGCATTCTGCTAGTTTTCTTCCATGGCAAAAATAAAATTTGACAAATAAAATCTGCTATACAGTTTAACACTCTGCTTTGCTCTGCTCCCAAGAAGCTACTAACCCCAAGGCCATGTAATCCTCAGGAGTTTAATGTTCATGGCTGCTCAGAAAAGCAAATTACTGAGTAACACAAACATGAATGCAAGAGCACACTGAACCTCATGTAAAAAAAAAAAGTACTGTCATTTGCTATTGCTTAATTCTGTCCTTTTCAGGGCACTTACATTAAAAGACAGAAGTGGAGGATAAGCCTGTTGGAGGTTTTTAAGTACAAGTCTGATACAAGTGCTAAGCACTCCCAAGCAAACACTTTCTGTACTAGAAAAGGGATCTTGATTGTCCTTATACAAAGAATAAGGGCTTGGATTAATCAGAAAGCTTCTCTTAATTATTTTTAAAATAAGTCGTAATAATTAGGAGGGAACAGCAATAGTGAGGGAATAGGAAAAATGGCATTAAGCAAGTCCATCTTACTCCCAAGGTCAAAAATGCTTCTGCTGTTTTATTTTTTAATGGCTGCTGTCTCCTTGAAAGCCATCTGCTTTCCCTCTCTGCGTTAATAATGGCTTCTAGCAGAGCTAGAAATGAGAGCAGCAGACACACGTGCACACATACATGTTGATTCGGGTGGCAGATGTAAGATGCACTTTTACTCTGTGTTCCTGTGTCTTAATCTCCATCCAGGGGATCCAGCACAGCACCAAGTCTGTACCAGTCAGCTGTGTTAGAGGGAAGAAGAAAGGTGAGGGGATTAAGGTGTAGGGGAAAAAAGGTACAAAGAGCAAGAAAAGTAAGAGTAAGGATAGAAAAGTAATTGAGAAAAACAAGAGAAAGAAAAATGAGCCAAAGCAAAGGTTTGGCTACACAGAAGAAAGCCAACTGTTGTGGATCAGCAGAGCCGAGCCAATCCACCCATAGGTCAAAAGCACCCACAGCTATCAAGGTCTGCACTGCTAAATACAAGACAAACCGTACCTTCTGGCTCACATCCACACAGCCCAGAAACACCTCCCCGTATTGCAAACTGGTCACATCCACACCTCACAGCACTTGGTAGAGGGGTTTGGGGCCTCATTATCTGGCCCCGCACAGCTAACAAATTATTAGCATCGAGTATATTTCAGTTCAAAGTTTCTAAAACAATCCAGAGATTACCTTGTAACACAACAATAACACATTTTCAGAGCATGGAAGTGAGAGTTGGGTGTTGTGCATGTTCAAAGATCCAAAAACCCATGTCGAGAGAGTGAAGAAGCATGGTGAAAGCCAAAAAATGGTGTGTAATACCTTCAGAATAAACTATTTTCAAAACAAAGCCTAGCTATTGTCTTGGAGAGACCTTCTGGGAAAGAAAAAAAGAACCAGGGAGCGAGCTAACCATTAATCAGAGCAGACAGCTGGATCTTCACTGGGCTCCCTGGCCCTCTCCAGCCTTGCACTGCGGAGGTATCCCAAGAATAAAACCTTGAAACAAAGAGAAGAATATAAAGCATGTCCACACAAACTTCAGAGTCAGGAGATAAAGCAAGTTGCAAGAAATGTAGTTCCATTAACTGCTGGGAGACAGTTATTTTAACTCAAGCCGGTCCTTATGTTAACAGACTATTCCTTTCCTGTAGTTATATTATCTTATTCCAGGTAGCACTGTACTGTGCCATACAGCCACATACATCCAGAGATACAGAGTAAAACTCTTGTGAATCGTTTACACTCAAATTGTTGGCATCAAAATGACTCCGTAGGTTTTAATTTTATATTAGTAACAACAAATTTGCAAAACTTCACATTCCTGCCCAGAAATCAGCCAATTTTAATTTTTCATTAACTTCATGATTCAGCACAAGATTTATTATCTCCATTGTATACACTGGAAGACTGAGGCACAGATGGGCTGTGATTCACCCTAAAAGTATATAGCAAAGGATACAGCCACAATATTGTTAGAGGTGTTATATTTATAGACATAACTGAAGTACAGGCAATACCAGTTTATTCAAATAAACTCTTCCCATATCAGCTCAACTTTATACCTGAGTTCACTTTTACAAAAGGAAATAAAGAACTCTATTAGAAATTTAAAGGCTGAAAAGCTTAATTCCCAGACAAATTAATGTTTAAAACAGCTATATATCAGATAGTACTGCATCTGGCTCTGGAGTCCCCAACATAAGGAGGACATGGACCTACTGGAGCATGTCCAGAGGAAGAACATGAGGATGATCCGAGGGCTGGAGCACCTCACCTATGAGGAGAGGCTGAGAGAGCTGGGGCTGTTCAGCCTGGAGAAGAGAAGGGTCCGGGGAGATCTTATTGTGGCCTTCCAGTACCTAAAGGGGGCCTACAGGAGAGCTGGGGAAGGACTTTTTACTAGGGCATGTAGTGATAGGACGAGGGGAAACGGCTTTAAACTGGAAGAGGGCAAGTTTAGATTAAACATTAGGAAGAAATTTTTCACTTTGAGGGTGGTGAGGCACTGGAACAGGTTGCCCAGAGAGGTTGTTGAGGCCCCATCCCTGAAGGTGTTCAAGGCCAGGCTGGATGTGGCTTTGGGCAACCTGGTCTAGTGGGAGGTGTCCCTGCCCATGGCAGGGAGGCTGGAACTCAATGATCTTCAAGGTCCCTTCCAACCTAAACCATTCTATGATTCTATGGTTTAGGTTGCAGTATATTGAATATATGGTTCTGTGATCCCTCAAATATTTCATGTGAGGTTTGATGCCTGTTATGGAAGAATACACTAGCTGTTCCCACGCAGAAAACATGAGAACCATCTAACGACAACATAAGGACTTGGATGAAGTACATAAATGTTGTGATACCTGCCCTTTTCCTGCAAGTAAACTCAGCCAGGTCAGGCCCGGGTATGGAAGAGCCACAGCTGTACCTATGTGCTGATGTTCTAACAACTCAATGGTCCTGCAGGATTGGGGAACCTCCTCTTAAGTCACTGTATTTGTGTTACCCATGAAAAAAAAATAAATCTCTATCTATTAGTGAGCAATACCTGGCAAAAGAGCAAATGATGGAAAAGGGTGAGAACATGTAAAGAAGTTACTAAGAGATAACCAATTGTTTGCCTCGCAATGCACCACAGCAGCTGTACTTGTGCATGTCGTTACCTCATCATAAGTATTTGATGAATTGAGGTAAGTTTTGCCTAAATGTAAAAGGATAAAGTATTTCATATTTTCTGTGGGGGAAGCACCAAAATGAGAGCAGCTGAAATGCAGTAAGTTTCCCCACATCTTATTCCACAT
The DNA here is from genome assembly GCF_000708025.1 of Charadrius vociferus. NCBI lineage: Eukaryota > Metazoa > Chordata > Aves > Charadriiformes > Charadriidae > Charadrius > Charadrius vociferus. The sequence goes on from NW_009647676.1 coordinate 772,828, forward strand.
AATTTATCATTCTAAAATTGGTCCAAAGTGTTACCAAACTTTTAAAGTGCTATCAAAGTTATAAAGGACCTTTAACCTGCAGTCATTTACATCTGTTCAAAATTAACGAAAAGAGGAGGGGGAAAACAAATCATTTTCTCCTCCTTCTAAATTAACTTTTCATGAAGATAATTGAAGACAGCCTAAACCAGCGGAGAATTAATACATCAAATTAAAAATATGCAAAATTATGATCTTTAAATTATGATCTACTGAAAATAATAACTCTGCAGAATGGTTTTCCACAATATCTGCATGATGGCATGTTTCCACAATGCCATCTGGACATCTAGTGATCACTTCTCCAGCATACATAAATGTTAGCTTGCCATCATTTGGCCTATACTTACATGTGGGGACCTACAACTTAAGTGGAAAATTTTGAGGGGTCTGCTGATGGAAAAGGATTGGGAAATTGAAGTTCCACAGTATATATTTGAAATAAAATAAAAAAGATTTCAGCAAATGATGAGGTTTTACTGTCTACCATGTAGACAACTCTCCCTCCCAGGGCCAGTGCAGAAAGGGCAGCCCCTTCCTCAGGTACCCATGGGCAGAGGCTCCTGGGTGCTCAGGGCAGAGGCGAGGTCCTGGCCCTGGTTCCCAGGAGCTTTTGGGAGCCTCTGTCAGTGGGATGGGACAGGCTGCCAGGCCCTACCCTGCCATCCCCGGGCCCCCGCTGCCTCGCGGCCACCATGGCACCCTGACAGCTACCAATACCTTCCTACGGCTTCTTTTAGCACATCTCCTCTCTGATTACACCATTTCCCAATACCTCTGTTTTGTAACCTGCAGAAAAGGGGATAGGAGGAATGACGATGGGTCAGGCCAGGAATACGCTCTTTTGCATTAGACAAGGGGGTTTTGTGGTTTTGAAGGCTGCAAAATGACCCTCCCAATCCAGGGCATGAACCAGTTGCTATTTAAGAAAGCTTGGTGGGAACTCTCCCACCAAAGGCAAGTTATTTCACACTTACACAACATGAACTTTCCTTCTGGGGTATCTTACACTTCCGTAACTACACAAAAATTAAAGAAAATACTGAAATAGTGACACATCTGGTAACAATTTTCCATCCACCTTTCAGATTCCTAGAATACATTAAATAAGCAGATTTTAATTCTAATTTATATATGTTTTTACAGGTTTGTAGACTTTATGGGACACAGTCTTGGGTTTTAACAAAAGCTTCACAAAGAAGGAAAGTATGCTATAAAACAACAACAGAGCTATACAACATTGTGTATGCCAAATGAATACCAAATGTTCAGCAGTTTAAAAGTGCTGATGTATTCCAAAACACAATTGTGCTATTTCTAATAATAAAATTACTTTAGGCTGTATCATCATTTAGTTAATTATTCATAAATAATGGCTTGGATTTTGTATTTCCTATTGCTTACATAGTTTGGACTACTCTGCATTTCCCCCTGTCCATATATCTATATTTTGATTACATCATTGATACCTAAGTCCCAGAGTTATAAGCCCCTGAGACATCTGGGGATGAAAAATGTAACATATGAGTAGAAACTGAAGAACAGCATTCGTAATTTAGCCTGGAAAAGAGTAGGTGGTGGGAAGCATGTAATTGCATCCTCAGATGCAATTGCTTGTCTCTTTGGGGGTCTGAGGTTGTGGACTCTATTACCTGAAGGTTGCGCCATCTGTGCCAGGGCTGGAGGTGGCTGGACTGTGAGGGAAGAGGCTGCTCGAGTTGAGCTCCTGAGAAGTTCTCTCCTCCCTGACTTTGCCCTGTTCAATTCCATTAGCCTGTGCATACCTATGGCTAGGAAATATGGTTAAATATTCCTTCCATCCCAAACTATTCCTAGTAAAATATTCAAAACCCAATATGATGGTTTGGACAACTCAACAATTCTGGCTGGTATTACCAAGTCACTAGGAATTGGTTATTAAGTAAATTGCTGTCCTGTTCGTGCTTCTTTGTAGACATAAATTCAGACCTTCTCATTTTCAGGAATTCTGACACATGCATTGAGCCATACGTCACATCCTGTCACTTAATGGAGGTATGTATGAACCCATGTCCATGAGGTCATGGGGCAAGTGGAGATGTGAGTTGGGATAGGCTGCTCTTAGGGAATCATGCCTGCTAGTGGCACATACGTACACCTGAGGTGTCACTGCCTCAAGATCACAGAATCATGGGTTAGGATCACAGAGTAATTCAGGGCAGAAGGGACCTCAGCAGGTCTCTAGTCCTACTTCCCTCTTTACCTATGCTCAGACATGAGCTTAAACCAGGTGCTTGGTGCTTTATCCGGTTGGGTCTTGAAAAGCTCCAAGGATGGTGACTGTACAGCCTCCCTAGGCAGCTTGCGGCACTGCCTCACTGTGTTCCTAGGGAAAATTTTCTCCTTATATCCAGCATGAAGATGTCTTGTGCCTGTTGCCTCTTGTCTTCCCACCATGCACCATTATAAGGAGTCTGGCTCCATCTTCTCAAGGACTTCCCCATAGGTAGTGGGAGCCTGCTGCTAGATGCCCCTGAAGATATCTCATCTCCAGGCCAAACAAGCTCCAGTCCCTCAGCCTTTCCTCACAAGACAAGTGCTCCTGCCCCAACTACCCTGGTGGCCTCCGCTGAACTTGCTCCAGTTTGTTGATGTGTTTCTTGTATTGGGGACCCAAAACTGGACACATTATTCTAGATGTGGCCTAGTAAAGGGGGATAATTACTTCCCCCTTACTTAATGGGCTGTGCTACTGTTAATGCAACCCAGGATGCTGTTGACCTTCTTTGCTGCCAGGGCACACTGAGGGCTGGTGTTCAGCTTCCTGCCTATCACAATCCCATTTGCCAGGAGTAAAGGGCTGAGGGATCACAGATCTGCTGACTAGCTGTGCTTGAAATGTGGGATCTATGAGAGACATCAGAGCCACAGTACAACTGAGAGAGAAGCACGTTTTGGGGCAAGAAGTCCTAATGTGCTGGCCCCAACAGTAAGGTTCTTGCTCACTATGTGAGACTAGATAGATTTGATTCTTTAATCACAGGACTGTAAGAACCCATACCAGAGAGAGGTGTGAGTGGATAACATTGGAAGTCAGCAACCATTTTTTAATCAATAGTAGTTACATTATGGATGCTGCCTAACTTGTCTTCAGGAAAAGGCTTTGTTTAGTGGGACACGTTCAAACACTTAACAACAAAGCCAAAATGATGGAAAAGAGCACGGAAATACAACTAAATATTGAGCAAGGGATAACAGAAGGCAGATGCACATTTCTTGCTGCAAATGGACCAAGGTAGAGGCTGGCCCAGACTGGCAAAAGTACAAATCCTGCTAAAACCCAAAACCTGCACACTCTCAAGGAACAGCACAAAAACATCCTCAACCATCCCTACTCAAAGAAGCTCTAATGTGGCAAAGGAAGTTGATTTCTATTTTTTGTGTAGACTGGTCTTCTGTGGTTGGTAAAGGAAACGACAGCAGGATTCTGTGCTACATCTATTTGTGTGCGTGTACAAACATGTTTTCAGAGGTGCCAGCAGCCCTTTAAAGATCAAACAGTAGACCGAATTCCCACGCAGCTGGAGCTGTGCCAGAGCGTGTACCTAAATCTCTGGGGAACCCAAAGAAACTGCTCTAGGCCTAAAAGGGCAGACAGATTACAAGTGGGTTGCAGGTTTCATGAGGGATGCTCAACAGGGTTTCTGTACCACACACACTAGGCAGTTGTGTTATCTAGTATCCTGACACACAAGAGAGGAGGCATTTCACTGAAAGATGCAAAAACCCTGTTCCTCCCTCTACAAAACAACCCTTATAAGAATGGTTCCCCTAGACTGATAACAAATAATCCACATCCAAATCACAGATACATCTTTGCAACTAGTCTTCTGTTAAAATACAGATGAATAAACGAAAATAAATACATATGAATACATAAATGTGTATATGTGCATATCCTACACCTAGAAATCCAACAGGCATTTCAGAACAGTAACATCTCTTGATAAAGCAATAAAACGAAATGATGTTGTTGGTATTTGCACTTTTATGAGACTCAACAAGGCATACAACTGTTTATATCCAGTGTATTTGTCCCAAAAGTGATCTAATGAAGCTTTGTAAATTCATGGGCTTAATGTGGCACTCAAAACCATGTACAATTAAACTGTCATTGGGAAAAATGTCCTGCAGCAAGTAATATCAAATGCAACATCTCTGTGATGTGATTTCATTACATTCTTGGTTCATTAGCATTAGCATATGATATACAGAAGGAAAATAATGATTACAGAGCTCTTGAAATACTACATTATGTCAGCTACCATTACAACAGGATGAGGAATAAGAGACAGTGTGCATATGAAGACAGTCTTTCTGAATTATGTAATTCAGTTGGCCCACAACTCTTCTACACATGAATACAGTGACAGAAAATGTAAGGGTAATGAACGATTTGTTTTATTTCACATATTATTCAACAACTTTTAATTACAACCCCAGTCTTCCAATCCATCAAAGTAATATGAGGAAGACTGCAAGATTTTATTTGTAGAAGAGTGGGCTGTTGACTCACTGGTTTTATGGAAGGTGGAAAATGTTAGATCTCACTGCCTCAAATATTCAAGGGCTTTATTAAACAGAGATGGTTTGAAAAAACCTAACTGCAGCAGATAAAACTGATGAAAACTGCTTTTAAATAATATTTGGAACTAAAAATTAGGAAAATCCCTTAAAACACCATCTGCAAAACCACTATATAATAAACATGTAATGTATGTACTCAACATACATAAAATTGTCCATGTACAATCATGAACAATATTAACTGTCTCCTAAGAAGTTCCAGATAAATATGCAAATGAAAGTCTCCTGTCCTAAATTTTCAAAATCATGTAAAATCCTTATGCTACCGGAGTTGAAATCAAAAGTGTTAAATAATGTGAGCAGAATCCATTATGTTTCTAAATCTCATAGTTACACAGGTAGCCTGCCTTGGAAATGCATAAAGACTTGAAGGAAATCCAGCATCTGGACCGATCTTGAACTTCCAGAAAGTAATTCGGTAGGTTATACTCAACACACTTTGCTCTTTTGATATAAGTCAGTATGAGAGAAACAATCAATCCTTGAAACATGATCATCATACATCTGATCTTGTTTCTCTAACCCACCAAAATGAGCGCTGGGATGTAACTCGAGAGGTCTTCTAATCCAGCGCATTCACCTAATTCAGGATCACGTTTAATAGACATTCAGGAAGCAGATCAAGTTACCATGAGGTAATGAGCCAATTGCTTGTGATAAATGACCATGTTGGCAGATTAAAATAGAACACATTTTCCAAAACCTTGCTCAAAATGGTGTAAGCAACTGTTTATTAACATTTAATGCTAGATTGTAGAATCTCCCTCAGAGAAATTGAACCATTTCTTAAGACTGATAAAATGATTGCACAATCTCCCTTAATACCTGTTCCAGTGCTTAATTACCCATATCGACACGTGACTGACATAGCATCCACGTTAAATTTCTCTTTGCGCAGCCAAAACTTACGTATTGTCTTTCTTTAAAAGTGGATGCATGAAGACAAACTGGCTGTTAGGCTTTTAGTCCCGTAGTACTCAGACTGTTTCTCACAGTTCATCTTTTCTAAGCCCCTTGATATTCCTAATGCCATTCTGTGGATTGTAAACTGTATGCCAAAGAAAGCGGGACGCATTATTCCAGCTGATACCCGATCAGCACATCAACTACAGCAGTATATGTAACCCTTTGACATATCTATGGCACTTCACGCTTAAGAGCTTTTTTCTCTTTATTATAACAGCCACAATGCTGCTGACACTCCGATAGCCAGGTATCTTTTTTGCAGTATGTTGTCTCTTATTTTATGTTCTAAATGTTGATTTCCTTTCCCCTAAGCATTGTACCTTGTTTACTGAATTTCTTCATATTGATTTCTGGCTATTATATCCCTTTTTCAAGAACATTTTAAATCATAAGCCTATTCTTCAAAGTGCTTTAGTATCACATGAAAATTTTACAAGAGTGTAATCTGCCTTCTGTTAATTAATGGAAGTATTGAACAGCAATGGAGCCGGGACAGAGAGGCAGCTCTGTAGGTAGGATCCCATTTGACAGAACTTACTTCTACTTACTTACTTCTACTACTTTACTTATGAGAATGTGGGATGATATCAGAAGTCTCACTCAAATGAAACCATGTATACCTCATTTGCTGTCCTCTCCCTTCTCTACACAGGGAGAGACCCTCTAAAAAATGGCTTAGAGGATAGAAACAGTGTGGACATACCAAGATGAAAACATGGAACCTTAGACCTTAATTTTTAATGTTATCTCTGTTTTTTTAAAATAATTTTTTCCAAGGCCTGTTCTTTGAGTCTAGCCACTATAGCTTGTCCTTAGATCTCTTGTATTCCGAAAGAGGATAAGGCATCAACGTTTTCTGGCTTGGAAAACCTCTGTGCATATGTGCTGTAGAAAAGCTGATTCAAGGCAGATTTGCAAGGGAAATCCTAAGACCACAGCGATGAGATGAGGTAATGGCAACAAGAGCTCATCATTAACACTATTGCATTCCAGTGAGAAGAGAAAGATAAAAAAAATGAAGAACCAAATTCTGCTTTTATCTGTACTTATCACCTGACTGTCTCTGAGCTGCTAGTTTCCAAGAGAAAAAAAGGTGGAAAAAAGGCAGCTGTGTAATTCCATGGGTGCTCCTCTAGAACCGCAAAATGCTGATAACCGAAAAATAAAAGTAGGAACAACATGACCAAAGTCCTAAAATTGCAGTTGGTTGTAGCATTTTGGCTGTGTCACTCCAGATCCTCGGTAACAGCACAAAATCCAATTATCAGCTGCTTCTGCTCTACAGTTGCAGCAAATCACCTGAGCATGCAACTGGCCTGAAACCAGTACCTGCCCACCTGCCCCACAGGCAAGAAGACGGCAGAATTATCACAGCAGCAATACCCCAGCTTGCATCTGAACTGTCTCATCGACACATCGACCCGTTCTCGGTGTGGTTTTGAGCCAGAAAAAGGAAAACTAAATCTCTGAATCCCCATTAACATGCGACACGAACAGGAAGAGATTTGTAAAGTGAAATAGCTAGCCCTAAGGATCTAATGTCCACGCTATAAGCGTTTCAGGAGGTTTTACATTGAACTGGTCCCAGCATGATACCATGGATGGTACGTATTGGGTGCACTAGTACATCTACTAGTACTATGTATTGTACTAGTACATCTACTAGTACTATGTATTGGGTTCCTAGTACATCTGGTTTAGGTTCCTACAAAGGGAATGCATTTTGTGGGCTCTGGGGTCACTCCATGTCATAAACCAAAGCTCGGTAATTGGGGAAAACTTGCTTCAAAAGCGTAACATACATGCACCTGACGATCCTAGAGAGTGCTGAAGTCTTTGCATTCATTAGGTCTGCCATTCCCTTTGCGCAGAACTGCACTGGTTTTGTTGCCAAGGCCCTCCTCCAACTGTGAACAGGAGACAGACAGTGCCCGAGACATACAATCGCGGCATTCATGGCAGAGAAATGAGTTCAGCTGTGTGAAAATTTTGAAAACTGAGCAGTATTATTTTTTTTCAGGCAAAATTTACCTTTATGAAATGGAGGTTTGAATCCATTGTGAAATAGATTACACAAATTAATCTTTTAAGCTGCGTTACAAACAGCCCCCGGTTCTCTGCAGATAAATTGTGCAAAGTGCGGAGCATATTGAGTTATTGATACTAGTGCAAATATAGTGCCGCAATGTGAAGCACAACGAAGAGATGGAGGCCCCTACCTAGTTTCTTAGGCACACTTCAGGTCTGGAAGCAATACATTGTTTTAGCTCAAGACTGAATGTATGCTCACAAATCCTTCCAGAGATTATCTAGCTTTTCACAAGGCCAACCTATGTATCCCTCCACTGCACTCTAGAGCTGGGTCCACCAGGAAACCTGCTACAAAGGTAGCCAGGAGGGTGTAAAAAGAGGTAACCCATGTCTGCTGGGCACAGTAATCTGAGTTTAGCGCCAGTCCTGTCGACTCGGCAGCAATGGCGGCAGCAATCACCTCAGCAGGGCTGGGAAGCTGGAGGAACAGGATAAGGTAATGCCCTTGGCTGAAGGGGAGAGAAGGAGATGGCAGCCAGAGGGCAATAAGAGGTTGAAGAGCATGTCTTAGGCCTGGGAGGTGGTGAGAACAAAGCTAAGGTTGTGGTAGCAGCCCTGGGCATGGGAGGGTGAGGTGAGGAGGCGGGGAGGAGATGGTGGCAGTGATTAGTGTCTCCTTGCCTCCCCTTATGGCACTCCCTTTGGATTTTTGGAGGACTTTAACCCATTGTGAGCAGCAGTTCAGTAATAGGCAGAGCTGCCATCACCTACCTTGTCTTCGTGCAACCTGGAGCACCAGGAAGATGGTGCAGATACACCACCAGCTTGGCAGCACTGACCTCACACAGCTGTATTTCTCTGGGTGTAACCTGTGTCATTTGGATTTATTTATTTATTCATTTCCAGGATGCCCCAGTCCCAAGTCACCTCAGATAACAGAGAACTGACTATTTGATTTCACCTTTCTAAAACCTGTACTTACCATAGTTTTCCAGAACATAGTTGAACAGATACTTCTCAAGTGTGTTGGCTAATTCCTGTAGTTAAGAAAACTACCTAACATATTTTCTGGCCTTTGTAACGCTCCCAAGAAACCAAAGTAATCTTCATATACTCAATTGAAATGTTTTCATACGTGATTCTGTCTTTTGGTAATAATTTGCCCTGTAATTCATAAGTAGTACACCATGATTGCAAGTTTTAAAAAAAAGCTTATTTTGATTCTTCCCCATCTGCATTTGTTTGCAGCTACTTTCACTCCAGTGATAAGGAAGAATGTAATACAAATGTTCCTTGTATTTGTACTACAAACTCAAATATTTTAGGAAAGTTACCTAAATAATAATGTCCATTTATGCTAAAAATAGCTTTTTATTTTTCCTCTGGTGATCTCAGTCAAGACTGCGGCTCCACCGTTCAAGCACAGACCTGTGCAACTTACGCCCAGTGGCCAGACGCAGCTTGCAGCATATTTTATCCCACTCACACCGGAGATGCACAAACAGGTTGGTACATTTTAACAAGCTGCTGTGCATAACAAGTTCCTGGTAAGCAACCTGGAGAAGGCTCTTGAAACCACAGTTTCTCCACCGTCGTTCACCCTGCAGCAAGCAGGCAGAACCACTGGCCTGGAGAAGGTAAGGGCTTGGTCGGAGCCAGGAGAAGCTGAGTGCCTTGGTTAGAGGCCGGGTGGGGAGAGTGCATGGTAAAAGCAAGAAGGCAAGAAGCATGGGAAGCATGGGGTAGGAGCTGCTTTGGGAAACAGAACGTAAAATTAGAGGTTTGGTGTTGTGCTGGTGGGAGCTGGCATGCCCCCAGTGCGTTTAATAGCAAGCGGAGTGAGGGGGAGTGAACAGGGTGGTACGGCCTATCTCAGCCACCTGCACCTCAACTAAGCAAATCTGGATAACCCCCTGCAGCACACCTGCAACATCCTGGGAACAAAACCCAGGTATCTCATAAGTCTGCAAAATAACGTTGGTAAATCAAAATATCTAATGATCCACCCATTCATTTGAATTCTGCAGGCCTGTTATTTGCAAACATGAGGTTGTGTTCAAATTATTTAAAGTAAGCTTTTTTTTTTCCCTCCTGGCTTTCTTATTTATTTCTCAAAGCCAAAGCATTCCTGTGCACAAACACTTTGCACAGAGCCAGACAAGCACCGTCAACGCACACTTTCTTACCAAAATACTGAATTCCTCCTAACCTGTGTTTCTTTAAAATGTGCAGGGCTTTATGAAAGATGTTGCTACTCACTTAAAACCCTGTTAACTTTGTTTCCATCCAGACCTGCCACTTCCTAAACACCCAGTTCCCCCCCTGCTTTGAGGGAGACCCCCTGGCCAGGTACGGGGCACCCTGCGGGGACAGGCAGGAGCCCGGTAGCCCCTCCGGTGGCAGTGGCATG
>NW_009647676.1:783294-792341 GCF_000708025.1 Charadrius vociferus
TGGTGGTGGTGGCTTCTCGCCCGCCCCTCCGCCCACGCCCGTGGGACCAGGCGTTCCCCCGTGGCGCCAGCACGTTCGCGCGGCCTCGGTGCCAGCCTGCCGTTAGCGTCTCTTATAAACCTGTCATTTCCTCTTGATGCTGGGGATGGTCTGCAGCAGCCTCCCGTGGTCACGGCGAGCCGTAATCCAGGGAACGGTGCAGCATCGGGCCCCGAAACTGGTTTTGTGGTTAAAGCTGTATTAAAGATGCTGTGTTTATAGTATGTGTGATGATGTGCCTGTGAAGACAGTATAGAAAACAATGTTATCACGAGAAGCTCAACGTGAGCCGGCAATGTGCGCTCGCAGCCCAGAAAGCCAACCACATCCTGGTTGGCACAGAAGCAGCATGGCCAGCAGGGCGAGGAAGGTGATTCTGCCCCTCTGTTCTGCTCTGGTGACACCCCACCTGGAGTACTGCCTCTGCATCTAGCTCTGGGGCTCCCAACATAAGAAGGACATGGACCTGTTGGAGCCCGTCCAGAGGAGGGCCACGAGGATGATCGAAGGGCTGGAGCACTTCTCCTAGGAAGACAGGCTGAGAGAGCTGTGGTTGTTCAGCCTGGAGAAGAGAAGGCTCTGGGGAGACCTTATAGCGGCCTTCCAGTACTTAAAGGGGGCCTACAGGAAAGATGGGGAGGGACTCTTCATCAGGGAGTGTAGTGACAGGACAAGGGGTAAGGGTTTTAAACTGAAAGAGGGTAGGTATTAGGAAGAAATTATTTACTGTGAGGGTGGTGAGGCACCGGAACAGGTTGCCCAGTGACGTCGTGGATGCTCCATCCCTGGAAGCGTTCAAGGCCAGGTAGGATGGGGCAACTTGGTCTAGTGGATGTCTAGTGGTCTAGGTGTCCCTGGCCATGGCAGGGGGGCTGGAACTAGAGGATCTTTAAGGGCCCTTCCAACCCAAACCATTCTATGATTTAAGTAACGTGTTTTAGAAACAGGTGACACTGAGGATTAAAGATTTTATTGGCATTCCTTTCCAGCGATACTCTGCCTCTTGCATCTCTTTATTAAAACATCTGCACCGGAGCCCTTCATATCACATCAGCCTGCAGCAAGTTCTGCACCTTCTGACTTCTGGGGAAGTGAGACACCGGTGTAGGCAAAAGACTGGAAAACATCAGGAGTAATGTTTCAGCTGCAAATGCATTAAAGCATATGGCATGACACCTTGTGTTACCTTCGCTGTACTCTATTAGAGGGAGAGCTGAAATCATACACATCAGGGTCTGAGATCTTATTCACCAAATGGAATCTATCCAGAAAGGAAATCAATTAAAATCCATTACTCGCACCCCATGAGCTCTTCCAGGCACCTAATGCATTGTGAGAGCCAGTGTTATTTTACAAACTGTGCAGGCTTAATAGGAATCATATACAAGTTAAAATCACTAAGTGCAAACTGTATACAATGGTTCTTGTTCTCTATTATTAATTACATATTAATCACTTGATATGTGCTTACACCTACATTCTGCTTCCAGCAGCAGCATCTGAATTTCTGCTCTTGAAAACAATCCAGAACTGTATCTCTCAGCTTCAGGTTACTGATCCCAGGTAAGAAAGCTAAATTATTTGGAGCTCATATTTTTCAAGAGCCAATTCTAATTTTCATTACTGTTGATACCTTGGATTTTCATTTGGGATCCCCTTCACCTCTCATTGTTACTACTGTGTTTTTAAGTTGCATTATGCTATCTAATTAATCTACAAGGGTATCTAAGAAAAGACTTGTGACTACTACTACTGTACTCAGTGCAATTTTTTTTAGGCAAGTACCTTACTAAAACTGACCAAACCATTTTATAGTTATCACTTTCATTTCTTAACTCCAACACTCATAAGCCTCAAATACAAATGCAGAAATTTGGCCGAACAACTGCTAGCCGTGTGAGGGACAGTGGTAGAAAAGGAGTTTGCTTTTCTGAAAGCTGGAAAGTCACAAAGTATTTTTTCTCTTTGCAGGCCTCTAAATGTATGTTAAAAGAAGAGGTGCTGTCACGAAGATAGAGATATAGAAGATATATAGATGTAGCAGATATGGAACACAAGTTTTATTTCCTGTTCTTCTCTCAAAACTGTCCTGGTGATAAATGAAACACTTTTAAAAAAAAAAGGGTCATAAATACTCCACTAAACAGAATGTAAAAGACTGCATATGTGCAAAAATGCAATTTCATTAATTCATACCTCAGCATGTTCTGTGTCTGCTAATAAGCACATCAAAGGAGGCAGCATTAGATAAGCTATACTGAAGAGAGGAAAACAGACTGGTGACCAGATATGGAACATCACAGAGCAAACTATGACACAAGTAACGCGATGTTTGAGAATACTGTGGAAATTGGTTTAGGCATCATGGTTCATACAAATCATTGGCCCTTAAGACCACACACGCAGGCTAGCCAAGTCCAGGTGTGAGCAAAACCCACAGCTACGTGGTTTACTGCTACACCTGATGTTCTCACTGTTTCCATGCACACCCGTGTTTACATCTAGAGGTTATCCTATGGTTTAGAGTTCTTTTCCAGACAATTGTTTGAGCTGGGATCCAAGCTGCCTGTCTTACATGCAGGACTGCGGGAAGAGCAGCAAAAGCAGCCTTAGTGCTGTAGCACATTCCCTTGTGTTCTTTCTGGAAAATTAATGAGTGTGAGTTGTAAAGAGGAGCTCTAACTGGCACCAGCACGTGGGTATTATAACCTGAACAAACTTCCATTTCATGACCTTGAGTGTGGATGAGACGAGTATTAAGACAAAAGCCAAATCAGAGCACAGTTGACTTCCACTATAGAAAAAGATTAAGGTTTTTAACAACTGTGGCTGGAATGTTTGTGACAGTTCGGACTTTACTAAGTATATGACCCAAACATGGATTTCTGCAGCTCTGGGGAAAATAATTCAAGGCTAGATTTGAATCCAGGGAAATCAGTAGGGGAATCCTCAGGTCTTCAGTGCTGTTTACTAATTACGTGTAGTACTGAGAGGAAAGCAGTATTATTTTGAAAGACAGGGCACATTGTACCACTGGTACATGCAAGAAAAAGTTGAAAAGAGTAACTGTTCCACAGATATGAATGCTATTAAAAAAAAAAAAAAAGAAAGAAAAAAAAGGAAAGAAACCAAACATCAAGACAAGTTATATTCTTCATTCATCAAAATGGTAGGAAAAGAGATGAGGGCTCAGGACAGCTTAGAATGAATCCTTGGCTTTCAGTTTTCACTCTCTTTGCTACAAGTTATATAAATAAATTAATAATGATGGTGTTTCTTGCATAGGGAAAACCGCCTAGTATGGCAACTTCGGCTTTTAATAATTTATGACAATGTCTTCTTTATTCTCCAACTTAAAGCTGCCTGCTATGCAATAGTCTTTATCTAGAAGGCATCTGATAGTACATTCCTGCCTACTTCAAGAAGATAAGAAAAAGCAGAGAGAAATCATGCCAAGAGCAAACCCCAAATGATTAGCTGCCAAAGCAGCTCAAGAAGGGACTAATGTACTGGGAGGAATTGGTAAAGAGGGAGCAGTATGGGATACCTTCTAGTTCCCTGGAATGTGTAACACATAGGACTCGGGCAGTGCTCCCCTCCCCATCACTGCAAGGGCTAGCATAACCCTGTCAATATTCAGGATGTCTATGCTGCAAAAGAAGAAAGCTTTTCTAAGGTGGCTAGAATTAGTCTAGAAGCTTGATTTGTTACAGGCTCTCTGTAAGCTTATCTTAGTCTGTTAACCTGGTTTATGAGTCATGGCTGTTTAACCTAGCATCGGTTATGCTAGAAATGATCACATCTGTCCTCAAAAATTGATGTACCAGTTCCAAAGCCAGTTGTCCATTTGCAGTTTCAGTTTGCCCCTTGGGCAGATAAGCCCCATGAAGGTTGACTCCTACTGGGAGTTTGCTACAGGACCTTAAAGATGACGCCCAATTTTGTTCGAATGAGAGCTACTCTTACTACATCAACGAAAGTATTCAAAAACCAGTTTGTGAATTTCAGAATATGGCTAGAATAGGGCTAATGGTTAGAAAACAAATGAAAGGAAACAACTTAAGTAGTGTAACCAGATTACGGCCTGTTAGCCATAACAGGGCTTGCAAGCAATGCAAACACGGTGAGCCACTGCTGCGTACTGCAGCTCTCTGCTGCCTTCATTCCAGAGCACGCCTGGTGCGCTGGGCCTCCGGCGGGGGAAATGGCCACCACGTCAGTGGTCACTTGCCAGTGAGACACGTAGCATTCTGCAGATACCTGAAGTGTGGCCTGGCCATAGCGGCAGGTCTAGTCCCCACAGTCTGTGTTTAGTCTTTGTGACGCTGGAGTTAGTTAAAAGCCATGGATATTATGGTGTGGAGAGTCAAACAGCTGAGGGACAAGGGGTGTCGAGTATCGTAGGGTACTGGTTGCATTGGATGTGTCTGGGTGCCACCCTACAGCAAGGGGATGGGTGGTTCTGGGCAGGTACAAGCTCCCATGTTCCCACAGATAGATGCAGTCTGTATTGGGATTCGAAGGATGTCTATCCAGTTGCTACCTGGAAAGGAAAAGTCATTTGCTCTGAAAAGAATATGCATCAAAATAGAGTGAACAGAAGTTGTTGCCTTGCGCAACAGCAGCAAGTGTCTCTGCACTGATGCATGGCAACTTATTCCTTAGCAAGGCAGCTCTTCCCAGTTCTGGCCTGTTCAGAGCACTGAACAGACCTTGCAACCTTACTCTCAGGGTAAAGCAGGCTCATAAAATAAGTGTCATGTGCGAAGGGATATGTTTAAAGAAGATGGAAAGAATAACAGGAAAAAAGTAGGGTCTTGGTTTGGGGAAATGTAGGCAGTGGCAAGGCTGTACCTTTTGGTTCTTAGCTGCTTTACGGCAAATTTTGGAATTGGAAGCTAGCCACTCCTGAGATGAGCCTGTGGGACCAATTATCTCAGATGACCCCAGATAGCTTAATCCTTGTTTCCTCTGCTGCAGATCACAGTTCCTTAGAGGTTTGCTCCGTATTGTCATGGTGATGAAAGAAAGTCTTCAACAAAATATCATGTAAGTGTCACTGGTCTATATACTATACTAATAGATAAATCAGGCTTCAATCCATTCTCAGCCTCTGAGGGCAAGCAGCATGGTATGTCTTGTGGCCATATAATTAAACTGCCTGCTTCCAGGTCAGGGCAGCCTCATCCATACCGCCTACGGAAAAAAAGTCCAGGCTTGTGGTATCTCCTAAACTCAGGGGCACTGCTTGGGAATACACCAGCTGAGGGAGCCTGCTGACGACTCAGCAGCAAGGACAACCACAGGACAGTACTCAGGCCTGTGCTCTGGCTCCCTCCAGTTTGCTGGTGGGAAAGCCTGCTGGGCACCCGCCCTGTCTGTCCACACCGCTTAGGTGTTTTACCTTCTTCCCAGCTCTGTTGTGGATTACGCCAGGTCTCTTCAGGCTGCTGGGGAGCAGCTAGCCTTGAACAGTATGGAAGCACACAAATCGGTGCCAATCAGCCCTTTTTCCCACAGCAGTATAGATACGCAGGGCTTAAGTGATGCTTAAGATGACCTTTTCAAAGTGAAAAGATCTTCTTGACTGTAGAGAGCAGATCCCATCCACTTTTCAACATATTATTCTTCCTTGAGCATGGCACTGCTTAAGGCTTTTCAAGACCAGTCTTTGTGAAGTCCTCAACATAAGGGTACATCGTACTCATGATAAAACCAATTGTGCTAAAGTAGTATTAATACTGGACCAAAAAGAGGAAATTCAGTTTCTGAAGTTACCAAGATACATGAAGCCAGTGCCTCAGTAATTTTTAAATCTTGTTGAATTAAAGTAACAGGAAGAACTTTGGTGGGTGTAAACTTGTCTAATGATTGAAGTTTTTAAATTGCAACTTTTTTCCAGGTCTGAATATGTGCCTCCATTTTTTTTTACTAGTTACAGCCAAAACAGAGTACTTTGATGATAGATGTTCAGTTTCAGCTTGGAAAATCTGATTTCCGTTTATCTTGTTAAACTACAGAGACATCTTATAAAAAGTAGGCAAATATGCTTCCCAAACGTTACCATCTGTCAGAAGGTTATGTACTCATATTCCTTTTATAGCACAGAATACGAAGAAGTAGCAGAAGACATAAAAATGTCAGCGATTGTAAGATGCCATGGGTAGTGCTTGGTGGTGGGACGCTGAAATGACCGGGCTTGGACTCAGTGTGCAGTAACAGCAGCCGGGAAGCCCCTGAGGCTGGAGCCCCTGGCGGCTTCATGGCCCAGGGGCAAGGGCTGGTAAAAAGATGCTTCCCGGGCATGTTGATTCATTTAAAACCTATTTTTGCTTTTGATTCTTAAACGATCAGCTATGAATTTTTAATCTGCATGAATGTAAGAACTTGACTCCGTTTGCTTCACTAAAATCTGGCATCCCCTGAGGGTATTTTTTTTCCTTTTTTTTCCATAAGTCTACAGCTTGCCTCAGCATAGCCATGCATCGTACTGTGAAATGGTACAATTTAATTTATAGCGGAACTGACACTGCAGCTTTGGGATTACAAAGTCTTAAGTGTTTCATGTTGTTTCCTAGGAAACCTTAGAAAGCCTGGAATCATCAAACTCTAACAGTCTGCAGAAGAAAATGTTATTTTGGAACTAGACTGGGGATCCACCTGGGATCTAGCCCAGGCCTTGGGATCACCTCTTGCCTGACAGATTCATAAAAATCTAGATGATCCTGAAAAACAGATTCTAAAACACTTAATGAGTTTTTCCTCATCTACCTCATCCCAATTAAACGGCTGGGATCTTTGTGACTTTTAAAACTTTACTAAGGAAATGATTCAAACCAAAATCCTTTCTCTACGTTTGAACTTGACATTGTCCATGACAGGCTTTATAAACCAGAAAGCTTTTAGAGCTGTAACTTAATGCTCCATAAGAGAAAATTGATCCATAAAGCCACGTTAGAATGAAGGACAGGCACATTCACTCAATATAAACAAGTTCTCCAAACGTCAGTAATTTAAGCCTCCTTATCTTTTGGGTCATTTGTACAAAATATATTTTGTTTCTTTGAGAGAGAAGTTCTTTCTACATGTGGACTGAGAAACACTGATGCAATCAACTGACAAATAAATGTTTTTTTGTCTGGACTTCACTAAAGAAATCCAGTTTTATTGGTAACAGGAATTCTATATTTTTCATAGAATTTTCATGTAATAAAATACAAAAAGTATAAAACTTCTTAATGTTCCCTGCACAGCAGCAACTTTGCTCCTGAGCACAAATGTAGTCAATCAGTGCATCAGATAAAACAGCAGACTCAAGCTGTTATTTAAGCCTGCAAGAACACAGATATGCTTGCATATGTACATGGAAAAAAAAGTTCTTCAAAAATTATATAGCCAAGTGACTTCCAAAAGTATAATGCACAGAAATGTTTAAGACTTGAAAAATAATGTACTGCTACTATGAAACTTAAGCTTTTGTGAAGAAGCTTCGCATCCATTATTCTTTCTCTGCAACATTATTTTAAAAAACAATCACAGCTCTATTTTCATTCCTAATATATAGGGTTGTTTTCTGACCCATTTCCTCTATTTCTATGTCATTTCAGTACTTCTTTGTGAAGAACATTAAAACAAATAAAGGTAATCTATTGATTGAGTCACCTTCTTAGGATTCTATAGAAGTTCCTCCCAGGTGCGAGCACGTTGGAATCCTCAGGAGTTTATGTACAGAAAAAAAACTCACTAAGCAGACCAGACTTCTGCGGTCCACTTATTTCTCTGCGGTTTAGCTTTAACACAGCCTATTTAACTGAACAGTGCAATAACATACTACAAATATCAAAGAAAACCGCTTTGATGATATATAATAGAATTCATTTGTCAGTCTGGTAATTTCAGAAGAAATATTGCAAATTTTTGGAAGGATGAGAACACAGTGCTTTTAACTCTGTTTTGAACATAACAATCAAAGGCAGTATGGGGTTTGGATGATAATGTTTCTGGCTCCCCTCTCTTTGCAAAATCCACTTTAATTAGTGGCAGTTCTATAAAGGGAATGTGAGATGGGTATTGGCCACAGGGTGCCTTGGAAAAAATACAAACTGTAAACTATAGACATGGATATAGGTAATTAGGGTTTAATGATAAAAAATGCAGCTATGCAGTACCTTCTACCAAAATGTAAGTGCTTTACAAATTAAGCTGTAAGATACAATTATCTCATTTTACAAAGATTATTAACTGCTTAACAGCAGCACTGACAGCCTAAGTGACCTTCTCAAGAACATACGAAGAATAAAAAATAACCCGTCTGTCCCTTTTCTGCCAGTGTTCCCACTGGTATCAGAAAAACGTTTTCAAAGGTCATCAGCCTTTTTTTCCTTCAGTTTGTTGCAATTATCATTTTATGGAAGAGATGGTCCATTCAAAGCAGTTTCAAATCCAACCCTCTACATCTTGGCACTGACATTACCCTTTTTGCTCATAAGTTTATCAGCTAATTTGTGGTTTAGGGAATTAAAAATCTATGGCTTAACAGCAAGCATATTTTTCATAAATTGTCTTGCCTTGTGTTTAGGCATTAGTTGTTTAGACACCTAGCCAGCGTTCAGAACGCAGTGCTTTGCTTATTTCCGTGTGGTGTTAAGCAGCACCATTCTTTTTGAGGTTTACTTCTAACTGCATTTGGGTATCACAAAGGATATGGAGGCTGAACACAGGCTGAAGAATTTCTCGTTCCAGAACAAATACAACGCAGACCTCTCCCCGCTGCCCCTTTACAAATCAGGGCTGCCACCTCAGGCAGTGCCGGGGCAAAGGGGACACAACCGCAGCATCCCCGTGCCCGTTCCCACCGCCCCACCCACCCCAGCTCCGCCGGAGGCCGCGTCGCCAGCTCGGCGGGCGAAGAGGCCGCAAGGTCAAACCCACCCAGGCCGGAGGGACGCGGTGCCAGCAACGGCGTTCCCCCCCGACCCCGGAGAACACCCCGACAGCTCCCGATGCCT
>NW_009647676.1:793518-810454 GCF_000708025.1 Charadrius vociferus
GCAGCCCGCCGCGGCGGGGGGTGGGGAAAGGGGTCCGCCGCCGCCGTGGTGTGCTCGGTTGCGCAACGTTGACCTTTTCATTACTTCAGTGAAAGGCGCAGCTGTGCTGAGGGGAAAGTGTAATTCAGCCTTTTTATTAGATGACAGTCGGGAGCGGGGAGGGGAGGGAAGCGCAGGGAAAAGTAGAAGTATGAGAGGAAATGAGACTTGTCAAAATTGCCAGGGTTAATATTCTTCTTTCGAGTAGCTGAACTCTGGGCGTGAGTGGAAGTAGAGGGAGAAGCACCCGGTGCTTTATTTTTTTTGGTCTCCTTGATAGTTTGCGTGGTGCATTTGATGGTACCTGCTGGATAGTAATCGGGATGCTGTCTCTGATATGCAGTGTTTATGCTAATACTGAGGTACTGGTGAAAGACAGAGTACAAGCGTTGTTTGCTATATAGGTACAAATAGAGTTCAAATGACCAATACGGATTGGTCAATACATTTCATTTTCCATTCAGCATATGGATAAGATGGTGTGAATATTCTACATCAATTTTTAAATATAACCACATTTAAAATCAATTTTAATGGAAGAAAATGTCAACAACAAGCTTAGAATAACCTATTATACTTCATTTAAATTACCTTGTAATACTGATGATATATCTACTTTCTTCTAAAAGTTTTTAAGTTCTTGACTAAGGGAAAGCTACACACTTCAACTGCCAAAGTTCAATCAACTCTTGTTGCAATGTGGTGACAGCTTTTGATAATAGTTTCTTTTGCAGATAATGTTCCTCATTACTGTATCAATGAAAACTATACTGGTCAAGTGAACAGACAGCAGTCCTCTCCACTTGCGGACTTTTAATTAAAACTTTTTTTTTTAATCAGGTTGGTTTGGTTTTTTAAAAGGTATGATACTGTTATTACATCCTAAACATTTTGAGTAATTTAATCTTATGAAAGCCTTTTTAAAATAATTCTGTTTTAACTGTTTTGATAGAGTGCAGATTTCTGTTGAACTAACTGCTTGGCACAAGTTATTAATACAAAGTACATTTCAATAGTATTCTTATTTCACAAAGTGTTTTTTTTTTCAAGGTAAGCATATAATAATTTACACTTTTGCTTAAATGAACACGTATAGATTAAAAAATCCTGACATTCAAATGGTAATATTATATACATCTATATTTATAAATCAATCAATGAGAATAGCCTTTCATTAAGAGTAGTAAAAATCATGAACACAAAGAAAGGTTTTAAAACACTCTTTTAAAAATATCAGTCTCTTGCATCAATACCAAAGGAAAAGTATTTTGAGATATTTTCTTTATTTTTTTTTTTCTTTCCGACATGCATGCTGACAGTGTGGAAGGAAGTATGCCAGGTCATTGTGACTGTGGTCATACAGTTTAGATTTTTTTCACAAATGATTACAACTTGATGAGGCCTTTTATCAGGATCACATGTATTCATATGAATCATCTTTAGAAAACATGCATACTGTTTTTCAAAAGAATAAAAAAAAACCCCAGAGTTGTTTAGATTGGAAGGCACCTTGAAGATCATTTAGTTCCAACCCCCCTGCCATGGGCAGGGACACCTCCTGCTAGACCAGGTTGCTCAAAGCCCCATCCAGCCTGGCCTTACACACCTCCGGGGATGGGGCCTCAACTTCCCTGGGCAACCTGTTCCAGTGCATTAACACCCTTAAAGTGAAGAATTTCTTCCTAATATTTGATCTAAATGTGCCCTCTTCCAGTTTAAAGCCATTCCCCCTCGCCCTGTCACTGCAAGTAAAAAGTCCTTCCCAAGCTCTACTATAGACCCCTCCAAAATAATCTTGGCTTGAAAAAAAAAATACAGACTATGGTTTTAATTCTGCAACCTTTATTTAAATCCTCACTTGAGGGTTTAAAATGCAAGTATGTTTTAATATTAAATTAAAACTTCACTTTCTATCCGGGCTCTGAAAACAGTAATTACACTTTCAGTAGCATGAATACTGAGTTTTGTTGAAAATTAGATGCCTGCTGTCAAATTTGGTTTTGTGTTATCTTAAAATTGGCCTTTTAAAGCCTAAGATGCTTTCTTTTAGTTTATTAATACTTTTGAGTGATGTTTAAGTGACATGACTAACTTCTGGATTTGCATGTCAGTAGCAGGTGTTGTTCATGTAGTGAAACATTTTATTATTATTTTTGTCCTTCAGCTTATGCTGCTTTTTGTGTTAGAGAAGCTGAAGTGTCAAAGAAATGCCACTTGCATATGAGATAGATAATATATTGGGTCATGTTTTCCTGGGGGTTCATTCTGTGATTTTTGGTGCAGCCCCAAGAAAGTGGGGTTGTCTGGAGCGTAAAGAGCTGTGTAGTGAGTAGTCTTCGAACATATCACGGAATCACAGAATCTTCAGAGTTGGAAGGGACCTCTAGCGATCATCTAGTCCAACTCCCCTGCTAAAGCAGGATTGCCTAGAGCACATTACTCAGGACAGCATCCAGGCGGGTTTTGAAAATCTCCAGAGAAGGGGACTCCACACCCTCCCTGGGCAGCCTGTGCCAGTGCTCTGTCACCCTCACCGTAAAGAAGTTTTTCCGTGTATTTGAATGGAACTTCCTATGTTCCAACTTGCGCCCATTGCCCCTTGTCCTGTCACTGGGAACCACTGAAAAGAGTCTGGCTCCATCCTCCTTCAACCCACCCTTTAGATACTTGCATGCCATAATAAGGTCTCCCCTCAGCCTTCTCTTCTCCAGGCTAAAGAGTCCCAGCTCTCTCAGCCTTTCCTCATAAGGGAGATGCTCCAATCCCTCAGCCATCTTAGTTGCCCTTTGCTGGTCTTGCTCCAGCAGTTCTCTGTCCCTGTTGAGCTCGGAGCCCAAAACTGGACACAGTATTCCAGTTGTGGCCTCACCAGTGCAGAAGAGAGAGGGAGAATGACCTCCCTCAACCTACTGACCACATATGGTCCCAGTGACGTCATTTAGGGTACTTCTGGGTAACAAGTATTTGGCATAAGTAACAACATAGGTTAGTTGAGAGGAGATGTCCTAGGTAAAGCCATCTATTTAAAAATCAAATCAACCCCCCAGCCACATGCCACAGTAGTCTGTTGCATAATCGCTATGTATACGTATTGGATTTTCAGAATGTGTCTCCCTTTTCCTCACATCTACACCCACGTAGGCTGAATTACCTTTATCTCACTGGAAATAACTAAAGGAGTAATGGGGGAAGGACTGCTTGCCATGCCTTTTATGTGGAGGGCTTGATCCTAATTCCACTGATGCCAGCAGGAGTAATTTAATTTTTTTTTTCACTCCTTTAGAAGGATCTGCTCCAGAGACAAAATGCAATGCTTTTTGAACAGACAATTTCTACATGATGTAGCCATCCTAGCCTCCCTTTTTTAACTCAAAATTTCAGAGGTCATATTTGTCTTCAGACGCTCTATGCAATTCACAAGATTCTTTGCCTGACTTTGTTTTGTAATAAATCTTGATTTTTATGAGGTACACCAGGCTTACGTGCTCTAGCTCTTTTGAGCCTGATTCAGTGATATATTTTTTTAATACCAATATCTTGTTTCTAGACACCTCATGCATAACATTAAGAAATTACACAAGATATTTTTTATGTGCCCCATTTTTATGCCAGAGGGAAAAGATGATGATTAACCTTGTGACTCAAGATTAAGAGAACTCACTGTTGTTGTTGCATTTCTTTGGGAACAGCAGGGCCTTCAGATTAGCTTCACTATAAATATTTACTCCTGAGGAGCAAGTTTCTTAAAATACTAGTTTCTCTGTTGCCTTGAAGCAGGCTGGAGCGGAAGCAAAGAGCCTTTAAAACTTCCCATTTCTGCATGACAGCCGACTATTCCTGTGGCAGAGGTCCTTGGACACGAAACCTCTGTGCCAGGGTGTTGGGAAGTGGCAGCCCCGGTGTCTCCACAGGGGAAGGGTGATGGTGTCCTCCCCGGCACAGGCACCGTCCCACTGTGCCCGAAGGCCGAGAGCCGATCAGAGGCCCCGCAGGGCTGCTCCCGGCTTGCTCGCACCCACTCCTGGGCTGCAGCCACGCTGCTTCACAGCTGGCCGCCCTGCTACTGTAGTGCATCTGTGATTTGAAGCGTGGTGACACTGGCTGCCTGTGGAAAGTGCCGTCACTGTGTTTCCCTCCTATTCTTTGGGTTGTAGCCCTCATCCAGAGGGAACCCTCTGGTGTCCTTAGTGTCCTTGAGAAGTTTTCTTCTGACTCGCACGTCTTGTAACTTCGTATCTACGTATATCTGAAACTCTTACCTGTTGCACACAATGTTCATAATACAGATTTTTAGTAAAAATACATTTGTGTGCTTTACTCTTATATCTGCACATAAACATTATTTTATGCATGTTCACACAATATACTTTTTACATGGCTTTTTTTTTTAAAAAGAAATGTTTGGTGTGTGTACGAGCGTGTATATGTGCATCCATATATATATATATATGCATGCATGCGGTGCGTGCTACTATGACAAAACCCCCTCAGTAAGTGTGGATTGAAGCTGTGGGTCCGATTTCCTGAGTTTGCATCAGGTATTTGGGCAACCAAGATGATTGAGGGATTGGAGCATCTCCCTTATGAGGAAAGGCTGAGAGAGCTGGGACTCTTTAGCCTGGAGAAGAGAAAGCTGAGGGGAGACCTTATTATGGCATACAAGTCTCTAAAGGGTGGGTTGAAGGAGGATGGAGCCAGACTCTTTTCAGTGGTTCCCAGTGACAGGACAAGGGGCAATGGGCACAAGTTGGAACATAGGAAGTTCCATTCAAATACACGGAAAAACTTCTTTACGGTGAGGGTGACAGAGCACTGGCACAGGCTGCCCAGGGAGGTTGTGGAGTCCCCTTCTCTGGAGATTTTCAAAACCCGCCTGGATGCAGTCCTGAGTAATGTGCTCTAGGCAATCCTGCTTTAGCAGGGGAGTTGGACTAGATGATCTCTAGAGGTCCCTTCCAACTCTGAAAATTCCGTGATTCTGTGATTTGTATGGAGAGATTTAAATTGTCAAGGAGTTTGGGATGGAGGGAGTTGTCTTTAGGGCTTGTTTTTTTTCATTATTTTTTTTTTTTTAAGGTGGTGTAGGATGTGTGTCCTGGTTCCGGCAGGGATGGGGTTAATTTCCCCAAGGAGCCGGCAGGGGGCGGGTATTCCATCCCACGTGACCCGTGCCCGGGCTATAAGAGGCGGTCGACGGGGAGGGGAGAGCAGTCGCCACTCGGGGGTGGGCTGTGGCCCATTGGGTCCGGTTGGTGCACGGTGGTACTTTAGTCACGTCTTTATATTCCTTTATCGTTGTTACTGTTTTTCTCTTCCCATTTGCTATTCTGTTAAACTGCACTATCAACCCAGGAATTTTGCGTTTTTCTGCCGTTTTTTCCCCATGGCTGTGGGAGTTGAGCGAGTGGCCGCATGGTTCTTTGTTGCCGGCTGAGGCCAAACCACGACATGTGGGAAATGGTGGAAAGGTATCTGCATTAAAGGCATGGAGCTGTGGGTCACTGCTGTCAGTATCAACAATCAAGTCCTTCCTTTTCTCTTCCCTCCAAATAGTGTCAAGCTGGATGTTCTTCTGCTGAAGAACATCTTATGTAGAGGGTGTATGTCTTTACGTTCTGTTCTGGGACTTCAGGAACAGTTTTTGGTTTTTCTCAGTGCCTATAGTGGCTATAAATTTCTGTGTGGTGGTAGCAGAAACTCTCAGATTTTGCTCTATTTGAGGAGCAGGACACATGGTGAGGCAAAGGTAATTAACCAGAACTGTCAGCAGTACTGGCAGTTCTTCAGGTTGTAATTAAGCTAATACGGTTTCAAGCAGCTGCTGTAGCGGTCCCACTGGTCTTGGTATCCTTTCTGCTGCTGCTGTGCCAGCTATAGGTAACTAGTGCTTCTTCCCAAAGAAGTTTTCTGCTGGTTTGGTTCTTTGTCACTATGTCTGAACAGAGTCTGGTGAGTGCCAAGCTCTGGGGAAGAAGGGTGAGAGGAGATTCCATTTTTTTTATTTTTTTTTTTCCCCATGTTTGTTAAAAGACCACCTTCACTGAGATCCCACTAGTGCTGCTCTGAAAACCTGAGCAGCCCTGCCCTTATCCAGGCTAGTGAAGTGGAGGATTAAATAACACTCTTCTGTCGTTAAGCATCATTAACTATTAAAACTCTCTTTTTGCCTGTCATAGCCATGATTGTCTAGTGCCTGTGAAGGAATATTCCCAGCTGTTTAAAAGTCACTCTCAGTGCCACTTCACATTGCACTCTAATAATCCAAATATAAGCATAACCATCTACACCATTTAAGTGTAAAACCAGCGATTTGTTCTACTCATACTAGCATTTTTTTTAATCTTGTCAACTGTAAGCATCCCCTTTCTATAGGCACCCTAACCCTTCTTACCTAGGGAGAGGGAGTTTCCATGTCGCTTTTATCCTGCCTATTTTTATATGGCATTCCCTTCCCAAATCTTGACAGTTGTGCACCACTGGCCATGCCTCAGCTGCCACGTTCTGCTGTTTGTCCCCTGCCTCTTATGCCATGGTCTTTCTTTGCTCCCTTGATATTTCACAGCATGGAGAAACAGAGGGATTCTGTCTGTCAGGGTGTTTAATGATTTTAAGAATAATGTAGATGAGAAACTTAACAGAGAATAATTCTTTCGGATGTTTATTGGGCTTCCTAACAATTGAAATCTATTCCAAAGCCTGTTGTATGTAACTCTTTGTATGCATTTGTGTGGTTTTTTTCACTTGTTTGCAACTGTTTCTGCTTTTAATTCACCATCAAAAGCAGTGTATTTTAAACCCATGTGCAAGTCATAGTGCTGTTACTGGCACAGATACACACTCTTCAAAACTGGAGCATCTCACTTAAGAAATAAGTTTAGATGAACTGTATTTTACACTGTTAAATTTTTGTCTGCAAAATGTATCTTCCAAAATCATCTTGAAGCTATGAAAACTTTTGTATAAGCAAGGCTTCTAGCACTGGCTAAGGTTTTTTTAAAAAAAAAAAAAAAACAAAACCCAAACCCAAAAAATCCCCAAATCAAAAAAGCAAACTAGAGCCATGGCATGGTTTTGAGCCTTGGTGCACTGCTGGCTGTACTGTTAACTCTGAACCTGGCAGAAGTCACCCGTTCTGGGTGATGTGGAGGTGAAGTGAAGCCTTGCTGTGACATTTTGCCACAGAACCAAAACATGGGTCTTGACACATTTCAGTTATTAGTATTTTTCCCCATTCATGCTTTCTTCTGTGCAGAGGCAGGAGTGTGTACCAAGAGGACAGCACAATGAAGAAGTTTGTGCCTGAGCTCTCGAAATGGAGGCTTGGGCCAGCATCTTCACTGGGAGAATTTCAGTTCTCTCTGTAATAACACTAACCCTTCTTGTTTAGACAGCCATAGCCTCCTCACTTGACATCACATCATTATTAAAGTGCTTTTGATTCCTTATTTAATACCACATCAGATTAAAGGTTGTACTTATTTTTATGTCAGCAGGAGCAGTTATAGGGACAGTTTGACTTTGGTGATTAGTGACCTCTTGTAGTCACTGCTTTGCAGTGTAAATATCCCCAGTGATTTTAGAGGAGGCTCTTAGCAAGGTCAGCTGCAATGAGAGGAAACTGCCCACTTGTTTTACTCTCTTCTCACTGTGTGACAATAGGACTAGCTGGCCAGAGGGGTGAAGCAAGGTGCTGCTCACTGTATGCTTTTGGAAAGTACTTGTTCTGTTCTTGGGAGCACTCAAAAGACCTAGAGGAAACAAATACACATTATCAGTTACAAAATTATAAAGTTGCTAAAGACTACTTTTTTTTTAAAGATGTTTCTTAGTTCAAAGTGTATATTACAGTCCTGATTGACCGGCCTGGCTGAAAATATATGTGCTCGTTAATAGAGCTTTGGAGTAATTCTTAAATATAGTTGGGAACTGTAGTTGCGTCAGAGAAAGTATATCAAAAGAAAGATGTATTCAGGCAGATAATGTAGTTAAAATGTTATAAGATAAGTTTCAGTAGCAGAGTGGGCTAAGATATTTATCATGCTTAAGATGAATTTATATGTATAAACTGGTGTTGAATCTTAAAGATAACTTTGGATGTGATGACAGGCAATTCTCTCAGCTTCAGCTATTCTCAGATGTTAAAATCTATTGCATGAAATTAGCACTGGATGCTAATCAGCATCCTGTTTCGTGACTTATCTAATAGTCTAAATGACTTCAAGCATTCCATGTAAGGGCAACACCGCACTTTGTCTACCATTTTTTGGGAAATGGTTGTGAAAACAAATGTAATTCTTAAAGCTGAAAGAGTCTGGGGTTTTTTGTTTGGTTGATTGGTTTTTAATGGAGAGCTGGATACCGGTTATCTAGTTTGACCTCCTCTGTAACACAGAATTTGATCAGATTAAATATGAGTTTGAAGGAATTATCTAGTTAAAATGTATTTTACTGAGCTGTTCCTGTTTAGGATAATATTTTCAGCTTCACTGGACAACTAACAGGTACAACAAATGTAACTTAGATCAACAGAAAGTAGTGTACTTATCAAAAATTAAATTTACCCATGACATTTGGGGTGGTGTTATTATATGGTGTTGCACAGAAAATAGTTGCAAGTGTTCAAGAGTTCTTTTTCTCCAGCTCATTAAAAAAGGGAATTTATATTTAAGTATGCATAAAAGGGGCAGTCTAGATTAAGTAAAGTTCACTTGAGAAGAATTATTTGTACACAGTGTTTTTAATAGGTTTGTTTTTCCTCATAGCGGAAGCGATTCTGGAATGCAGAATGCACACACTTCCCAGATGAGCCACCCCTACAGCTGAAAAAATCAAATGTCAGGACATCAGTGGCTGCTACTTCGATTTCCAATGCATGGCTTAGGTGTGGGGATGGTTTTCAGAGCACTTCAGTGCTGGAGGTAAAATGCTGGCTCGCTTAATGGTGTAAGAAAGAGATGCGAACTGACAGTTAAACCAATTTCCATGCTTGACAGAATTATAAGATGTTGGCCTTTTTTGTGTTGTTTCCCAATTAACAGCATATTGTTTTAACTGTCAAAGTAGACAAAATTGAAAGCAAGGTTACATAAGGGCATTGTCTTAACTTGTTAGTGTAATTTTCTAAGCATATGTTAATATGTTCTAGATAGCACTTATCACTTGGAAAATTTCAATAATACTCTGAAGGATAGGAAAGTAATTTGACATTTTGGATGGAGTACTGCATTTCCTGAAAACATGGAACAAAAAGACTCTAGATAGCATTGAAGATTTTTTGCTAGATCTAAAGAGTATGTTTGCGATAATGAATTCACTGTAGAAAATTGTGCTTTTTGATGACCTTGCATATGTGGATTTTGGTGTAGATGCTCTTTTGGATGATATATCCAATTATGCTTAATTGTTTTGTGTGTGTTGGTCTTGTTGGTCTTGAACTGAGATGTTCAGCCAGCTCTGAGTGACAAGTGCTGCGTGCTGAAAATCATCTTCATACAAGTTGCTTTTCTGTTTCTTCTTCTGGTACTGAGTAGTCACAGTGTCACATAGCTTGTGGGATTTAATAAAATCAGAGTCAGGGCCACTGAGTGCTTCTTTCTGTAACCTTTGAATAGGGCACATGCTTTATCAGGCATGCTCTTCATGCCCACTTTTGACATTTTACTGCTGAAAATGCTGGCTGTTTTTCTTCACAAGGTCAGATGTGATTCCTGTCATAGTCACAGTAAGTTTCTGTTTTCCAAAACAATGAAAATTCAGTTTTTATGTTACTGTTCTCATGCTTTATTCCTTCACTCTTTATATTGCAGTCTAGTAGAAGATAGAAAAATTAATTTGAAATTGTGCCACTAACTTGTGGTTGGGTGAGCAATAACAGTTTTGAGTATATTACTACATGTTAAAATTGTCTTTAATGCCTTGGTGATTAAATATCTCTCTGTCTCTTTTTAATATAGCCTTTGAGACCTACTGATAAGAAATCCAGGATTAAGAAGCATCTTGGACCACTGTTAACATCTGCTGAAAGTGCAGCAGGTATGTTGTAACTATTTCATGTTAGTGTTGTCAGAAGACTGACACTTTGTTTTGCCAAAATACTGGTTGCTTTGTAATCAGAAGCTAATTTTGATGAGAGACACAGTTGTGATGCTATTGTGATTGGGCTCCTTTATTCACCTAGTGAGTGAGTGCCAGCAATATATTCTGCAAAGCTGCAGGCACTTCAGCTATTGCCCTTGAAGAGATGAAAGGAGCATCACTAATGCTGTATATAGTGTGTGTTCTAGCTGGGGCAGAATATT
Organism: Charadrius vociferus; assembly: GCF_000708025.1. Taxonomy (NCBI): domain Eukaryota; kingdom Metazoa; phylum Chordata; class Aves; order Charadriiformes; family Charadriidae; genus Charadrius; species Charadrius vociferus. The sequence goes on from NW_009647676.1 coordinate 803,856, forward strand.
TAAATTCTTCACATTTTTAAGAGGAGGGAATGAAAAACAACGCTTAGCTGTCTAGATAGAAGGTGAAATAATTCTCTCTTCTGCTAGAGACAGACAAGCGGGTGTGAGAGAAAACATACATTTTCTAAGTATAAGCAATAGATAGAAAAACAGAATTTTGTCAACCTCCTGCTTTCACAGTCTTCTATATGTACTGGAGTCTGTTTAATATTGTGATTAAAAAAAGAACTCTAGGTATAATAAAGAGGAGAAGAAGGATTTATTGACTCCCTCCAGTTCTTTCGCTTTTGGAGTCCAGAGGAAAGGAAGGAAAGAGGGGGCAGTGACTTCTTCAGTCTTTGTATTTCTTCTTGCTCCAGCAGCTGTGCTGCCTCTGTTGGAGTTAAGTGACCTACTGGGTGCCTCTTCCCTACCTTTTGGTGTTCAAAGTCGTGCTTTTCCAGATTTCTGAAAAGAACCTCTGTGTGTTGCAGGAGGACATATGGTTGTGTTTCTCTCTTTTAGGCCCTCACACCTAATTCCAAATTCCCAGTAATTGTCAACTTCCCATTTACCTAAAATACTTTAGTTGTTGTAGGAAGTGGAAAGCTCTGCCTTCCTATGATTGCTAATTTGGCATCCTCCACTGCTAAGCATTAATCCTTTTCTCCTTGCTCTTGTTATTAAAAATGATGGAGAAAGGTACTTTGAATTTAAATGTCTCACTTCAAAAACACAATAGCTATTCTTCATTACTCCTGAAAAGTTTAAAATTTCTTTCTCTCGGGACAAAACTGGAAAGTCATCTCTACTGATGGCATACTTTTATTCATTTGTTATTCATTGTTTAAAGTTAGAGAAATACGAAACTCGTAATTCTAAGGACAGTTTAAGGACAGATCCCGGACAGGCTGGATCGATGGGCCAAGACCAATGGTATGAGGTTTGACAAGGCAAAGTGCCGGGCCCTGCACATGGGTCACAACAGCCCCATGAAGCCCTACAGGCTTGGGGAAGAGTGGCTGGAAAGCTGCTTGGTGGAAAAGGACCCAGGGGTGTTGGTTGACAGCCGGCTGAATATGAGCCAGCAGTGTGCCCAGGTGGCCAAGAAGGCCAATGGCATCCTGGCTTGTATTGGGAATAGTATGGTGAGCAGGACTACAGAAGTGATTGTTCCACCGTACTCGGCACTGGTGAGGCCCCACCTCGAGTACTATGTGTGTTCAGTTTTGCGCCCCTCACTACAAGAAAGACATTGAGGTGCTGGAGTGTGTCCAGAGAAGGGCAACGAAGCTGGTGAGGGGTCTGGAGAACAAGTCTTATGAGGCGCAGCTGAGAGAACTGGGGTTGTTTAGCCTGGAGAAAAGGAGGCTGAGGGGAGACTTTATTGCTTGCTACAACTACCTGAAAGGAGGTAGTAGAGAGGTGGGGGTTGGTCTCTTCTCCCAAGTAACAAGTGATAGAACACGAGGAAAAGGCCTCCGGTTGGGCCAGGGTAGGTTTAGGATGCATATTAGGAAAAATTTCTTCACCCAAAGGGTTATCAAACATTGGAAGAGGCTGCCCTGGGAAGTGGTTGAATCCCCATCCCTGGAGGAATTTAAAAGATGGGTAGATGTGGTGCTTAGGGACGTGGTTTAGTGGTGGTTTTGGCAGTGTTAGGTTAACGGCTGGACTTGATGGTCCCTTCCAACCCACACGATTCTATGATTCTTTATTTAAACCACTTACTATTTTGAAAGGGCGCATGCAGGAGCATTAGCACTGTGTGTAGAGGACTGTCAGACAGTCATTACTTGTCCTCACTCTGCTGAAGGGCTGATTGAGAGCCTCATTGCATAAAATGAATTGTTAGCACTTATTGTGGAGAACCAAAATGAAAATAATGCATGTATGTATAAGAAATATGTGTGAGTTAATGCTCCAGTATTGGTGTCTGGTGACAGAACTGATAATTTTTTTCCAGTTCAAGAACAATATAGTTTAATTTTTACAAATTTTAAATTTAACGCTATCACATTTGTGTAACAATCTAACACTTTACAATTCTTTTTAATAGGATCTGCTGCTGCTGAAAGCCCTAAGGAAGCTGAGGACATAATATGGACCTCTAGTGGCAGTGATTTTTCAGATCATGAAAATAAAACATTGATTCCAAGGTTACACAGCAAAAAAAGTCATGCTTCTAAAACAGAGGAATCACCTAGCAGAGATGATTTATTGTTAGAGGACAGCAGTAGTCAAGGTAAGTTCAAACGCAAGCAGATTTGTCAAGAAACCTGTCAACTTCAAGTGCTGTAATGAAAATTCTTTGAGGTCATTTGGACAAAATGACATGATCTAATTCTATTTCAGTTATGTCAGTTGGTGTTTTTTTTATCAATTTCATCTGAGTATGGAATAAGCTTTTAGTATAAATTCTGTACAAAAATTTTAAACGTTGGAGTAAAGTAGCATAGTTGGGTAGGTTATACGTCAGGTAAAGTGTGTCTGTTCATTTCAATATATTACAGTTTATTTTTACCACTTCCTTCTCTGCGCTGTGGTGCAGATACTGGGGTTGTGAACAGCTTTCTCTGCCTGCCCTGTTCTACTGATCATACTGCTGTCTGCATCTACTGACTAGAAGTGGCAGACTTTGCAGCTGCAGATAGCATCATGTTCCGTGGTGTGAGTTTTCATTTCGGTACACAGTATTCCTTGTTCCCCCTGTTAGCTGTATTGTGCAAACAACCATGAGTTTTGTTCTTCGGACTCGCTTTCTAATTCATGGAGCACGGCATGACAGAGGGGAGAGAAATTGATTAAAAAGTGTAGCTGAAGACAGAAAAATCTTTACTTGTGTGCTCTATTACATAAACATTAATTAGGATAATGTTTAATTTGCATTAGAACTTGTTAGGTGGTATTTTCAATGTGACTACTTCCAGAAAAATAAATCAAGTTGGCTTTATAATACTTCAGCTGGATCTGAAGTATTAAAACTAGACTTCACATCCTGGATATCTGGCAAAGTGTTCAAACACAACCGTGAGTTGATTTTCATGCATGTTTCTGTCATTGATTTAACACTGTCATTGATATATCTGATGGTCATCTTTTGTAATGCTAGTAATTTTCTTTTCTTACTTTTGAAATGGAAGGATTGTCTACTTTCTAGACTGCGATATAATACTCACCAGGAATCTTTATGACCTACCATTAATATAATTCTATTGCAGTTGTCTCCTGCAAGTATATCCTGCAGGTTTTAATCTTTAATTCTCTTTTTTTAAGAAACAATACACAGACTTATTTTTACTCTTGTAAGATAGCAAAATTTGGTTTCTCTGTGTAAATGAAGAAGCCCTGGTGCATTATGTATCTGCTTGAAGGTACTGAGGAAATGCAATAATTTCCTGTTTTTCTTCTAAACCCCAAAAATATTGAAAACAGTCATTGAAAGCAGTGGGGAATAAAAGAACTGTCATTTCCACGTTTTTTTTCAAGTAACCATCATATACACTAATTATAGTATTGTACACATGTATGTGTGTGCATATATAGGGACAGTTGTAAGTATGGGGATAATAACTGACAAAATATTTTTAAGTGACTTGCCCTTTCATGTGAAATTCACCTTCAGAAGCAGTGCTAGTACTTGAGCATGACAGGATAAAACTGATTCTTGTATCTTATTAAGGAATTTATACTGCTGTCACAAATTGCATGCAGCTTGCCACACAGCTTCAAGAGAGACCTCTTTGTGCTACCTGGTCACTGATGTCTCTGTTTAAAACTTCTGATGAAGTTTTCTCATAGTTAGAAACAGAAATGCATTCATGTGTGTGGAAAAAACGGGCAACACAAGCTGTGTGTTTATTTGCCTGGGTGACTTCAGAGTTTGGAAGTTCCGTGAAGAAACTAGTGATTTAGACTATGGTAGCACTGCCAAGTCCAGAAGGTACTGCCACAGTTCCACGGATCTGTACAGATGCCTGGAGTGTTCTGCAGGTGCCTCCTTTCTCTGCTGCCTCTCTCTTGTACATGACTCTTCTGATGTTAGAAATGTGACATTTACAAAAGCAAAAAAGCAAAACCAAAAATGTTCACATCTCTTCTCTAAACATGCTCATTTATGCAAAATACAATGAGATTCTCCCTCTCAGTACCTTCTGGCACTTGGACCTGAAGGGTGGTGGGGCTGCTAGAGCAGCTCAGGCTTCTACTGCCTTCAGGAGATCCTCAAAGGTATGAGTGGACTTTTGGAGTTGCATTAAACACCACCTGGTCATGAGGATGGTGGAAGGAGTGTTCTGAATCTCCATCTTTGTTTATTGCCACTTTGTTGTGGGTTCTTTTGAAAAAACTCTTGTCTTTTCTCGTTCCTGTTTCTATTAATTTATCCTAAACGGCCCTCTGTCTGATGTACTTAGAGGTTTGATTTGCAGACCTGTATTTAGCCATGGTGTTTCAGGAGGTGACCATTTCAACTAGCTTTTTCATTTCTCTGTGGGGATTACCACTTATAGCAGATATTAACTTACACCAAACTTTCAGCTTTTCCAGGTCACTGAGGTATTTGCTTAGAACAGTTAATTCTGAACAAGTGCATTTGGAATGCAGTTGGGTCAAAGAAAACCCTAACAAAAACCTAGAAAAACTAACAGTAACTAAATTGAAAATCTACCCACCTAAGCAGTTAAATATACTGCCTCCTTATGGGCAGTACTTTGAAATCTTTTTTTTAATGTAATTCTTATCTCTTTCTTCACAGAAGCTTCTATTGTCTGCTGGTAGGATTTAGCTTTTATGAGAGACAGGATTGCAAAATAGGTAAATGTAAAGAGCAGTTGAACATACGTAAAAAATAACTTTGCACTTTTTCCCAAGTGAAGGATAATTGTAGTATTACTCTGTTTGACTTCATGCTTATGAGTAATATATGGTGATTAAGAATAAATCTTTTTACAACTTTTTTTTTTTATTTTAGATGAATCAGAGTTCATTGATTGGGAGAAGGATAGTGATTCTACCAATAGGTGTGATGGATCAGAAAAAGATGACAGCTCACTGGAGATATCGGATTCGGACTCTTGCACAAATCTTAATTCTCTGTCTGTCAAAGAGAAGAATGATGACCTTTGTAAGGTAAGAAACTGTTTCAAGTTTAAAAAAAGAAAAAAGCTTCTACTGTAATTATGGAGTGTGTTCATGTTTGATTGCATTTAATTTGGAGGAACGTGAGGTTTTTGCTTACTACTCTTCTCCAGAAGTAATTCTGCACATAAGAATTTCAAGGCATTTTCTATGACTGCCAAACCTCAAAACCAAGCCGCGCCCCACACATAGAGCTTGGTAGTGTGGTCATTGAATCACAGGGATGACTGGGGCAGGAAGACACCCCTGGAGATCATCTAGTCAAACACCTCTGCGCAAAGCAGGGTCAGATGGAGCCAGTTGCTCAGGGGTATGTCCAGTGGGGTTTTGAGTACATCCAAGGATGGAGATTCCACAAGCTCTCTGGGCAACCTGTGCTTGGTCACCCTCACAGTACGGAATTTTGTTTTTACATTTAAAGTGAATTTCTTGTATTTCAATGTGTGCAAAAAGGTGATCAAGTGGGTAGGTTTCTCACCAGAGATGTGATGATCTGGATTCTCTACAGCCCCTGGCTGCCTGATGCAAGTTGATGTCCAAATTCCCTGTAATGTGGTGGGTGAGACAATTATCTATTTCTTTTCAGTACTTGGAGAGCTTGACTACATAAAATCCAGGTATTGTGACTAGAGCGTGTTCTGAAAATGATGATAAGATGAGGGACTAATTGCAGGATTCCCTGTACTGCTGAGAAGTGATGAGGACTGAAGGACTCAGGAAGGAGGCACCAGTAAATACTGAATCATACCAGCTAAGATAAACAACCACAGAATCACAGAATAGTCAGGGTTGGAAGGGACCTCTGGAGATCATCTAGTCCCACTGTCCCACCAGAGCAGGGTCACCTACAACAGGTTGCACAGGACGGCATCCAGGCGGGTTTTGAATGTCTCCAGAGTGGGAGACTCCACAACCTCTCTGGGCAGCCTGTTCCAGTGCTGCACTACCCTCAAAGTAAAGAAGTTCCTCCTCATGTCAAGATGGAACTTCCTATGTTCAAGTTTGCCCGTTACCTCTCATCCTATCACTGGGCAACACTGACAAAAGACTGCTCCCATCCCCCTGGCACCCTCCCTTTAAGTATTTGTAAGCATTAATAAGATCCCCCCCTCAATCTTTTCTGTAGACTAAAGAGACCCAAGTCCCTCAGCCTTTCTTCATATGAGAGATGTTCCAATCCCCTAATCATCTTCGTTGCCCTTTGCTGGACCCTCTCCAGCAGTTCCCCGTCTTTCTTGAACTGGGGAGCCCAGAACTGGACACAGTACTCCAGATGCGGCCTCCCCAGGGCAGAGTAGAGGGGGAGGAAACCAACCTGTAGAAAATACAATAGTGTTAATAAAGAATCAAGTATAGAATAGATGGCAGAAATTCTGATCTTTTGTATCTTAGAGCGAAATGACTTGTACAAAAAGTCTCTAGATTTGATGCCATCCCAGGCAGAGTTAACATTCAACCTCCGGTGCTGCGGGGCTGCATCC